>NC_138303.1:19045000-19622500 GCF_965601325.2 Salmo salar | reverse complement strand
AGGAGGTAGAGGTGGAGAGAGGGAGGGGAGGAGGTGGAGAGAGGGAGGGAGGAGTGGAGGTAGAGGCGGAGGGGAGGGAGGTAGAGGTGGAGAGAGGGAGGGAGGGAGGTAGAGGTGGAGAGAGAGGGGGAGGGGAGGGGAGGAGGTAGAGGTGGAGAGAGAGAGGGAGGGGAGGAGGTAAAGGTGGAGAGAGAGAGGGAGGGGAGGAGGTAGAGGTGGAGAGAGAGAGGGAGGGGTAGGAGGTAGAGATAGAGGGAGGGAGGGAGGGAGGGAGGGAGGGAGGGAGGGAGGGAGGGAGGGAGGGAGGGAGGGAGGGAGGGAGGGAGGGAGGGAGGGAGGGAGGGAGGGAGGGAGGGAGGGAGGGAGGGAGGGAGGGAGTAGAGGCAGAGGGAGGGAGGAAGGAGAGGAGGTAGAGGCAGAGGGAGGGAGGGAGGAGGGAGGGAGGGGGTAGAGGCAGAGGGAGGGAGGGAGGGAGGTAGAGGTGGAGAGAGGGAGGGAGGAAGGAGAGGAGGTAGAGGCAGAGGGAGGAGGGAGGGAGGGAGGGAGGGAGGGAGGGAGGGAGGGAGGGAGGGAGGGAGGGAGGGAGGGAAAGGTGGAGAGAGAGGGAGGGGAGGAGGTAGATGTGGAGAGAGAGAGGGAGGGGAGGAGGTAGATGTGGAGAGAGAGAGGTAGAGGTAGAGGTAGAGGAGGGAGGGAGGGAGGTAGTGAGGGAGGGAGGAGGGAGAAGAGGCAGAGGGAGGGAGGGAGGGAGGGAGGGAGGGAGGGAGGGAGGGAGGGAGGAGGGAGGGAGGGAGTAGAGGTGGAGAAAGGGAGGGAGGGAGGGAGGGAGGGAGGGAGGGAGGGAGGGAGGGAGGGAGGGAGGGAGGGAGGTGGAGAAAGGGAGGGAGGGAGGGAGGGAGGGAGGGAGGAGAGGGTGGAGAGGGGAGGGAGGGAGGGAGGAGGGAGGGAGGGAGGGAGGGAGGGGAGGGAGGGAGGTAGAGAGGGGGAGGAGAGGGGAGGGAGGGAGAGAGTGGGAGGGAGGTAGAGGTGAGGGAGGGAGGGAGGGAGGGAGGGAGGGAGGGAGGGAGGGAGGGGAGGGGAGGGAGGGAGGGAGGGAGGGAGGGAGGGAGGGAGGGAGGGAGGGAGAGGAGGTAGAGGTGGAGAGAGAGAGGGAGGGGAGGAGGTAGAGGTGGACGAGAGTGGTGTTGTTCGGAGTCATTGATACATTCCTAATCGAGTGTACTTCCTGTCCTGAGCTCTGTGGTTGTGATGCTTAACTCTTCAGAAACCAGATACAGCCTACATTCTCTAGAGAGACAGACAGAGAGAGAGGGATGAAGAGAAAGGTGACTGGAGAAAGAGAGAGAGATTGAGAAAGGAGAAAAAGAAAGGAGAAAGTGAGGGATAGAGAAGAGAGGGAGAGGAGACAACTCAGAGACGGTGAGCGGGACAGAGGAAAACATTGATGATATACCAGCTCAGGAGATATCGTTCAGTATCAGATATCTCTGATGGGCTGAAAGAGCTCATTTCTCAGAGTCTGAGTTTGTCGTTTGTTTATCACTCGCTTTTTCATCACGATGACATGCAGTTAAATGAACAGCTGAGAGGCACAGCTTAGTTTAGAAGACGATCAAATGATCCTGCACCAAATATACTCAATATGCATACCATGCCAGCTTTGCCACAGGAAAACCCTTCGTCCTCCTTATGTAGTCAATAGAGAAGGGGAGCTATTTCGACATTGCGCAGCGGCGAAAACACCAAACTGAAATCATCCATCACAATGGAATAAAAAGGCCTGGAGCGCTGAGAGTGGGAAAGGAGAGCAAGATGTTTGTATTGCCCCACTGGGCTTCTTCCTATGAAGTAGGGAATGTGTAAATGTTAACAAATGTTCTTTTTATTAGACGAATTGGTTCATTAAATAACATTATAAAAACAAAAAATGCACCATTAATTTCTCCCCTAACAGCCGTTAGTACATGGTTGTCTCCGTCCCTGCCCTTGTCTACATTTAGCCCCATGGGGCGACCAATTCCAAACCCATTCCATCCCATTATGCAAATCAGACAATCGGGAGGGACAGAACCATGAATACATGTTTGGGGCCAGTTGAGTCTGAATGAAAACAAATGACTTACTAATCATCTGTCGTTCACAGAGGGAGGACTGGGCTTTAGTCAAGCAAGTCTAGCTCCCACTGTGTGTGTGTGTGTGTGTGTGTGTGTGTGTGTGTGTGTGTATATATATATATATATATATATATATATATATATTCAGGTTTCTGTCTCCCCCTTACAGAAAGAAAAACATTAGATGAGTTAAATGATAAAGTGATGGGATCTATCAGAGGCTATCAGTCTGAGACAGGACTGGACAGAACATAGATCTACCCTGTGTTAGAAACAGCAACACGAGAGACAGGACTGGACAGAACATAGATCTACCCTGTGCTAGAACAGCAACACGAGAGACAGGACTGGACAGAACATAGATCTACCCTGTGCTAGAACAGCAACACGAGAGACAGGACTGGTCAGAACATAGATCTACCCTGTGCTAGAATAGCAACACGAGAGACAGGACTGGACAGAACATAGATCTACCCTGTGTTAGAACAGCAACACGAGAGACAGGACTGGACAGAACATAGATCTACCCTGTGTTAGAACAGCAACACGAGAGACAGGACTGGACAGAACATAGATCTACCCTGTGCTAGAACAGCAACACGAGAGACAGGACTGGTCAGAACATAGATCTACCCTGTGCTAGAATAGCAACACGAGAGACAGGACTGGACAGAACATAGATCTACCCTGTGTTAGAACAGCAACATGAGAGACAGGACTGGACAGAACACATATCTACCCTGTGTTAGAACAGCAACACGAGAGACAGGACTGGACAGAACATAGATCTACCCTGTGTTAGAACAGCAACACGAGAGACAGGACTGGACAGAACATAGATCTACCCTGTGTTAGAACAGCAACACGAGAGACAGGACTGGACAGAACATAGATCTTCCCTGTGATAGAACAGCAGCACGAGAGACAGGACTGGACAGAACACATATCTACCCTGTGTGAGAACAGCAACACGAGAGACAGGACTGGACAGAACATAGACCTACCCTGTGTTAGAACAGCAACACGAGAGACAGGACTGGACAGAGCATAGATAGAGAGCATAGATAGAGCATAGATAGAACAGCAACACAAGAGATAGGACAGAACATAGATCTACACTGTGCTAGAACAGAGAAATGTGAGATAGGACAGAACACAGATCTGTGATAGAACAGCAACGAGTACCTGTGATACCAAAGACAGAGTTGACAGTGTAGATCTGCCCTCCGCTAGAACAGCGTCTGACAACTCAACAGATGCCCACAACCCAAATATACACAATCAAGCCATTTCCAAAGTCCATTCCTGCACATTCACATTACGAACATACAAAACACATAGAGCCGTAAGCCCATCCCTGAGCTGACCTCTTGCCCTTCTCCCTCACACACTATCCATCTACAACAATGGTACAACATGCACACACACATGCACACACACACACAAACACACCTTATCACACCCTCTCCATCTCCGACAATGCCAGCCAGCATGACTAATGAAAAGTAAAGGTTCCCCTATTCATCACCGTAGAGCTGAGGGAGGGGCTAATTATGACATTCTACTGTTGTTTATTTGTCCTGAAAGATATGACATCACAGGAACAGCACCGGGAGGAGGGGACAACAAATAAAGAAACAACCCTAGCAGCTTCCGTCTGTGTGTGTGCACATGTGTGCGAGTGTGTGAGTGTGTGCACGTGTGTGTGAGTGTGTGTGTGAGTGTGTGCACGTGTGTGTGAGTGTGTGTGTGAGTGTGTGCACGTGTGTGCGTGCGTGTGTGTGTGTGTGTGTGTGTGTGTGTGTGTGTGTGTGTGTGTGTGTGTGTGTGTGTGTGTGTGTGTGTGTGTGTGTGTGTGTTTGTATGTGTGTGTGATTGTGTTCTCTGCTCATAGGCATGATTAATCCAGTGCAGAGTGAGGGGGATTTTGACCCTAAACAGAAAAGTGGTGTTGAGGCTGAGAGAGAGGGTGGCTGATTTATTTTGGGACCTCCTCCTCCACATTAATTATCTCAGAGCAGGTGCAGGCCCCAATTCCTCTTCTACAGCTGCAGCCCAGCCCTGCCCCCGCCCCGCCCCGCCCTGCCCATATTGTACAAATACACAAACAAGTCCTGTCTCGAAGACTCTCATAAACAAATACACACGCACACACACACCCTGCCCCAGAGTGTCTGGGTGGCACACAGAATACCGGCAGTGACAACAGTGAAATATTACACTTCCCGATTTAGCCCTATGACACATAACATAAACACACACACACACACACACACACACACACACACACACACACACACACACACACACACACACACAGACACACACACACACACACACACACACACACACACACACACACACACACACACACACACACACACACACACACACACACACACACACACACACACACACACACACACACACACACACACACACACACACAGAGAGAGAATAAGAGTTTGTCCCTGTAATGCCCTCGTCCTGAAAGAGTCTCCTTACAACATCAACTAGTCCCCAACCTTGTCCTTTTCTTTTGACCTCCCTCTCTCCCCTGATCCCTCTCTTCCCTGGTCCCTCTCTTCACTGGTCCCTCTCTCCCCTGCTCCCTCTCTCCCCTGTTCCCTCTCTCCCCTGTTCCCTCTCTCCCCTGCTCCCTCTCTCCCCTGCTCCCTCTCTCCACTGCTCCCTCTCTTCCACTGGTCCCTCTCTTCCACTGGTCCCTCTCTCCCCTGGTCCCTCTCTCCCCTGGTCCCTCTCTCCCCTGGTCCCTCTCTCCCCTGGTCCCTCTCTCCCCTGCTCCCTCTCTCCCCTGCTCCCTCTCTTCCCTGCTCCCTCACTTCCCTGCTCCCTCTCTTCCCTGCTCCCTCACTTCCCTGCTCCCTCTCTTCCCTGCTCCCTCTCTCCCCTGCTCCCTCTCTTCCCTGCTCCCTCTTCCCTGCCCCCTCTCTTCCCTGCTCCCTCTTCCCTGCTCCCTCTCTTCCCTGCCCCCTCTCTTCCCTGCTCCCTCTCTTCCCTGCTCCCTCTCTTCCCTGCTCCCTCTCTTCCCTGCTCCCTCTCTTCCCTGCTCCCTCTCTTCCCTGCTCCCTCCCTTCCCTTCTCCCTCTCTTCCCTGCTCCCTCACTCCCCTGCTCCCTCTCTTCCCTGCTCCCTCTCTTCCCTTCTCCTCACTTCCCTGCTCCCTCTCTCCCCTGCTCCCTCTCTCCCCTGCTCCCTCTTCCCTGCTCCCTCTTCCCAGCCCCCTCTCTTCCCTGCTCCCTCTTCCCAGCCCCCTCTCTTCCCTGCTCCCTCTTCCCAGCCCCCGTCTCTTCCCTGCTCCCTCTCTTCCCTGCTCCCTCTCTTCCCTGCTCCCTCTCTTCCCTGCTCCCTCTCTTCCCTGCTCCCTCTCTTCCCTGCTCCCTCTCTTCCCTGCTCCCTCTCTTCCCTGCTCCCTCCCTTCCCTGCTCCCTCCCTTCCCTGCTCCCTCTCTTCCCTGCTCCCTCTCTTCCCTGCTCCCTCTCTTCCCTGCTCCCTCACTCCCCTGCTCCCTCACTCCCCCTGCTCCCTCTCTTCCCTGCTCCCTCTCTCCCCTGCTCCCTCTCTCCCCTGCTCCCTCTCTTCCCTGCTCCCTCTCTTCCCTGCTCCCTCTCTGTGTTCATTTGTGATGTCATGTTTGTTTCTCCAAAGTATTTCTCAAAGGGATCTGTACACGAGAGAGAGAGAGAGAGAGAGAGAGAGAGAGAGAGAGAGAGGGGGGGGGGAGGAGAAGTGTGGACGGGGCAGGACAAGGCCTTTACATTATTCCCAACACATCAGAGGACAACATCAGTACATCAGTCCCCATGTCACCTGTGTGGCCAGACAGAGTACTGTACATGTGTGTGCTCTCCTCCTGCCCCTTCTACCCCACATCTTCCTCCCTCCTCTCCTTCTCCTATCCTCTCCTCCTCTTGTTCTCCTATCCTCCTCTCCCATCGCCTCCTTCTCCCCTAAACTCTTCTTCTCACCTCTTCTCCTCTCCACCTCACTCCTCTCCACCTCCTCTCCACCTCTTCTCCTCTCTACCTCTTCACCTCTTCTTCTCTCCACCTCACTCCTCTCCACCTCTTCTTCTCTCTACCTCACTCCTCTCCACCTCTTCTTCTCTCCACCTCACTCCTCTCCACCTCACTCCTCTCCACCTCACTCCTCTCCACCTCTTTTCTTCTCCTTTCATCTTCTCTTCTTATTTTCAACCTCCTGTTCTCTCCTTTGCTGTCATCTTTCCTCTCCTCTCTCCATTCATCTCCTCTCTCCTCTCCCTTCCTCACCTTGCTTGTCTCCTCCTCGCTTCTCCTCCTCACTCGTGCCCTCCTCGCCTCTCCTCCTCGCTCGTCACCTCCTCTCCTCTCTCCTCTCTACTCCTCGCTCGTCTCCTCCTCGCTCGTCTCCTCCTCTCCACTTCTCACTCGTCTCCTCTTTGCCTCTCCTCCTCGCTCATCCCCTCCTCTCCTCGCTCGTCTCCTCCTCTCTCCTCCAATCCTCTCCCTCTAATTTCTCTCTAATATTCTTCTCTCTTCCTCTCCTCCTCTGAACATTGTCTCTTCATCGTAGTGTCATTCCTCCATTATAGATGGCTGTGGGGCCTGGTTAGCATGCATCAGAGGCTGGGGAGCAAGGCCCATCACCGCTGCTCTGTCTCTCTCATTTATTACCCAGTTTGTTTGCACTCTTATCCGTGGCCTTGCCCCGCCAGACCATCCATCAAACACACACACACAAACACAAACACCTGGCTGCTGACTGCCTGTACGCGCCATGAAGACACACTCAACGAGGAGATATAACTCTCTGCCTCGTACACCCAGACACTCCTCCTTTTCACTCTCATTCACCTCTCTGCCTCGTACACCCAGACACTCCTCCTTTCCACTCACCTCTCTGCCTCGTACACCCAGACACTCCTCCTTTTCACTCTCACTCACCTCTCTGCCTCGTACACCGAGACACTCCTCCTTTTCACTCTCACTCACTTCTCTGCCTCGTACACCCAGACACTCCTCCTTTTCACTCTCACTCACCTCTCTGCCTCGTACACCCAGACACTCCTCCTTTCCACTCTCACTCACCTCTCTGCCTCGTACACCCAGACACTCCTCCTTTTCACTCGCACTCACCTCTCTGCCTCGTACACCGAGACACTCCTCCTTTTCACTATCACTCACCTCTCTGCCTCGTACACCCAGACACTCCTCCTTTTCACTCTCACTCACCTCTCTGCCTCGTACACCGAGACACTCCTCCTTTTCACTCTCACTCACCTCTCTGCCTCGTACACCCAGACACTCCTCCTTTTCACTCTCACTCACCTCTCTGCCTCGTACACCCAGACACTCCTCCTTTTCACTCTCACTCACCTCTCTGCCTCGTACACCCAGACACTCCTCCTTTTCACTCTCACTCACCTCTCTGCCTCGTACACCCAGACACTCCTCCTTTTCACTCTCACTCACCTCTGTACCTCACACACTTTCAACCCTCTTACTTACGTCATTTTGTTTTTCTCCCTTCCCGTTGCCGTACTGGCTTCATCCCTCTTGATGTTCTCTCATGTTCTATTGCTGCTCCCCCAACACCTCCTGTAGCCTGTTAACCTCCTGAGAGTCAGAGTGTGACAGAGAGTGTCATTATTGATCTAATCTCCGTCCGTCAATACGCATCAATATGTTCTATCTAATAGATGGACCAGTTGCTACCTTCACAAGCGCCTGTCCATTGACCCTGTGGTCCCATAAGTCTGTGATAGAAGCTGTCTTGAAGAGCAGAGAACGAGATGGAAAAATTGTTTTTAATGATCGTTTATTAACAATGCATTGCAATCTATGCTGTGGGAAGACTACATCAATGCACCAAATTCATGCACAAGTTTTGCTGCTTTGCGGCTATCTCAAACAAAATCAAATGATCTATCCCATACCACTTTAATTATTAAATATATTTGAGACACTCAAAAATGAATATCTTAAATATTCTGGAGGTAACATGAGTTACGTGTTGCCTTCTGACAACAGCACATTGTTAACCATCCATCTTCCTACCAGCTCTCACAGTCTCAAGTCAGAATTAGACGATCATTCATATTTCTCAAACGTCAGACTTCGAAGTTATTCCAAACGTCAAATTTAGAACTGTTTAAGGTTAAGTTTAGGCATTAACTCCAAATTCTTAAGTTCAGGCATTAACTATGAATGGTTAAAGGTAAGGGTTAAGGTTTGGGATAGGCTTAAAATAAAAATAACTTTATTGCTGGATTTCAATTTGCAACCTTTGGAACCAGAGGCAGATGCTTACACCCATCTGCCGTTCCTGTCCACAATGCCCTAGCAAAACCCAAACCTACTTGAAGGTAACAGAGCTCACTGTTGCCCCTAGTGGCCAATTTCCAGGTCTTCTCCCGACGTCCCCAGACATGGATGGACGTCGAATACTGACTTGTATCATGGGTGACCTGGCTGCCATATTCACCTCTTTCAGCAACCCAGACAGCACTGTGCCAGACTCATGGATTTTTCACGTTGTCTCAAGGTCGCGGCATTGACCAAAAAGCATCACCTTCCTGTAAAATGTTCCTGTACTAAAACCATCTTGCCTTCTGATATGGAGCATGCAGCAGGAAGCAATACAGTTAATAGTGTTTACTAGAGTTTAAAGATCGTTTAGTGAGACAGCTTAGAAGTATGTCTGGTGGACGAGTGGAGAAAGGGAAATAGCAAGAAAACTTACAGACAATGTAAACAGGTATAGTATGAAGAGATACATTCATCTTTTCTTAATCATTAATTGAGGTTTTATTCATTTTTCCTCAGGTGTAAACTTTGCCCCAGGGCAAACGCTTAGTAAATAAATCCCAAGGGGCTTAGAGGATAGACAGACATAATAGTATAGAGGGGGAAAAGAGTGGGAGAGATGGGAAAGAGAGGGGAGGAGAGGGGGAAGAGACTGGGAGAGATGGGAAAGAGAGGGGGAAGAGAGGAGAGTGAGAGGGGAGGGGGGGGGTAAGAGAGTGGGAGAGATGGGAAAGAGAGGTGGAGAGATGGGAAAGAGAAGGGAAAGAGAGGCGGAGAGATGGGAAAGAGGGAAGGAGAGGAGAAAGAGAATTGAAAGGTAAGAGAGGGGGAAAGAGGGGGCCGTCATTGTAGATCAGAATTTGTTCTTAACTGACTTGCCTTGTTAAATAAAGGTTAAATAAAAAGAGGGGAAAGAGAGGGAAATAGAGGGGTATAGAGGGGAAATAGAGGGGAGAGAGGGGGAAATAGAGGAGAAAAATATGGGGAAAAGAGGAGAAGCGAGGGAAAATAGAGGGGGAAAGAGAGGGGAAATATAGGGGGAAAGAGAGGGGAAATAGAGGGGGAGAGAGGGGAAATATAGGGGGAAAGAGAGGGGCAAGAGAGGGGAAATAGAGGGGGAGAGAGGGGAAATAGAGGGGGGAGAGAGGGGGGAAAGAGGAGGAGAGAGGGGAAATAGAGGGGGAGAGAGGAGTAATAGAGGGGGAGAGAGGGGTAATAGGGGGGAGAGAGGGGTGATAGAGGAGGAGAGAGGGGTAATAGAGGAAGAGAGAGGAGAAATAGAGGGGGAGAGAGGTGTAATAGAGGCGGAGAGAGGAGAAATAGAGGGGGAGAGAGGAGAAATAGAGGGGGAGAGAGGGGAAAGAGAGGGGGGAGAGAAGAAATAGAGGAGGAGAGAGGAGAAATAGAGGGAGAGAGAGGAGTAATAGAGGGGGAGAGAGGAGAAAGAGGGGGAGAGAGGGGAAAGAAGAAATAGAGGAGAGAGGAGAAATAGAGGGGAGAGAGGGGTAATAGAGGGGGAGAGAGGAGAAATAGAGGGGGAGAGGAGAAATAGAGGGGGAGAGAGGGGTAATAGAGGAGGAGAGAGGGGTAATAGAGGGGAGAGAGGGGAAATAGAGGGGGGAGAGGAGAAATAGAGGGGGAGAGGAGAAATAGAGGGGGAGGGAAGAGAATAGAGGGGAGAGATGGGTAATAGAGGCGGAGAGAGGGGAAAGAGGAGGAGAGGAGAAATAGAGGGGGAGAGAGGGGTAATAGAGGGGAGAGAGGGGAAATAGAGGGGAGAGAGGGGAAATAGAGGGGAGAGAGGGGAAAGGGGAAATAGAGGGGGAGAGAGGGGAAATAGAGGGGGAGAGAGGAGAAATAGAGGGGGAGAGGGGGAATAGAGGGGGAGAGGGGGAAAGAGGAGGAGAGGAAAATAGAGGGGGAGAGAGGGGTAATAGAGGGGAGAGAGGGGAATAGAGGGGAGAGAGGGGAAAGGGGAAATAGAGGGGGCGAGAGGGGAAATAGAGGGGGAGAGAGGAGAAATAGAGGGGGAGAGGGGGTAATAGAGGGGGAGAGGGGGGTAATAGAGGAGGAGAGAGGAGAAATAGAGGCGGAGAGAGGGGAAAGAGGGGGAGAGGAGAAATAGAGGGGAGAGGAGAAATAGAGGAGGAGAGAGGGGTAATAGAGGAGGAGAAATAGAGGCGGAGAGAGGGGAAAGAGGACAAATAGAGGGGGAGAGAGGGGTAATAGAGGGGGAGAGAGGGGTAATAGAGGGGAGAGAGGGGTAATAGAGGGGAGAGAGGGGAAAGGGGGAGAGAGGAGAAATAGAGGGGGAGAGAGGAGAAATAGAGGGGGAGAGAGGGGTAATAGATGAGGAGAGAGGGGTAATAGAGGGGAGAGAGGGGTAATAGAGGGGAGAGAGGGGTAATAGAGGGGAGAGAGGGGAAATAGAGGGGGAGAGAGGGGTAATAGAGGCGGAGAGAGGGGAAAGAGAGGGGGAGAGGAGAAATAGAGGGGGGAGAGGAGAAATAGAGGGGGGAGAGGAGAAAAAGGGGGAGAGGAGAAATAGGGGGGAGAGATGGGTAATAGAGGAGGAGAGAGGGGTAATAGAGGAGGAGAGAGGAGAAATAGAGGGGGAGAGAGGAGAAATAGAGGGGGGTAATAGAGAGGTGTAATAGAGGAGCAGAGAGGGGAAATAGAGGGGGAGAGAGGGGTAATAGAGGAGGAGAGAGGGGAAATGGAGGAGGAGAGAGGGGTAATAGAGGAGGAGAGAGGGGAAATAGAGGAGGAGAGAGGGGTAATAGAGGAGGAGAGAGGGGTAATAGAGGGGAGAGAGGGGTAATAGAGGAGGAGAGAGGAGTAATAGAGGAGGAGAGGGGAAATAGAGGAGGAGAGAGGGGAAATAGAAGGGGAGAGAGGGGTAATAGAGGGGGGAAGAGGGGGAAAGAGTGGGATATTTTATAAACTAACATAAGCATGTAGAGTGCATTCAGAAAGTATTCAGACACTGACTTTTTCCACATTTTGTTACGTTACATTTTTAAAAAA
Source organism: Salmo salar (assembly GCF_965601325.2). Lineage (NCBI taxonomy): Eukaryota > Metazoa > Chordata > Actinopteri > Salmoniformes > Salmonidae > Salmo > Salmo salar. The sequence goes on along the minus strand of NC_138303.1, from coordinate 19,611,051 downwards.
TGCTATTGTTTTTTTCCCCCTCATCAATCTACACACAATACTGAATAATGACAAAGCAAAAACAGGTTTTTAGAAATGTTGACTAATTTATTAAAGATAAAAAACTGAAATATCACATTTACATAAGTATTCAGACCCTTTACTCAGTACATTGTTGAAGTCCCTTTGGCAGTGATTACAGACTTGATTCTTCTTGGGTATGACGTTAGAAGCTTGGCACTCCTGTATTTGGGGAGTTTCTCCCATTCTTCTCTGCAGATCCTCTCAAGCTCTGTCAGGTTGGATTGTGAGCGTTGCTGCACAGCTATTTTCAGGTCTCTCTAGAGATGTTCGATTGGGTTCAAGTCCAGGCTCTGGCTGGGACACTCAAGGCCACTCCTGCATTGTCTTGGCTGTGTGCTTAGGGTAGTTGTCCTGTTAGAAGGTGAACCTTCGCCCCAGTCTGAGGTCCTGAGCACTCTGGAGCAGGTTTTCATCAAGTATCTCTCTGTACTTTGCTCCGTTCATCTTTCCCTGAATCCTGACTAGTCTCCCAGTCCCTGCCTCTAAACATCATCCCCACAGCATGATGCTGCCACCAATATGCTTCACCGTAGCGATGGTGCCAGGTTTCCTCCAGACGTGACACTTGGCATTCAGGCCCAAGAGTTCAATCTTGGTTTAATCAGACCAGAGAATCTTGTATCTCATGGTCTGAAAGTCCTTTAGGTGCCTTTTGGCAAACTCCAAGCAGGCTGTCATGTGCCTTTTACTGAGGAGTGGCTTCTGTCTAGCCACTCTACCAACTGTGGGACCTTGTATAGACAGGTGTCTGCCTTTCCAAATCATGTCCAGTCAACTGAACATACCACAGGTGGACTCCAATCATGTTGTAGAAACATCTCAAGGATGATCAATGGAAACAGGATGCACCGGAGCTCAATTTTGAGTTTCATAGCAAAGGGTCTGAATATTTATGTAAAAAGGTATCTGTTTTTTATTTTGAATACATTTGCTAAAATTCCTAAAAACCTGTTTTCATTTTGTCATAATGGGGTAGTCTGTGTAGTTTGATGAGGGAAAAAATTATTGAATCCATTTTAGAATAAGGCTGTAACGTAACAAAATGTTGGAAAAGGGAAGGAGTCTGAATAATTTCCGAACGCACTGTAAATGCACACATATTATTCACACAAACACTGTACAAACAAAGAGTGTCCACATACACACACACACACATCCAGAGCCACACAGCCACTGAGAGGCCAAGGGAGGCTTGAACTTGGACAGACATGGCATGTTTGGGGGCCAGCTGCCAGAGAATGAAGGATCTTCCTCCAGATTCACTTGTTATTGTGCTGTCCGGGTGACAAGTATACCTATAGAGTGAGTATTTATTTCCAGAATGTTTTGTTCCGTTTTCCTGCAATGATGAATGTTTCTTTTATAAATCCATCGCTGGGGCTTTTAAACCATAAACAATATTTCTCCGGCCCCAGATTCCTTGTGCAGCAGTCTTGGGGAACCTTGAGTCTTCCCACCTCTGATTTAATGGCTCGTAATTCCTGAAAGACCATCCTTCTTCCATATCCGCCGCTCCGATGCTCCAGCCTTCCGTTAGGTTACAGCAGCGTTCCGGCAGCCCTTCCCCCCTGCTCTGCTCTGCGCTGCCTCTCAGACTCTGCTCCCCTCCAGGCCTCCGGGCGAGACGGAGACTGTAGCCGACCGGGGACTACAGTGGAAACACGTCAGCCAGAAAGTTCAGCCAGGTCCCCTCTTGTCACTGGTACCCCTGCTCTGGGTAGTTACCCATAGACAGAGATCTAAGATCAGATTACCTATACCTTTATCTTAACAAGGGCCTAGTGTCCTTGGGGCAACGTCATGCTACTCCAGAAAAGATCCCCTGTAAGTGTCTGGATTAGAAACCAGGCTGCTTCTGCTTTAGCCAACTCCTCTTCTACTGTATCTATTTGTCTGATTGAAATGCAGCGGGTTCAATATTCAGTCATCAATACTAGAGGGACCAGTCTGCAGTCTATTAAAAGGCTCCAAAAGGCTCAGAAAGGATTTATTTCGGCTGTGTGGGTTTCTGACTAGAAAAGTGCTGTAAAGTAGTTTGCAGACAAGGGAGGGAGGCAGGGAATAACACACATGCTCCAGCTCATTTTAAATAGCCAGTAAATACACAACACTGGCAGTCAACAAAGTAAAACAACAAAAGAGAGCAACAAGAAAACAATCACTAGGCCGGTATCTCTAATTGTATCCTCCCCATGCTTCATGTTTAATCCCTGGTTCCTCGCCTGGCCTTCATTAACTATGGATGAATTAATTATCCTGCATAGTCAAGCCAGGCAGATAAAACACATCCTATTCCTCAATCACATTCTCTCTCTCTCTCCTCTCTCCCTCCTCTCTTCTACCTCCATCTCTCCTCTCTCTCTTACCTCCCTCACCTCTCTCTTCTCTCTTACCTCCCTCTCTCCTCTCTCTTACCTCCCTCTCTCCTCTCTCTTACCTCCCTCTCTCCTCTCTCTTACCTCCCTCTCTCCTCTCTCTTACCTCCCTCTCTCCTCTCTCTCCTCTCTCTTCCCTCTCTCCTCTCTCTTCCCTCTCTCCTCTCTCTTCCCTCTCTCCTCTCTTACCTCCCTCTCTCCTCCCTCTCTCTCTCCTCCCTCTCTCTCTCCTCCCTCTCTCCTCTCTCCTCCCTCTCTCCTCTCCTCTCTTACCTCCCTCTCTCACCTACCTCTCTCTTACCTCTCCTCTCTCTTACCTCTCCTCTCTCTTACCTCTCCTCTCTCTTACCTCTCCTCTCTCTTACCTCTCCTCTCTCTTACCTCTCCTCTCTCTTACCTCTCCTCTCTCTTACCTCCCTCTCTCTTACCTCCCTCTCTCTTACCTCCCTCTCTCCCTCTCTCCTCCCTCTCTCTCCCTCTCTCCTCCCTCCTCCCTCTCTCCTCCCTCCCTCTCTCCTCCCTCCCTCTCTCCTCCCTCCCTCTCCTCTCTTACCTCCCTCTCTCACCTCTCTTACCTCCCTCTCTCTTACCTCCCTCTCTCTTACCTCCCTCTCTCTTACCTCCCTCTCTCCTCTCTTACCTCCCTCTCTCCTCTCTTACCTCCCTCTCTCCTCTCTTACCTCCCTCTCTCCTCTCTTACCTCCCTCTCTCCTCTCTTACCTCCCTCTCTCCTCTCTTACCTCCCTCTCTCCTCTCTTACCTCCCTCTCTCCTCTCTTACCTCCCTCTCTCCTCTCTTACCTTCCTCTCTCCTCTCTTACCTTCCTCTCTCCTCTCTTACCTCCCTCTCTCCTCTCTTACCTCCCTCTCTCCTCTCTTACCTCCCTCTCTCCTACCCCTCTTTCCTCTCTCTTACCCCTCTCTTACCTCCCTCTCTCCTCTCTCTTACCTCCCTCTCTCCTCTCTTACCTCCCTCTCTCCTCTCTTACATCCCTCTCTCCTACATCCCCCTCTCCTCTCTTACCTCCCCCTCTCCCCTCTCCTACCTCCCTCTCTCCTCTCTCTCACCTCCCTCTCTCCTCTCTTTCCTCTCTCCTCTCTCCTCTCTCTTACCTCCCTTTCTCCTCTCTCTTTCCTCTCTCTCTTACCTCTTTCTCTCCTATTATGTCCTGTTTTCCCTTAATTGTATTGTTTGTTCGTCGTGTCGATAGCAGGATTCATTTCACTATAGATCAGGCTTATTGAGCGTCTCGTCAATGTTATTTCATTTCTGTACGGTGCTAATTATAGGAGAACAGGGCAAAGCAAATTACACTGTTACATGCCTCGCTTGCTTTCCAATAAAAGTGGGAGAAAACAACATTAATTCCCTTTTAGTTGCCCTGTTTGGTGAAGTCAATTCAGCCGGTTATATGTGTGTCTATCTATCTGTGTCGCCACACTAGGCGATCTGGGAGAGGAGGGCTAAAAGTAATGGCTAGACCTGGAGTGTCGTCTCTACTTCTAAATTACATGCATTATTCTAACCCTTTCCCCTCTGCCAAATGCCATCTCTCTCTTTTTATCTCTCTCCCTTTCTCTCACTCTTTTTGTCTGTCCCTTGCTCCATCACCCCCCTTCACCCCCCTCCTCTCTCTCTTCTTGGCTCTCTCTTCATTTGGGAGGAGGGGGAGGGTGAAGTTCATAAACAATTAACCGTCCCAGTAAGTGATACACTTGAGCACTAACAGACCTGAAAAGGCATGTGGTATAAATAAATGAATAAATGAATAAATGATGTTTGTTAACTGAAGGAAGGTTAGACATGACTGTGTAGAAACACCCCACTGGAGCTAATGCCACAGCACCTATAGCAGTCATTTTCCAATGACAGAATCTAGAACAGGAAACTGTCTATATGAGCTATCAATCCATAAAGTATGAGAATGCATTGATATCGCCTAAAGCAAGTACTGGTGATTCTATAATCTGTTCTAAACTTTTTACTGCGTATTTCTGTGTGTTTTTGGTTGTTTTTAAAGCATTTATAATTACACTTTCCAGTAAGATAGACATTAAAATAAAGGAAAGACACACACAACTCCAACAGTCTACAAGGCCAGCCTTGTGTCCTGCGCTAGCCTAACACAGATAGCCCATAGCCTTCCTATCTCCCCTCATCCCTCCCTCCCTCCATCCATCCATCCCTCCCTCCCTCCCTCCCTCCCATCCTCCATCCATGCATCCCTCCCTCACTCCCTCCCACCCACCCTCCATCCATGCATCCCTCCCTCCCTCTATCCCCTCCTTTCCTGGTACAGTCCTCTAATGAACTGAAAGGTCAGAGCACTAGTAAAACTATTAGCAGAAATGAATCTCTCAGATGTGTTAATGCACTTTTAATTCCTGTTAGCAAATTTCATCCCCCAGCAGTTTGCTGGCTGCTAATGAGAAATAAAACGTTGTGCTCTGAGGGAGGGGAGGGGGCCTGCAGGGTCGACGGTCCGACTGTTCTACAACTCCCCACACACACACACTGCACCACACGCACATATTACACAGACACACACAGTTCCAGTATGTGCAAACACACACACACACCGTGGGTATGCTGGGTGTTATTCACGGGCCGGGGCCTGTTCTCAGCCCTGTGATTCTGCAGGGTTAATTAAAGAGCACATCTCCATCTGTTCTCACTCAGGCTCAACTCTATCTCTCACACACACACACACACACACACACACACACACACACACACACACACACACACACACACACACACACACACACACACACACACACACACACACACACACACACACACACACACACACACACACACACACACACACTTTCCATCAAACACACACACCCTCGCCATCACACACATACTATAGCACTTTCCTCTCAATCTCCCCCCCACCCCGTCTCTCTCTCTGAGGGTTGATCTGACTGATGGGGTGAGGATGTGACCCCGATGTCTAGGAGCCACCAGAGAGACACACGAAGGAAGTCACTTATTAAACTAAACAGTCATTCATAGAATCTGTCATCTAGATGTGGAACGTGTTTTTACGAGACCTACCTCTTCATTCAAACAGTATGTCCTTTTGAGTTGCTATGAAACCGAAACAGTGTCTACGGTCCGATTCTGCTATCCCTCCCCTTTCAATCTCTCCACTGATAAAAACCCTCTCCTAAAACGTGCTCCCCATCTCCTATAACATGTCCCCCTGCTACCTTCCTTAGAGGAGACAGAGAAACAGGAAAGCCTATAGAAGGGAGCGAGCGGAGACATTCCATTAGCAAACTGGCCCTTTTAATCAATAAAGAGATAAAATATATTTTAATCAAATACATATTTCCTTGTTTGTGTAATGCCCTGGCCTCCGTCGCCATGCACATCATGTTTAAACGGTGAAAAGGAGGCCTAATGCACTGCATCTCCTCGTCCATATGAACACAAAACACAGGCAGTCAGCAGAAATGTACACCTCCCAGCACAGCCCAGCACACGGACGCCAAATTACATTAGGACGGCTGTATTAAAGGAAAATTGCATCCTGTAAACTCAAATATTAGCCACACACAGACCGTGCTTCAACCCGCTTACCCTCCCCATACACAAATACAGACAAGCACGTACACTTATCCACACACACACAAACACACAACACTAGCACCAGTCATAGAGCTATTAGAATATTAGCGTCTCGGCTGCTTGTTGGACACGCAGGTATCCGCTAGCCGCGGCTAAAGCTTCCCAATGAGATTAGAGGGGTAACCGGAACCTCTCCCTGCCCAGCAGACTGAGCTCACTCTGTGATAACGAGGCGGGAGGTGGTGGGTGGGCTGGATCAGGTTCCCGGGGCTCGGGTGGGTCAAATGCCTATTGACACTTAATAGAGTGAGGTGAGACAAAGAAGTATGTGTCCGTGTTGGAGGTAAAGAGGGGGGGGGGGGATTGAGGGTGTGCTGGGCTGGGCTGCAAGCGCACAGGCACTTGTCTCAATCTCTTCTTTAGTTCCGCTTCTCATTTGGATTTAAATCAAACATTGTCTGAGGTCTATGGACTCTGCATCTGTGTGTGTGTGTGTGTGTGTGTGTGTGTGTGTGTGTGTGTGTGTGTGTGTGTGTGGTGTGAGATACATTTACTGCAGTGCACACACGTACACACACTTACATACAGACAGGGGCGAAACAGCAGCTCCACTAATAGTGATTCATGCTTTCCGTCAGCCCCCCTGACAGCAATGGTTCGATCCGCTGCTCAATGCGCTGTAGCAGCAACACAGGCCAGGGCAACATCATCATAACTGCTGGGCAGGGGGGTCTGGGGGCTTACGTATTGATCTGCCTTCAGTTAGGAGATTGAGCTCTCTTGAAATGTTGAAGGGGGAGACTGAATCTGGAAATGAGAGAGGAGAAGGGAAGGAGAGAGGGAGGAGGGTGAGAGGGATGAGAGAGGGAGAATGGGTGATCAGATAGTGATCATAGGTGCTAATGTGTAGGTGGAGATAAGCTCAGAATGGGACAGGATACAGGAGCTGGTAAAACAATATTGAACACTCATCTAATCTAGGCCTCTAGTCCCCCATTTCCTCAGACTTTTGGCAACACTCAACACCCTTTTCCCATACAATTTCAATAAAGGAAGTGATAGGTGACGGCCAAACAAAGTGATATAGCTTCAGTAGGCTTCTCCTCCCTCTCTGCCTCCCTATCTCTCTCTGCCTCCCTGTCTCTCTCTGCCTCCCTGTCTCTCTCTGCCTCCCTGTCTCTCTCTGCCTCCCTGTCTCTCTCTGCCTCCCTGTCTCTCTCTGCCTCCCTGTCTCTCTCTGCCTCCCTGTCTCTCTCTGCCTGCCTGTCTCTCTCTGCCTGCCTGTCTCTCTCTGCCTGTCTCTCTCTGCCTGTCTCTCTCTGCCTGTCTCTCTCTGCCTGTCTCTCTCTGCCTGTCTCTCTCTGCCTGTCTCTTCTTATGTCTCTCTGCATACAGTATGTCTCCAAAGCCTTTACACTACTGTGTTTATTTATTTTCTCTCCTCTCACAACCAGAATTCAGTTATTTCAGTGTATGTGAACACATTTGTCACCCTGCTACAGAGCTACTGTAGATTCAGCTAGTTCCAGTAGGTAGCTTCCTCCTCCGTCCACCTCTCCTGCAGCCAGCCTGTCAGGCTAAGCTCGTACAGCGGGTCTCTGTGAGGCCCTGTGGGGGCCTCTGGTGCTCTGAGGCCAGTGGAGGGCCAGTGGAGGGCAGTAGGATAGCTCACACTAACGACGGAGGAAAGCCATCGTGTCCAGTCCACTGGAGCTGAGGCCTATTGTTCTGCCAACACACTGACAGACTGTGATTTAGGACCAGGGCGGACCAGGGAAGGCAGGGGTGGGTGTGGAGGGGGGTTAGGGCGAGGGGGGTCAGAGAGAAAGCTCCACAGGCTCCACCTCAACTCCCTTTCAGCAGAACCACCCCCCTCCCCCTGATCGCTCTGCCTGAGAGAGAGATGGCAGAATGAATCATGCCTGACCCAGTCTGAACCCGGACCTGGCTTCCCCCTCTCTACCTCCCCTCCTCCCCCCTCCATCCCTCCGCCTCCTCCTCCTCCCTGCACAAACATGACAAATCTGGTGTTTATTTACTTAAAAAGACCTGGAGAAAGGAGCAAAGGGGAGATAAAAACAGTGTAAAATCAATAGAGAGGTAGCAGGGCTAACCCCTGGTGGTGGCAGTGGTTGGTTTTACATGCTGGTGGGGAGGGGAAGGGGGGTAGCTAGGGGCCAGGGAGGCTCTGCTGGGTAGATGGGCTCTAATAAGTTCCAGAGCAGGAGGACGCGGGGGCTGCAGTGGGCTGGGGCTGTACTGGGCAGAGACCGGGAGCATCTCACAGAGAATGTACACTTATAAAGGCTGTGAAAAACAACGATCTTCAATTATAAAAAATAGGTAAATGATAAATGGATATTGGCGGTTTACTTGTGCTACATCAAATCGCCCACAACACAACTTATTTTATTGCTTGACCATCAGTCAAAGTTGCCAGTGCATGCACCCAATTCCTCTGCCTGAGGAGAATGGCTGTCTCCCCTGTTCCCCATCTCCCCCTCCTCCTCCACCTCTCCCAGTCTCTGGTCCCAGAACTGTACGTGCACCCAATTGGTGTGATTCAGCCGCGTCTCTTTAAAACAGATCCAGCCAAGGTTTATTCTTTAGGGTTCATACATTGAATAACGATTTTATACAACTACCCGGTCTCCCATCCAAGAATGAACCAGACCCAACCACATCAAACCGCGCGTAGCTTCAGAGACAAGCCAGCAATAGAATGTAAGGTGGTCCTCTGTAGTTCAGTTAATAGAGCACGGCCCTCTGTAGTTCAGTTGGTAAAGCATGGTCCTCTGTAGTTCAGTTAATAGAGCACGGTCCTCTGTAGTTCAATTGGTAGAGCATGGCCCTCTGTAGTTCAGTGGGTAGAGCATGGTCCTCTGTAGTTCAGTGGGTAGAGCAAGGTCCTCTAGTTCAGTTGGTAGAGCATGGTCCTCTGTAGTTCAGTGGGTAGAGCAAGGTCCTCTGTAGCTCAGTTAGTAGAGCATGGCCCTCTGTAGTTCAGTTGGTAGAGCATGGTCCTCTGTAGTTCAGTTGGTAGAGCATGGTCCTCTGTAGTTCAGTTGGTAGAGCATGGTCCTCTGTAGTTCAGTTGGTAGAGCATGGTCCTCTGTAGACCAATTGGTAGAGCATGGTCCTCTGCAGTTCAGTTGGTAGAGCATGGTCCTCTGTAGTTCAGTTATTAGAACATGGTCCTCTGTAGTTCAGACAGTAGAGCATGGTCCTCTGTAGTTCAGTTGGTAGAGCATGGTCCTCTGTAGTTCAGTTAGTAGAGCATTGTCCTCTGTAGTTCAATTGGTAAAGCATGGCCCTCTGTAGACCAATTGGTAGAGCATGGTCCTCTGTAGACCAATTGGTAGAGCATGGTCCTCTGTAGACCAATTGGTAGAGCATGGTCCTCTGTAGACCAATTGGTAGAGCATGGTCCTCTGTAGACCAATTGGTAGAGCATGGTCCTCTGTAAACCAATTGGTAGAGCATGGTCCTCTGTAAACCAATTGGTAGAGCATGGTCCTCTGTAGTTCAGTTATTAGAACATGGTCCTCTGTAGTTCAGACAGTAGAGCATGGTCCTCTGTAGTTCAGTTGGTAGAGCATGGCCCTCTGTAGTTCAGTTGGTAGAGCATGGTCCTCTGTAGTTCAGACGGTAGAGCACGGTCCTCTGTAGTTCAGACGGTAGAGCACGGTCCTCTGTAGTTCAATTGGTAAAGCACGGTCCTCTGTAGTTCAGTTGGTAGAGCATGGTCCTCTGTACCTCAGTTGGTAGAGCACGGTCCTCTGTAGTTCAATTGGTAAAGCACGGTCCTCTGTAGTTCAGTTGGTAGAGCATGGTCCTCTGTACCTCAGTTGGTAGAGCATGGTCCTCTGTAGTTCAGTTGGTAGAGCATGGTCCTCTGTAGTTCAGTTGGTAGAGCATGGTCCTCTGTAGTTCAGTTGGTAGAGCATGGTCCTCTGTAGTTCAGTGGGTAGAGCATGGTCCTCTGTAGTTCAGTGGGTAGAGCATGGCCCTCTGTAGTTCAGTTGGTAGAGCATGGCCCTCTGTAGTTCAGTTGGTAGAGCATGGTCCTCTGTAGACCAATTGGTAGAGCATGGTCCTCTGTACCTCAGTTGGTAGAGCATTGTCCTCTGTAGTTCAGTTGGTAGAGCATGGTCCTCTGTAGTTCAGTTGGTAGAGCATGGTCCTCTGTAGTTCAGTTGGTAGAGCATGGTCCTCTGTAGTTCAGTTATTAGAGCATGGTCCTCTGTAGTTCAGTTGGTAGAGCATGGTCCTCTGTAGTTCAGTTGGTAGAGCATGGTCCTCTGTAGTTCAGTTATTAGAACATGGTCCTCTGTAGTTCAGTTGGTAGAGCATGGTCCTCTGTAGTTCAGTTGGTAGAGCATGGTCCTCTGTAGTTCAGTTGGTAGAGCATGGTCCTCTGTAGTTCAGTTGGTAGAGCATGGTCCTCTGTAGTTCAGTTGGTAGAGCAAGGTCCTCTGTAGTTCAGTTATTAGAACATGGTCCTCTGTAGTTCAGATAGTAGAGCATGGTCCTCTGTAGTTCAGTGTAGAGCATGGTCCTCTGTAGTTCAGTTGGTAGAGCATGGTCCTCTGTAGTTCAGTTGGTAGAGCATGGTCCTCTGTAGTTCAGTTAATAGAGCACGGTCTTCTGTGGTTCACTTATTAGAACATGGTCCTCCGTAGTTCAGATAGTAGAGCATGGTCCTCTGTAGTTCAGTTGGTAGAGCATGGTCCTCTGTAGTTCAGTTAATAGAGCACGGTCTTCTGTAGTTCACTTATTAGAGCACGGTCTTCTGTAGTTCACTTATTAGAACATGGTCCTCCGTAGTTCAGATAGTAGAGCATGGTCCTCTGTAGCTCAATTGGTAGAGCATTGTCCTCTGTAGCTCAATTGGTAGAGCATTGTCCTCTGTAGCTCAGTTGGTAGAGCATGGTCCTCTGTTGTTCAGTTGGTAGAGCATGGTCCTCTGTAGTTCAGTTGGTAGAGCATTGTCCTCTGTAGACCAGTTGGTAGAGCATTGTCCTCTGTAGTTCAGTTGGTAGAGCATTGTCCTCTGTAGTTCAGGTGGTAGAGCATTGTCCTCTGTAGTTCAGTTGGTAGAGCATGGCCCTCTGTAGTTCAGTTGGTAGAGCATGGTCCTCTGTAGTTCAGTTGGTAGAGCATGGTCCTCTGTAGTTCAGTTGGTAGAGCATGGTCCTCTGTAGTTCAGTTATTAGAGCATGGTCCTCTGTAGTTCAGTTATTAGAGCATGGTCCTCTGTAGTTCAGTTGGTAGAGCACGGTCTTCTGTAGTTCAGTTAATAGAGCACGGTCTTCTGTGGTTCACTTATTAGAACATGGTCCTCCGTAGTTCAGATAGTAGAGCATGGTCCTCTGTAGTTCAGTTGGTAGAGCATGGTCCTCTGTAGTTCAGTTAATAGAGCACGGTCTTCTGTAGTTCACTTATTAGAGCACGGTCTTCTGTAGTTCACTTATTAGAACATGGTCCTCCGTAGTTCAGATAGTAGAGCATGGTCCTCTGTAGCTCAATTGGTAGAGCATTGTCCTCTGTAGCTCAATTGGTAGAGCATTGTCCTCTGTAGCTCAGTTGGTAGAGCATGGTCCTCTGTTGTTCAGTTGGTAGAGCATGGTCCTCTGTAGTTCAGTTGGTAGAGCATTGTCCTCTGTAGACCAGTTGGTAGAGCATTGTCCTCTGTAGTTCAGTTGGTAGAGCATTGTCCTCTGTAGTTCAGTTGGTAGAGCATTGTCCTCTGTAGTTCAGTTGGTAGAGCATGGCCCTCTGTAGTTCAGTTGGTAGAGCATGGTCCTCTGTAGACCAATTGGTAGAGCATGGTCCTCTGCAGTTCAGTTGGTAGAGCACGGTCCTCTGTAGTTCAGACGGTAGAGCACGGTCCTCTGTAGTTCAGTTGGTAGAGCACGGTCCTCTGTAGTTCAATTGGTAGAGCACGGTCCTCTGTAGTTCAGTGGGTAGAGCATGGTCCTCTGTAGTTCAGTTGGTAGAGCATGGTCCTCTGTAGTTCAGTTGGTAGAGCATGGTCCTCTGTAGTTCAGTTGGTAGAGCACGGTCTTCTGTAGTTCAGTTAATAGAGCACGGTCTTCTGTGGTTCACTTATTAGAACATGGTCCTCCGTAGTTCAGATAGTAGAGCATGGTCCTCTGTAGTTCAGTTGGTAGAGCATGGTCCTCTGTAGTTCAGTTAATAGAGCACGGTCTTCTGTAGTTCACTTATTAGAGCACGGTCTTCTGTAGTTCACTTATTAGAACATGGTCCTCCGTAGTTCAGATAGTAGAGCATGGTCCTCTGTAGCTCAATTGGTAGAGCATTGTCCTCTGTAGCTCAATTGGTAGAGCATTGTCCTCTGTAGCTCAGTTGGTAGAGCATGGTCCTCTGTTGTTCAGTTGGTAGAGCATGGTCCTCTGTAGACCAGTTGGTAGAGCATTGTCCTCTGTAGTTCAGTTGGTAGAGCATTGTCCTCTGTAGTTCAGTTGGTAGAGCATTGTCCTCTGTAGTTCAGGTGGTAGAGCATTGTCCTCTGTAGTTCAGTTGGTAGAGCATGGCCCTCTGTAGTTCAGTTGGTAGAGCATGGTCCTCTGTAGTTCAGTTGGTAGAGCATGGTCCTCTGTAGTTCAGTTGGTAGAGCATGGTCCTCTGTAGTTCAGTTATTAGAGCATGGTCCTCTGTAGTTCAGTTGGTAGAGCACGGTCTTCTGTAGTTCAGTTGGTAGAGCACGGTCTTCTGTAGTTCAGTTAATAGAGCACGGTCTTCTGTGGTTCACTTATTAGAACATGGTCCTCCGTAGTTCAGATAGTAGAGCATGGTCCTCTGTAGTTCAGTTGGTAGAGCATGGTCCTCTGTAGTTCAGTTAATAGAGCACGGTCTTCTGTAGTTCACTTATTAGAGCACGGTCTTCTGTAGTTCACTTATTAGAACATGGTCCTCCGTAGTTCAGATAGTAGAGCATGGTCCTCTGTAGCTCAATTGGTAGAGCATTGTCCTCTGTAGCTCAATTGGTAGAGCATTGTCCTCTGTAGCTCAGTTGGTAGAGCATGGTCCTCTGTAGCTCAGTTGGTAGAGCATGGTCCTCTGTAGACCAGTTGGTAGAGCATTGTCCTCTGTAGTTCAGTTGGTAGAGCATTGTCCTCTGTAGTTCAGTTGGTAGAGCATTGTCCTCTGTAGTTCAGTTGGTAGAGCATGGCCCTCTGTAGTTCAGTTGGTAGAGCATGGTCCTCTGTAGTTCAGTTGGTAGAGCATGGTCCTCTGTAGTTCAGTTGGTAGAGCATGGTCCTCTGTAGTTCAGTTATTAGAGCATGGTCCTCTGTAGTTCAGTTGGTAGAGCATGGTCCTCTGTAGTTCAGTTGGTAGAGCATGGTCCTCTGTAGTTCAGTTGGTAGAGCATGGTCCTCTGTAGTTCAGTTGGTAGAGCATGGTCCTCTGTAGTTCAGTTATTAGAGCATGGTCCTCTGTAGTTCAGTTGGTAGAGCATGGTCCTCTGTAGTTCAGTTGGTAGAGCATGGTCCTCTGTAGTTTAGTTATTAGAGCATGGTCCTCTGTAGTTCAGTTGGTAGAGCATGGTCCTCTGTAGTTCAGTTGGTAGAGCATGGTCCTCTGTAGTTCAGTTATTAGAACATGGTCCTCTGTAGTTCAGTTATTAGAGCATGGTCCTCTGTAGTTCAGTTGGTAGAGCATGGTCCTCTGTAGTTCAGTTGGTAGAGCATGGTCCTCTGTAGTTCAGTTGGTAGAGCATGGTCCTCTGTAGTTCAGTTGGTAGAGCATGGTCCTCTGTAGTTCAGTTGGTAGAGCATGGTCCTCTGTAGTTCAGATATTAGAACATGGTCCTCTGTAGTTCAGATAGTAGAGCATGGTCCTCTGTAGTTCAGATAGTAGAGCATGGTCCTCTGTAGTTCAATTGGTAGAGCATGGGCCTCTGTAGACCAGTTGGTAGAGCATGGTCCTCTGTAGTTCAGTTATTAGAACATGGTCCTCTGTAGTTCAGATAGTAGAGCATGGTCCTCTGTAGTTCAGTTGGTAGAGCATGGTCCTCTGTAGTTCAGTTGGTAGAGCATGGTCCTCTGTAGTTCAGTTGGTAGAGCATGGTCCTCTGTAGTTCAGTTAATAGAGCACGGTCTTCTGTGGTTCACTTATTAGAACATGGTCCTCCGTAGTTCAGATAGTAGAGCATGGTCCTCTGTAGTTCAGTTGGTAGAGCATGGTCCTCTGTAGTTCAGTTAATAGAGCACGGTCTTCTGTAGTTCACTTATTAGAGCACGGTCTTCTGTAGTTCACTTATTAGAACATGGTCCTCCGTAGTTCAGATAGTAGAGCATGGTCCTCTGTAGCTCAATTGGTAGAGCATTGTCCTCTGTAGCTCAATTGGTAGAGCATTGTCCTCTGTAGCTCAGTTGGTAGAGCATGGTCCTCTGTTGTTCAGTTGGTAGAGCATGGTCCTCTGTAGTTCAGTTGGTAGAGCATTGTCCTCTGTAGACCAGTTGGTAGAGCATTGTCCTCTGTAGTTCAGTTGGTAGAGCATTGTCCGGACCTCTGTAGTTCAGTTGGTAGAGCATGGACCTCTGTACCCCAGTTGGTAGAGCATGGTCCTCTGTAGATCAGTTGGTAGAGCATGGTCCTCTGTAGTTCAGTTGGTAGAGCATGGTCCTCTGTAGTTCAGTTGGTAGAGCATTGTCCTCTGTAGTTCAGTTGGTAGAGCATGGTCCTCTGTAGTTCAGTTGGTAGAGCATGGTCCTCTGTAGTTCAGTTGGTAGAGCATGGCCCTCTGTAGTTCAGTTGGTAGAGCATGGTCCTCTGTAGTTCAGTTGGTAGAGCATGGTCCTCTGTAGTTCAGTTGGTAGAGCATGGTCCTCTGTAGTTCAGTTAATAGAGCACGGTCTTCTGTGGTTCACTTATTAGAACATGGTCCTCCGTAGTTCAGATAGTAGAGCATGGTCCTCTGTAGTTCAGTTGGTAGAGCATGGTCCTCTGTAGTTCAGTTAATAGAGCACGGTCTTCTGTAGTTCACTTATTAGAGCACGGTCTTCTGTAGTTCACTTATTAGAACATGGTCCTCCGTAGTTCAGATAGTAGAGCATGGTCCTCTGTAGCTCAATTGGTAGAGCATTGTCCTCTGTAGCTCAATTGGTAGAGCATTGTCCTCTGTAGCTCAGTTGGTAGAGCATGGTCCTCTGTTGTTCAGTTGGTAGAGCATGGTCCTCTGTAGTTCAGTTGGTAGAGCATTGTCCTCTGTAGACCAGTTGGTAGAGCATTGACCTCTGTAGTTCAGTTGGTAGAGCATTGTCCTCTGTAGTTCAGTTGGTAGAGCATTGTCCTCTGTAGTTCAGTTGGTAGAGCATGGTCCTCTGTAGTTCAGTTGTTAAAACATCGTCCTTGTTCTTGGACACATATACATATACCACCAACCCCCGAGGTGCCTTAACGCTTTTACCAACATAATTAGAGTAAAAATAAATGTTTTGTCATACCGTGGTATACGGTCTTATTTACCACGGCTGTCAGCCAAAGAGCATTCAGCGCTCGAACCACCCAGTTTATAATATGTACTATGGTATGGCAGGGTAGTGTATACGTTATAACCTAGAAATAGAGGATAGTTGAATCTATACTCTCCTTCTGTACACTGCTCTTGTCATGACAGAGAGAACTGATCATGCGGTCTCTCTGAGAGGAGGGAGGGTATGGCCAGCCAACAAGCAAGTCTGCCTAAAAAAGAAAGAGTAGCAGCAAGCCATCAAGACTTCTGTCATAACTTACATCACATCTACCCCCACCCCATCCCATTCCATCCTGTCCCTGGCAGGGCAAGCCATACTGTTGTAGCCAAGCATGAAAGTGCTAGAAAATGGGAGTAATTTTAAACCATTTTCTGCCCGGGAGCCACCCCCCAACCCACCACCCCTCTTCTCCCCTCCTCAGTCCTCTTGAAGACAAATGGGTCCAGGGCAATGACAGAGTGCCTGGTCCACAAATCACCACTACTGGCCGCTCTGCTCGTCCACCCCGCCCCCCCCCCCCCCCCCCACACACACACACACACACACACACACCAACCCCTCTACCCACTGCCTCCCTGCCTCCCTCCTTCCTCCCCCCTCCCTCCCCTATCCCCGGCCCTCTGTCCATTAGTCATGTGCATGCGGGCAGCAGCCGGCAGCAGTAATTAGACAAGGACAAATCGCCGGCAGCGGACACGGAAGGGTCCGGCCGCTAAATAAGGCCCCGTTACCATACCGACCAGTGGGTGGAGATGGGGGGAGAGGATTATGATGGTGGGGGGGATTGGATTGAGAAGAGATTGGGGGGAGAGAATTGGGAGAAGGCCGAGAGGTACTGTCTGCATGCTGCACTACACTGTCCTGGGATCCCATTCATAACCCTGTACACTCTCAAATATACATCTCAACCCCAGCACCATCAGATCCCCCCCACCACTCAAACTCATCCATGGAAGCTGGGTGGGTTTTGGGGGGTACTGGAGCTCATGGTACAGCCACAGACACTGCAAGGTGTTACAGTAGAGTCAGTTTCAGATTGGGCCTGACTACCATACATTTACATTTTTACATTTTAGTCATTTAGCAGACGCTCTTATCCAGAGCGACTTACAGTAGTGAATGCATACATTTCATACAATTTTTTTTTGCTGGCCCCCCGTGGGAAACGAACCCACAACCCTGGCGTTGCAAACACCATGCTCTACCAACTGAGCTACAGGGAAGGCTATAAGACCATAAAAATAGAAGAGAGATTAAACCTTGATCATGTTTAACAGCTCACAACTGGTATGACCAAAGGAAAGACAAAGACAAATGCTTATGTAAACTCATATCTACCCATCACCATCTACCCACCACAATCTACCCATCAGCATCTACCCATCATCATCTATCCATCACTTCTACCCATTCTTGTGACGTTGGCCTGTTGGGGGAGGTTTATGACCCCCATAAATACCTTTCCCCTTTTCTCTCTCTCTACTTTATAGAGTTACTCTTGTAAAGCCATTGTAACAAAGAGAGTGTGGTAACATCAAAAGGTGGGAAACAGAAACATATTTCGGTAATCCAACCAGTTAAAAATATGCGTTGGTACTTAATGAATATGATCTCAGATCAGTTGTTGTCTGAGACATTACTACTAATGACAGGATGACATAAACCACATCTACCATTAATCATCTACCCATCACCAGCTATCAATCATCATCTTCCAATCACCATCTACCCATCATCATCTACCATCACCATCCATCTGTCATCATCTACATCTACCAATCACCATCTACTCACCATCTACCCACCATCATCTATCCATCACCATCTACCCATCACCATCTACCAATCACCATCTACCAATCACCATCTACCCATCATCATCATCTACTCATCACATCTACCCGTCATCATCAACCCATAACCATCTACCCGTCACATCTACCCGTCACATCTACCCGTCACATCTACCCGTCACCATCAACCCATTGTCATCTACTCATCCCCAACTACCCATCATATCTACCCGTCACCATCTACCCGTCATCATCTACCCGTCATCATCTACCCATTACCATCTACCCATTACCATCTACCCATTACCATCATGTACCTGTCACATCTACCAGTCACCATTTACCCATCATCATCCACCCATGATATCTACTCATCACTATCTACCATCACATCTACCCAACATCATCTACCCATCACCATCTTTCCGTCATCATCTACCCGTCACAGCTACCCATCACAATCTACCCATCTACCCATCAGCATCTACCCATCACCATCTACCCATCATCATCTACCCATCATCATCTACATCGTAATCTACACATAGTAATCTACCATTCTCATCTACCCGTCACCATTACCCATAATCATCTATCCATCACATCTACCAATCGCCATATACCCGTCACCATCTACCCGCCACCATCTACCCGCCACCATCTACCCGCCACCATCTACCCGCCACCATCTACCCACCACCATCTACCCACCACCATCTACCCGTCACCATCTACCCGTCACCATCTACCCGTCACCATCTACCCGTCACCATCTACCCGTCACCATCTCCCCATTATCATCAACCCATCATCATCTACCTATTACCATCCACCCGTCAACATCTACCCATCACAATCTACATTTACCCATCAGCATCTACCCATCACATCTACCCATTATAATCTACCCATCATCATCTACCATCCCCACTTACCCATCACCATCTACCCATCACCATCTACCCATCACCATCTACCCATCATCATCTACCATTACCATCTACCCATCATCAACAATCCATCACCATCTACCTATCACCACCTACCCGTCATCATATACCCATCATCCTCTACCCATTATCATCTACCTGTCACCATCCAGCATCACATCTACCCATCATCATCTACCAATTACCAATTACCCATCACATCTACGTATCACCATCTACCCATTATCATCTACCCATCATATCTACCCATCACCAAGTCACCATCTCCCAGTAACCATCTCCCCATCATCACCTACCTGTCATCATCTACCCATCACCACCTACACATCACATCTACCCATCATCATCTACCCATCACCACCTACCTGTCATCAAATACCCATCACCATTTACCCGTCACCATCTCCCCATCATCATATACCCATCATCACATTTACCCACATTTACCCATCAGCATCTACCCATCACATCTACCCATTATAATCTACCCATGATCATCTACCATCCCCATCACAATCTACATTTACCCATTATCATCTACCCATCATATCTACCCATCACCATCTCCCAGTCACCATCTCCCCATCATCACCTACCTGTCATCATCTACCCATCACATCTACCCATCATCATATACCCATCACCACCTACCTGTCATCATATACCCATCACCACATAACCGTCATCATCTACCCGTCACAATCCACCCGTCACCATCCAATCTACCTATCATCATCTACCTGCTGCCATCCACACGTTATCATCTACCTATCATAATCATCATCTACCCATCCCTATGTACCCATCACATATACCCATCACCATCAACATCTAGCAATCTACCCATCATCGTCTATCTATCTATCTATCTATCTATCTATCTATCTATCTATCTATCATCATCTACCCGTTGTCATCTACCCATCACCATCTACCTATCACATCTACTCGTCATCTACCCGTCACCATCCACCCATCATCATATACCCATCATCACTTACCCGTCATCATCTGCCCATCACCAACTCCCCATAATCATCTACCTGTCACCATCTGCCAATTATCATCTACCAATCACCATCTACCATCATAATCTACCCATCATCATCTACCTGTCCCCATCTACCAGTCATCATCTACCATCACTATCTACCCATCACATCTACCTATCATCATCATCTACCCGTCCCCATCTACCCGTCACATCTACCCGTCACATCTACCCATCATCATCTACCCATCATCATCTACTCATCCCCATCTACCCATCATCATCTACTCATCATCATCTACCCATCCCATCTACCAATCACCATAAACCCATCACCATCTACCACTCATCATCTACCCATCACCATGTACCCATCACCATCTACCATCACATCTTCCAATCATCCTCTACCCATTATCGTCCACCCATCATCATCTACCTATTACCATCCTCCCGTCATTATCTACCCATCACAATCTACCCATCACATCTACACATCACCATCTATCCATCACATCTACCCATCATAATCTACCATCCCCATCATCATCAACCCATCACCATCTACCCATCACATCTACCCATCATCATCATCATCTACCCATCATCTACCCATCACCATCTTTCCGTCATCATCTACCCGTCACAGCTACCTATCACCATCTACCTGTCACCATCTACCCATAAACATCTACCCGTCACCATCTACCATCACATCTACCCGTCACCACCTGCCCATCATCATCTACCCTTCACCATCTACCCTACAGCATCTACCCTTCACCAACTACCCATCATCATCTACCCATCAACATATACCCATCACATCTACTCGTTATCATCTACCCATCACCACCTACCCTTCATCATAAACCCATCACCATCTACCCATGACAATCTACCCATCACATCAACACATCACCATCTCCCCATCATATACCCATCACCACCTACCCAGCATCATCTACCCAGCATCATCTACCCATCACTACCTACCCTTCATCATCTGCCCAACACCAGTCACCCGTCACCATTTCCCAATCATCATCAACATGTCAACATCTGCCAATTATCATCTACCTGTCAAAATCCAGCATCACATGTACCCATCATAAATGCAAATCAATTTATAACATTTTTGACATGCGTTTTTCTGGATATTTTTGTTGTTATTCTGTCTCTCACTGTTCAAATAAACCTACCATTAAATTCATAGACTGATCCTTTCTTTATCAGTGGGCAAACGTACAAAATCAGCAGGGGATCAAATACTTTTTCCCCCACTGTACCTTTCACCATCTGCCCATTATCATCTACCTGTCACCATCCAGCATCACATCTACCCATCACCATCCACCCGTCATCATCTACCCGTCACCATTACCCATAATCATCTACCCATCACCATATACCCATCACCATCTACCCATCACCATCTACCCATCACATCTACCCATCACATCTACCGTTCACATCTACCAATTATTATCTACCCGCCCCATCTATCCGTCATCATCTACCCATTACCATCTACCCATCATCATTTACCAATCACCATTTACCCATCACCATCCACCCGTCACCATCTACCCATTATCATCAACCCATCATCATCTACCTATTACCATCCACCGGTCAACATCTACCCATCACAATCTACATTTACCCATCAGCATCTAGCCATCACATCTACCCATTATAATCTACCCATCGTCATCTACCATCCCCATTTACCCATCATCAACAGTCCATCACCATTTACCCATCACCACCTACCTGTCATCATATACCCATCATCCTCTACCCATTATCATCTACCTGTCACCATTCAGCATCACATCTACCCATCATCATCATTTACCAATTACCCATCACATCTACGTATCACCATCCACCCATTATCATCTACCCATCATATCTACCCATCACCCAGTCACCATCTCCCAGTCACCATCTCCCCATCATCACCTACCTGTCATCATCTACCCATCACCACCTACGTATCACATCTACCCATCATCATCTACCCGTCACCACCTACCTGTCATCATATACCCATCACCATTTACCCATCACCATCTCCCCATTATCATCAACCCATCATCATCTACCTATTACCATCCACCCGTCAACATCTACCCATCATCATCTACCATCCCCATCTACCCATCACAATCTACATTTACCCATTATCATCTACCCATCACCATCTCCCAGTCACCATCTCCCCATCATCACCTACCTGTCATCATCTACCCATCACATCTACCCATCATCATATACCCATCACCACCTACCTGTCATCATATACCCATCACCACATAACCGTCATCATCTACCCGTCACAATCCACCCGTCACCATCCAATCTACCTATCATCATCTACCTGCTGCCATCCACGCGTTATCATCTACCTATCATAATCATCATCTACCCATCATCATCTACCCATCCCTATGTACCCATCACATATACCCATCACCATCAACCGATCAAATCTAGCAATCTACCCATCATCATCTATCTATCATCATCTACCCGTTGTCATCTACCCATCACCATCTACCTATCACATCTACTCGTCATCATCTACCCGTCACCATCCACCCGTCATCATATACCCATCATCACTTACCCGTCATCATCTGCCCATCACCAACTCCACATAACATCTACCTGTCACCATCTGCCCATTATCATCTACCAATCACCATCTACCATCATAATCTACCCATCATCATCTACCCATCATCATCTACCCATCACCATCTACCCATCACCATCTACCCGTCATATCTACCCATCATCATCTACCCATCATCATCTACCCATCATCATCTACCCATCCCCATCTACCCATCATCATCTACCAGTCATCATCTACCAGTCATCATCTACCATCACATCTACTTATCATCATCATCATCTACCCGTCCCCATCTACCCGTCACCATCGTCCCGTCACCATCGTCCCGTCCCCATCTACCCATCACCATCGTCCCGTCACATCTACCCATCATCATCTACTCATCCCCATCTACCCATCCCATCTACCAATCACCATAAACCCGTCACCATCTACCACTCATCATCTATCCATCACCATGTACCCATCACATCTACCCATCACCATGTACCCATCACCATCTACCATCACATCTTCCAATCATCCTCTACTCATTATCATCCACCCATCATCATCTACCTATTACCATCCTCCCGTCATTATCTACCCATCACATCTACACATCACCATCTATCCATCACATCTACCAATCATAATCTACCATCCCCATCATCATCAACCCATCACCATCTACCCATCACATCTACCCATCACATCTATCCATCATCATCATGTACCCATCACATCTACCAATCAACATTTACCCATCATCATCTACCCACCACATCTACCCATCATCATCAGCAATCCATCACCATCTACCCATCACCACCTACCCGTCACCATATACCATCACCATCCACCCGTCACCATCTCCCCATCATCATCTACCTGTCACCATCCACCAGTCATCATCTACCCTTCACCACTTACCAGTCATCATCTGCCCATCACCAACTCCCCATAACCATCTACCCATCACCATCTGCCCATTATCATCTACCAATCACCATCATCTACCCGTCACCATCTACCCGTCACCATCTACCCATCACCATCTACCCATCACCATCTACCCGTCATATCTACCCGTCATATCTACCCGTCATTACTACCCGACATATCGACCCATCATCATCTACCCATCATCATCTATCAGTCATCATCTACCATCACCATCTACCCATCACATCTACCTATTATAATCATCTACCCGTCCCCATCTACCCGTCCCCATCGTCCCGTCACATCTACCCATCATCATCTACTCATCCCCATCTACCCATCACATCTACCAATCACCATAAACCCGTCACCATCTACCACTCATCATCTATCCATCACCATGTACCCATCACATCTACCCATCACCATGTACCCATCACCATCTACCATCACATCTTCCAATCATTGTCTACCCATTATCATCCACCCATCATCATCTACCTATTACCAGCCTCCTGTCATTATCTACCCATCACCATCTATCCATCACATCTACCCATCATAATCTACCATCCCCATCATCATCAACACATCATAATCAACACATCATCATCATCTACCCATCATCATCTACCATCCCCATCTACCCATCACAATCTACATTTACCCATTATCATCTACCCATCACCATCTCCCAGTCACCATCTCCCCATCATCACCTACCTGTCATCATCTACCCATCACATCTACCCATCATCATATACCCATCACCACCTACCTGTCATCATATACCCATCACCACATAACCGTCATCATCTACCCGTCACAATCCACCCGTCACCATCCAATCTACCTATCATCATCTACCTGCTGCCATCCACGCGTTATCATCTACCTATCATAATCATCATCTACCCATCATCATCTACCCATCCCTATGTACCCATTACATATACCCATCACCATCAACCGATCAAATCTAGCAATCTACCCATCATCATCTATCTATCATCATCTACCCGTTGTCATCTACCCATCACCATCTACCTATCACATCTACTCGTCATCATCTACCCGTCACCATCCACCCGTCATCATATACCCATCATCACTTACCCGTCATCATCTGCCCATCACCAACTCCACATAACATCTACCTGTCACCATCTGCCCATTATCATCTACCAATCACCATCTACCATCATAATCTACCCATCATCATCTACCCATCATCATCTACCCATCATCATCTACCCATCACCATCTACCCATCACCATCTACCCGTCATATCTACCCATCATCATCTACCCATCATCATCTACCCATCATCATCTACCCATCCCCATCATCATCTACCAGTCATCATCTACCAGTCATCATCTACCATCACATCTACTTATCATCATCATCATCTACCCGTCCCCATCTACCCGTCACCATCGTCCCGTCACCATCGTCCCGTCCCCATCTACCCATCACCATCGTCCCGTCACATCTACCCATCATCATCTACTCATCCCCATCTACCCATCCCATCTACCAATCACCATAAACCCGTCACCATCTACCACTCATCATCTATCCATCACCATGTACCCATCACATCTACCCATCACCATGTACCCATCACCATCTACCATCACATCTTCCAATCATCCTCTACTCATTATCATCCACCCATCATCATCTACCTATTACCATCCTCCCGTCATTATCTACCCATCACATCTACACATCACCATCTATCCATCACATCTACCAATCATAATCTACCATCCCCATCATCATCAACCCATCACCATCTACCCATCACATCTACCCATCACATCTATCCATCATCACCATCTACCCATCATCATCTACCCATCATCATCTACCCATCACCATCTACCCATCACCATCTACCTGTCATCATGTACCCATCACATCTACCAATCAACATTTACCCATCATCATCTACCCACCACATCTACCCATCATCATCAGCAATCCATCACCATCTACCCGTCACCACCTACCCGTCACCATATACCATCACCATCCACCCGTCACCATCTCCCCATCATCATCTACCTGTCACCATCCACCAGTCATCATCTACCCTTCACCACTTACCAGTCATCATCTGCCCATCACCAACTCCCCATAACCATCTACCCATCACCATCTGCCCATTATCATCTACCAATCACCATCATCTACCCGTCACCATCTACCCGTCACCATCTACCCATCACCATCTACCCATCACCATCTACCCGTCATCATCTACCCGTCATATCTACCCGTCATATCTACCCGTCATTACTACCCGACATATCGACCCATCATCATCTACCCGTCCCCATCTACCCATCATCATCTATCAGTCATCATCTACCATCACCATCTACCCATCACATCTACCTATTATAATCATCTACCCGTCCCCATCTACCCGTCCCCATCGTCCCGTCACATCTACCCATCATCATCTACTCATCCCCATCTACCCATCACATCTACCAATCACCATAAACCCGTCACCATCTACCACTCATCATCTATCCATCACCATGTACCCATCACATCTACCCATCACCATGTACCCATCACCATCTACCATCACATCTTCCAATCATTGTCTACCCATTATCATCCACCCATCATCATCTACCTATTACCAGCCTCCTGTCATTATCTACCCATCACCATCTATCCATCACATCTACCCATCATAATCTACCATCCCCATCATCATCAACACATCATAATCAACACATCATCATCATCTCACCCATCATCATCTACCCATCACCATCTACCATCTACCCATTACCATCTACCTGTCATCATGTACCCATCACATCTACCAATCAACATTTACCCATCATCATCTCCCCATCATCATCAACCCATCATCAACAATCCATCACCATCTACCCATCACCACCTACCCGTCATCATATACAATCACCATCCAGCCGTCACCATCTCCCCATCATCATCTACCTGTCACCATCCACCCGTCATCATCTACCCATCACCACTTACCCGTCATCATCTTCCCATCACCAACTCGCCATAATCATCTACCTGTCACCATCTGCGCATTATCATCTATCAATCACCATCTACCATCATAATCTACCCATCATCATCTACCCGTCATCATCTACATCTACCATCACTATCTACCCATCATCATCAACCCATCATCCTCTACCCATCACCATCTACCCATTACCATCATCAACCAGTCATCATCTACCATCACCATCTACTCATACTTATCTAACAATCACCATCTACCCGTCACCATCTACCCGTCACCATCCACCCGTCACCATCCACCATCTACATCTACCCACCATTATCTACCCATCACCATCTACCATCACATCTCCCAATCATCTTCTACCCATTATCGTCCATCCATCATCATCTACCTATTACCATCCACCCGTCATTATCTACCCATCACATTCTACCCATCGCCATCTACCCATCATCATCTACTAATCACCATTTACCCAAAATCATCCACCCATGACGACCTACCCGTCATCATATACCCATCACCATCTACAATCATATCTACCCAACATCATCTACCCGTCACATCTACCTATCACCATCTACCATCACATCTACCACCTACCCATCATCATCTATCCATCATCATCTATCCATCATCATCTACCCATCAAAATCTACATCACCGTCTAACCATCATCAACTACCCATCATCATCTACCTGTCATCATCTACCCGTCCAAATCTACACGTCACATCTACCCATCACCACCTATCCGTCATCATCTGCCCATCACCAATCACCCGTCACCATATCCCCATCACCATCTACCCATTACCATCATCAACCAGTCATCATCTACCATCACCATCTACTCATACTTATCTAACAATCACCATCTACCCGTCACCATCTACCCGTCACCATCCACCCGTCACCATCCACCATCTACATCTACCCACCATTATCTACCCATCACCATCTACCATCACATCTCCCAATCATCTTCTACCCATTATCGTCCATCCATCATCATCTACCTATTACCATCCACCCGTCATTATCTACCCATCACATTCTACCCATCGCCATCTACCCATCATCATCTACCAATCACCATTTACCCAAAATCATCCACCCATGACGACCTACCCGTCATCATATACCCATCACCATCTACAATCATATCTACCCAACATCATCTACCCGTCACATCTACCTATCACCATCTACCATCACATCTACCACCTACCCATCATCATCTATCCATCATCATCTATCCATCATCATCTACCCATCAAAATCTACATCACCGTCTAACCATCATCAACTACCCATCATCATCTACCTGTCATCATCTACCCGTCCAAATCTACACGTCACATCTACCCATCACCACCTATCCGTCATCATCTGCCCATCACCAATCACCCGTCACCATATCCCCATCATAATCTACCTGTCACCATCTGCCCATTATCATCTACCTGTCACCATCCAGCATCACATCTCCCCATCATCATATACCCATCATCATATATCCATCACCGTCCACCCATCTACATCTACCCATCACCATCTACATCTACCCATCACCATCTACCCACCATCATCTTCCCATCACCATCTATCCATCTTCATCTACACATCATTATCTATCCATCATCATCTACATCACAGTCTACCCATCACATCAACCCATCATCATCATTCCATCACCACCTACCCGTCATCATATACCCATCACCATCTACCCGTCACCATCTACCAATCATAATCTACCCATCACCACCTACCCGTCAACATCTGCCATCACCAATCATCTGTTGACATCTCCCCATAATCATCTACCTGCCACCATCTGCACATTACCATCCACCCGTTACCATCTACCCATAATAATCTACCCATCACCGTCTACCCGTCAACATCTACCCGTCACCATCTACCAATCATCTTCTACCCATCACATCAACCCATCAACATTATCATCCACCTGTCATCATCTACCATCATCACCTACCCGTCACCATCTAACCGCCACCATCTACTCGCCATCATCTACCAATCACCATCACCTGTCATCACCTACCCGTCATCATCTACCCGTCATCATCTACCCGACATCATCTACCCGTCACCATATACCCGTCATCATCTGCCCATCACCAATCACCCGTCACCATGTACCTGTCACCATCCGTCCATTATCATCTACTCGTCACCATCCAGCATCACATCTACTCGTCATCATCTACCAATCATCATCTACCCATAATTATCTACCAATCACCATCAACCCGTCACCATCTACCCATCACCATCTACATCTACCCATCACCATCTACCATCACCCATCATCATCTACCCGTCATCATCCACCCGTCATCATCTACTCATCACCATCTACATCTGCCCATCACCATCATCTACCCATCACCATCTAATCTCCCAATCATCTTCTACCCATTATCGTCCATCCTTCATCATCTACCTATTACCATCCACCCGTCACATCTACCCATCACCATCAACCCATCACATCTACCAATCTACCCATCATCATCTATCCATCACATCTACCTCCCCATCTACCCATCTACCCATCATCATCTACCCGTCACATCTACCATCACCATTTACCCATCATCATCTACCCGTCACATCTACCATCACCATTTACCCATCATCATCTACCCGTCATCATCTACCATCACCAATTACCCATCACATCTGCCTATCACCATCTACCCATTACCATCTACCCAACATATTTACCCGTCACCATCTCCCACTCACCATCACCACCTACCCAGCATAATCTACCCATCACCACCTACCCATTACCATCTCCCCATCATCAACTACGTGTCACCATCCACCCGTCATCATCTACCCATCACCATCTACATCTAGCCTTCACCATCTACCCACCATCATCTACCCATCATCATTTAACATCATCACATACCAGACATCATCTACCCATCACCATCTACCTATCACATCTACCATCACATCTACCATCACATCTACCCATCACCAAAACCCCTTCACCATCTACCCGTCATATCTACCCATCATCATCTACCTCTCCCCATCACCCTCATCTCACACATCACATCTAACCATCACAATCTACCCATCATCATCTATCCATCACATCTTCCCGTCACCATCACCCATCATCATCTACCCGTCACCATCTACCCGTCACATCTACCAATCATCATCTACCCATTATCATCTACCCATCACCATCTACCCATCATCATCAACCTGTCATTTACCCATCATCATCTATCGATCACATCTACCCGTCACATCTACCAATCATCATCTACCCATTATCATCTACCCATCACCACCTACCCGTCATCATCTCCGCATCATCATCTACCCATTATCATCTACCTGTCACCATCCAGCATCACATCTACCCATCATCATCTACCCATCACCAGCTCCCATCACCATTTACCCATCATCATCTTCCAATCACCACCTACCCATCACCATCCACCCGTCATCATCTACCCATCACCATTTACCCATCATCATCTACCCATCATCATATACCCATCATCATATACCCATCATCATCTATCCATCACCATCTACCCATCACATCTACCCATCATCATCTATCCATCATCATCATCTACCCATCATCATCTACCCATCACCATCTACCCATCATCATCTACCCATCACCATCTACATCAGTCTACCCATCATCATCTACCCATCATTTTCCCATCACATCAAGCCATCATAATCGATCCATCATAATCTACCCATCACCATCTACCCATCCTCTTCTGCCCATCACATCTACCCAGCATCATCTACCCATCACCACCTACAGGTCTTCATCTGCCCATCACCAATCACCATCTCCCAATAATAATAATCTGTCACCATCTGCCCATCCCCATCTAATCTACCCAATACCATCTACCCATCATCATGTACCCATCACCATCTACCATCATTATCTACCATCAACATTTACCAATCACATCTACCCATCACCATCATCATCAACCCATCATCATCTACCCAAAATCATCTAGCCATCACCATATTTCCTTCATCATCTACCCGTCACATCTACCTTTCACCATCTACCTGTCACCATCCAGCATCACATCTACCCGTCATAATCTACCCATTATCATATACCCATCATCATTTAACCATCACCATCCACCCCTCATCATCTACCCATCACCATCTAGCCTTCACCATCTACCCATCATCATCTTGCCATCATGGTCTACCAATCATCATCATCTACCAATTACCATCATCATATACCAGTCATCATCTACCCATCACCATCTACCTGTCATCATCTACCCATCATCACCCCGCTCACCCCCCACCCCCCCCCCGTCACATCTACCATCACCATTTACCTGTCATCTACTCGTCATCATCTACCATCACCAATTACCCATCACATCTGCCTATCACCATATCTACCCGTCAAAATCTCCCACTCACCATCTCCCCCTTCCCGTCACCATCTCCCCATCATCATCTGTGTCACCATCTGCCCATTATCATCTACCTGTCACCATCCAGCATCACATCTACCCATCATCATCTACCAAACACCAGCTCCCATCACCATTTACCCATCATCATCTTCCAATCACCATCTGCCCGTCATATCTACCCGTCACCATCTCCCAGTCACCATCATCTACCCGTCATCATCTACCCATTATCATCTGCCTGTCACCATCTACCCGTCACCATCCACCATTACATCTACCCATCATCATCTACCTATTGCCATCCACACATTGTCATCTACCCATCATCATCTACCATCACATCTACCCATTATCATCTGCCCATCATCATCTACCCATCAACATCTACCATCACATCTACCCATCACCATCTTTCCATCATCATCTACCCGTCACATCTTCCCATCATCATCTACCCATCACCATCCACCCGTCACCATCCACCATCACATCTACCTGTCATCATCTACCTATTGCCATCCACACATCGTCATCTGCCCATCATCATCTGCCCATCATCATCTGCCCATCATCATCTACCCATCCACCCATCCCTCTTCCATCATCATCTACCCGTCACATCTACCGGTCACCATCCGCCCATCATCATCTACCCATCACCATCCACCATCACATCTACCTGTCATCATCTACCTATTGCCATCCACACGTCATCATCTACCCATCACAATCTACATCTACCCATCACCATCGAACCATCACCATCGACCCATCATCATCTACCCATCTTCATCCACCCGTCACCATCCAATCTACCTGTCATCATCTACCTATTGCCATCCACACATCATCTACCCATCACATTCTACATCTACCCATCACCATCAACCCATCACCATCATCATCTACCCATCTTCATCTACCCATCTTCATCTACCCATCATCATGTACCCATCACCACTACCCATCACCATCTACCCATCACTACCAACCCGTCATCATCTACCATCACCATCTACCATCACATCTACCACAAATCATCTACCCATCACCATCTTTCCGTCATTATCTACATGTCACATCTACCCATCATCATCTACCTGCCACCATCCAGCATCACATCTACCCGTCATCATCTACCCACCATCGTCTACCCATCACCATCTACCCATCATCATCTAGCCATCATCATCTAGCTATCATCATCATCATCATCATCATCTACCCATTACCATGTACCAATCACCATTTACCATCATCATCTACCCGTCAAATCTACCAATCATCATCTACCTGTCCCCATCTATCTGTCACCATCTACCCATCATCATCTACCTCTCCATCTACCCATCTACCCATCACATGTACCATCACCATTTACCCATCATCATCTACCATCACCAATTACCCATCACATCTGCCTATCACCATCTACCCATTATCATCTACCCATCACATCTACAAATCACCATCTACCCATCACCACCTACCCATCACCAATCACCCGTCACCATCTGCCAATTATCATCTACCTGTTACCATCCAGCATCACATCTACCCATCATCATCTACCCATCATCATCTACCCATCACATCTACCTCTCCATCTACCTCTCCATCTACCATCACCATTTACCCATCATCATCTACCATCACCAATTACCCATCACATCTGCCTATCACCATCTACCCATTATCATCTACCCATCACATCTACAAATCACCATCTACCCATCACCACCTACCCATCACCAATCACCCGTCACCATCTGCCAATTATCATCTACCTGTTACCATCCAGCATCACATCTACCCATCATCATTTACCTATCACCATCTACCCATTATCATCTACCCATCATATCTACCCATCACCATCTCCCACTCACCACCTACCCAGCATCATCTACCCGTCATCATCTGCCCATCACCAATCACCCATCTACGTGTCACCATCTGCCCATTAACATCTACTTGTCACCATCCAGCATCACATCTACCCATCATAATCTACCCATCACCAGCAGCCATCACCATTTACCCATCATCATCTTCCAATCACCATCTACCCATCACCATCTACCCATCACCATCTACCCATCACCATCTACCCATCACCATCTACCCATCACCATCCACCCATCACCATCCACCCGTCACCATCTACCATCACCATCTACCCATCACCATCACCATCATCATCTACCCATCATCATCATCTACCCATCATCATCATCTACCCATCATCATCTACCCATCATCATCATCTACCTATCTACCCATCATCATCTACCCATCTACCCATCATCATCTACCCGTCACCGTTACCCATCATCATCTTCCAATCACCATCTACCCATCACCATCTACCCATCACCATCTACCCATCACCATCTACCCATCACCATCTTCCAATCACCATCTTCCAGATCACCAGTCCCACCCGATCATCGATCTACCCGTCATCACCTACCCGTCATCACCTACCCGTCATCACCTACCCGTCATCACCAGTCTACCTGTCACCACCGTACCCAGTCATCACCAGTCTACCCGTCACCATCTACCTGTCACCATCTACCCGTCACATCTACCCGGGTCACAATCTACCCATCATCATACAGTGGGGGAAAAAAGTATTTGATCCCCTGCTGATTTTGTAAGTTTGCCCACTGACAAAGAAAGGATCAGTCTATAATTTGAATGGTAGGTTTATTTGAACAGTGAGACAGAATAACAACAAAAATATCCAGAAAAACGCATGTCAAAAATGTTATAAATTGATTTGCATTTTAATGAGGGAAATAAGTATTTGACCCCCTCTCAATCAGAAAGATTTCTGGCTCACAGGTGTCTTTTATACAGGTAATGAGCTGAGATTAGGAGCACACTCTTAAAGGGAGTGCTCCTAACCGCAGCTTGTTACCTGTAAAAAAAACCACCTGTCCACAGAAGCAATCAATCAATCAGATTCCAAACTCTCCACCATGGCCAAGACCAAAGAGCTCTCCAAGAATGTCAGGGACAAGATTGTAGACCTACACAAGGCTGGAATGGGCTACAAGACCATCGCCAAGCAGCTTGGTGAGAAGGTGACAACATTTGGTGTGATTATTCGCAAATGGAAGAAACACAAAAGAACTGTCAATATCCCTCGGCCTGGGGCTCCATGCAAGATCTCACCTCGTGGAGTTGCAATGATCATGAAAACGGTGAGGAATCAGCCCAGAACTACACGGGAGGATCTTGTCAATGATCTCAAGGCAGCTGGGACCATAGTCACCAAGAAAACAATTGGTAACACACTACGCCATGAAGGACTGAAATTCTGCAGCGCCCGCAAGGTCCCCCTGTTCAAGAATACATATACATGCCCATCTGAAGTTTGCCAATGAACATCTGAATGACTCAGAGGACAACTGGTGAAAGTGTTGTGGTCAGATGAGACCAAAATGGAGCTCTTTGACATCAACTCAACTCGCCGTGTTTGGAGGAGGAGGAATGCTGCCTATGACCCCAAGAACACCATCTCCACCGTCAAACATGGAGGTGGAAACATTATGCTTTGGGGGTGTTTTTCTGCTAAGGGGACAGGACAACTTCACCGCATCAAAGGACGGGGCCATGTACCGTCAAATCTTGGGTGAGAACATCCTTCCCTCAGCCAGGGTATTAAAAATGGGTCATGGATGGGTATTCCAGCATGACAATGACCCAAAACACACGGCCAAGGCAACAAAGGAGTGGCTCAAGAAGAAGCACATTAAGGTCCTGGAGTGGCCTAGCCAGTCTCCAGACCTTAATCCCATAGAAAATCTGTGGAGGGAGCTGAAGGTTCGAGTTGCCAAACGTCAGCCTCGAAACCTTAATGATTTGGAGAAGATCTGCAAAGAGGAGTGGGACAAAATCCCTCCTGAGATGTGTGCAAACCTGGTGGCCAACTACAAGAAACGTCTGACCTCTGATTGCAAACAAGGGTTTTGCCACCAAGTACTAAGTCATGTTTTGCAGAGGGGTCAAATACTTATTTCCCTCATTAAAATGCAAATAATTTTATAACATTTTTGAAATGCGTTTTTCTGGATTGTTTTGTTGTTATTCTGTCTCTCACTGTTCAAATAAACCTACTATTAAAATTATAGACTGATCATTTCTTTGTAAGTGGGCAAACATACAAAAATCAGCAGGGGATCAAATACTTTTTTCACCCACTGTACCTTTCACCATCTACCCATCATTATCTACCTGTCACCATCCAGCATCACATCTACCCATCATCATCTACCCGTCCCCATCTATCCATCACCATCAACCCATCATCACATCATCATCTACCTGTCACCATCTACCCGTCATCATCTACCCATGACCATTTACCCATCATCATCTACCCATCACTACCTACCCGTCATCATCTACCCATCACCATCTACCATCACATCTACCCAAAATCATCTAGCCATCACCATATTTCCTTCATCATCTACCCGTCACCATCTCCCCATCATATACCCCTCACCATCCACCATCATCACATCATCATCTACCTGTCACCATCTACCCGTCATCATCTACCCATGACCATTTACCCATCATCATCTACCCATCACTACCTACCCGTCATCATCTACCCATCACCATCTACCATCACATCTACCCAAAATCATCTAGCCATCACCATATTTCCTTCATCATCTACCCGTCACCATCTCCCCATCATATACCCCTCACCATCCACCATCACATCTACCTATCATCATCTACCTATTGCCATCCATACGTCATCATCTACCCATCACCATCGACCCATCACAATCTACACATCTTCATTGACCCATCACCATCGACCCATCACCATCGACCCATCATAATCTACCCATCATAATCTACCCGTTACATCTATCCATCATCATCTACCCATCACATCTACATCTACCATCACATCTACCCATTACCATCTACATCACAGCCTACCCATCATCGTCTACCCATCATCATCTACATCACCATCTACATCACAGCCTACCATCATCATCTACCCATCACATCAACCCATTACCATCTACCCGTCAATATCTACCTGTCACCATCATCTACCCATCATCATCTACCCATCATCATCATCTACCCATCATCATCTACCCATCATCATCATCATCATCTACCCATCATCATCATCATCTACCCATCATCATCATCATCATCATCATCTACCCATCATCATCATCATCTACCCATCACATCTACCCATCATCATCTACCAATCACCATCTACCAATCACCATTCACCCATCATCATCTACCCATCACCATCATCATCTACCCATCACCATCATCATCTACCCGTCATCATCTACCCGTCATCGCCTACCCGTCATCGCCTACCCGTCATCGTCTAACCGTCACCGTCTAACCGTCACCGTCTACCCGTCACCGTCTACCCGTCACCGTCTACCCGTCACCGTCTACCCGTCACCGTCTACCCGTCACCGTCAAACCGTCACCGTCTACCCGTCACCATCCAACCATCATCATGGCAATGAGAAACACCGCAGGAGAGACATTTCACAAGGCTCCTACTCCAACACTACTACGTCATTTGTTTTTGTGGTGGCCAAACAGAGTCTAAATAAATAAATTAAGTAACTAAAGAGCAATAAGCAGGTTCCAGAGTACATTAGGCGTAACATTAGAGGGGGGGAATAATCAGAAATGAGTAGCCCTGGCTGGAATCAAATTACACATAGGAGAGGGAACTGGCAGTCAACAAAATATAAATGACTTCTCTGGGAGGGGGGAGAGTCCACAGAGGACCACAGGCTAACGATTGTTTTGGCCAGGTCGGGTCTGCACCTCACTCCTGGGGGTGTAGGGGGTTACTGAAGGCTGACCATTACACATACACTGACTACACACACACACACACTGCAAAACACACGCAGAGTGCGCTCCACTAGAGCATACTATATTGATCCCCTCTCCTAATTTCCTAATTAGTTTTTATTGGATTTCATAATCGTCATCAGGACACATCAAAAGAAACTCAAAACCCCAGCAACAATTTCTGCCCTCCTAAACATAATTCCTGTGAGTTTCTGTGTTTTGTTTTTTCAAACTGTGAAAATGAAGCTGTATATTCAATTTCCAGTCCCCAGCTGTGAAGGCAAACTCTCTCTGTTTTACTCCCATCACCAGAACTCCTTGGATAGCAAACACTGCACAAACACGCCACTTCTCCCATGTTCAGTAAGTGATGTTTAGCATGGCACATTTTCTGCATGATCTGCTGCGATCTGTCACACTCCCGCTCTCTCCCCAGCCACCCCTCACTTGTAGCACTTGTTAAACTTAATGCCAGCGCAGAACGACGCAATGGGGAAAGAAAGACTGTCCCTCCCTCCCTGAGTCAATGCCACTGGTTCCTATCATTGCATCATGGGAGGAAGGAAGTTTGAGATATGTTGGAGGCACAGGTCAGAGACTGACACACTTCCTGTTTTGCCCTTCCCTTCACTAGAAAGGGGAGATAAAGGGAGCTGTGGGAAATGTTCTCAATAAACTACAATTGACCTTGGCTCAAAATGTCCAAAATGTCATTTTCCCTGCTTTGCTCTTATGGGTACACTCACAATGGCCGCCAGTCATTATGCATCATTGACTTGAATGCACTGCCATTCTCACCATACACACACTGTTGATAATGGCAGACACTGGCCCGTGACCTCTCAGAGTGGGATACGCAAAAAACACATTTCCAATTCACAAACGCATATTAACACACACTTGTACATGTGTGAAATAGGACAAATATAAGCACCCACCAAATTATTATTATTAATTATTATGCACACTTGCCATTCTGAACGCAGGAAAACATCCCAGTTTCTGTGAATCACTGACAACATCCTAACTGGTTAACGGTTATTACACAACACAAAGATGTTTTGGTAGAACGCCTGGGCTGTTGAAAGACATGAGGAAAGAGCTTCTCATAATGTGGAAGTTGTGGGAAGGGGTCAGTGAGGAGCACTAACTGTCTATCAACTAACCTCTGGTGTTTGGGAAGGCCTTCAACACACCAGTGATTATTACCTGACCATGTGACTTACCCAGGAAAAACAGGAGACGTTCTCGGTCAGGTCATCCTGGTCCAATGACACCTGTTTGTTTTCCTAGAAATAACAAGACAGACAATGGCGAAGGTTTGTGGTATTTTACTGGAAAGACTGTCCCTGAAGATGAGGGGTCTCAGTCTGTCAGCACTTCTGCTCTGCTATCATGATAGTTGACCTGATAGTTCTAGCAAGATCTGACCTTAGATTAGTGTGTAAAGGGGAACTCCAATCCTATGACATGAGGTCAAGACCCAGAACTGTTCCATCTCGAAGCCCCGCCCCCTAGTCAACTGAACTACTCTCATTATGTGCCCATGGACAGATGTTAAATGGCATGGCGTTCTGATTTCTACTCTCTTTCCCTCAATGATGGCCATTTTCACTGGTTCTGATTTAAATGAAGACTTGAAACAAGCTACGTGGGCCATAAAACATGTTTAAGCCTGAGGTCTGTGGGGGTAGTGAATAAAGCCATTAATGTGTACTATCCAGGCACTTAGGTAATGAGGAGGTATAGAGAAGGAGAATGAGGACAGGGGGAGATGTTACGGGTGCATCTCAATAGTTCAACTTGGATTCCTCTGCTCGTCTCCTCTACTGCCTTTTCACTGAACCAAAAAGACAGATAGGCTATAGTTGGAGGGGAAAAAAACTGGGAAAAATCCTTCCGTGGTCTGAGGTGTTTGTGCCCCCGTATGCGTCCACGTGCGTGCGTGTGTGTGTGTGGAGGGCCACAGGTCAGCGGAAGGGGGCTTAAATCCCAGTGAAGATGTTTTTGGCCTTGATCACCCCGCCGATCGATCCCTGGCTGATTCCCTCTCAGATACGTCTTATTTTATTAGTGGCTTCGGCCTTCTGCTGGCCCATTCCGCTGTGATCAATATGGCCTGCCGGACGGCCCGTATTTTTCTCACTTTTAGTGCCTTAACGCTGTTTAACCGTGTCACCTGATAAACGGCGGGCCCTCCCCAAACGCTGATTTCCTATTGATTTCTCCCTCCATTCCGCCATCTCTCGCTTCGTCACTCTCCCATTGTTTTTATCTCCAGTTATCTCCTCCCTTCCTCTCTCCATCCTTCTGTTCCTCCTCCATGACGAGACTACGGTCCTGTCAGCCATTTTAGGAGAGCCCAGGTAGTAGAGGTGGTTTGGTGAACTACGCTGGCCTGCTGAGTAAACTTGCCTGGAGACCAATTACCAAATGACCAATTACCAAATGCCTAATGAGCGCAGAGGCCTACACAGTCTTACGGCACGCAGATGATCCGATTTCAAACCCAGTCCATTTGGGACTTGAGTATGTGAGAGTTCACTGCTCTAGAAGCGTTTGGTATTGCCTAAGAGGAACTGGGTCTAGAGTGAGGGGACTGGGCACCAAGCATCCACAGAGCACGTGTGTATGTGTGTCTTTGTAATGGTGTTTGTGTGAGGATATGAAGACACAAAGCATCTAGAAAGCAGTATACAGAGGCAGTGCCATGCAACAGATGCCATGACAACCTGGCTATGGACAGCTCCATCCATCACAGGCTGTAGTCCTGATGATGAAAGCAGTGTTTGGACAGGAGGAGCAGAATAGGACAAGAGCTCCTATAGGGCAGAACACCACGTTTTTCGCCTATCATTGAGACGGAGTTTTGAGAATGTGAGTTCCTCATGCATTGACAAGATGTTGTTATCAGTAAATTAATCTTTCCTTCCAGGAGATGAACAACAGAAAAAATGATATTGGGAAGAAGATGAAGATAAGCCAATGACCTGCTGTGTTCGACCTGATAAACATACACAAAATCAGTCACGATCACAAGATGTCCTGTAGCATCAGATAGTAGCAGATCATTTAGAAGGGGAGAAGGGACAAGATAAGAGCCACTGTCTACCTGAAGGCTTCAGCTTCCTCTGTCCAATCTTCCTCCTCTCTCTGTCTGCATTATTCATGCCAAATTAAACCTGCTCCCTGTCTGGGAAAACCAGCCACACACACGCATGCACACACCCCCTGGCCTTTATTGATCCCTCATCTCTGAAGTACTTCCTGCCCTAATGCCATTAATACCATGAAACACAGACCCTTATCACCAGCCACTTTAAGGACCATTGGCTGGCTTGGGCCTGGATGTGTGTCACAATATTATCCCAATATTAGACTTCCTGGATTTAACCAGGGAAATACTCTAGCTGGTATTATTGGCATCATTGTGGGGAAATCCTCTTCCTCTGGAATGAATAGACAGAGACCCCATCAGAGCTGGCACCCACTGTGACACAACCAGAGAAAAGCTACTGTTATCAACTGGCACGACCCACTAAAGAAAACATTACCTCCTACAAGCTCCCTCTTAGGTGAATCTAGAATAAAACCCACAACACACTTAAGCCTACTGATAGACATCTGGCTTGAACTGTGAATGAGTAAAGGGACACCATAAACATCTGTTACAAAGTCTAGTAATGCGACCTGACTCTTTTTATTAGGCCTCGCACCCTTTTACAATGCGTTAAGTGATAAACTGACATTTACAGCCAACCCTGCCAAGTTACACAGAGAGGGCAGCGCACAGCACAGAGAAACAGACCGTGAAGTAGCCTAATAACGAGAGGGAGTGGGAGTGAGCACACATTTTCTATTAACACTAGAGAGAGGAGTTGAAGGGGTCGACTGCTAAGAGAGGAGTCCTATCTCCAAACACCAATGCGCCCCTCACCGCCACTTACCCCAAACCCAAGTATCAAGCTTCAACCAGAGGAGCTTGACCACCACCTAGTGGTCATAGAATGACACTGCCGCGACGCCCCACTCCAGACACATTAATCATGACCAAGGGAGTGTAAAATTCAATCGGCTCCTTCCATCCATTTCGAGTGTAGCAGACTGAAGGCCGGCCTTGTAGTGCCTGAGAAAGGAGGGATGAGGGGGGAAAAGAAGAGAAAAAAGGAGGCGCTCCCTACACTTCATCAGGACCCCTACTTCATAACAAATGGAGTGTCTCTCTGGCGGAGGAGTGCCATCAGAAACGCGCGTTCTCTCTATCCATTTCATTCCGGCGCTGGAGGAAGGGTCAGGGAGGGAGCAGTGGGTGCGCGTCGTGCTCTCCGCTCCCCCGCTTCCCCAGTCACACAGTAAACTACCTTTTAGGAATTGTTT
This sequence comes from Salmo salar, assembly GCF_965601325.2. Lineage (NCBI taxonomy): Eukaryota > Metazoa > Chordata > Actinopteri > Salmoniformes > Salmonidae > Salmo > Salmo salar. The sequence goes on along the minus strand of NC_138303.1, from coordinate 19,570,444 downwards.
CTCAATAAGAAATGATCAGTCCATTTATCTGCGCCAGGCGGGCCTGTCTTCTCACCCAGACCTCCAATATTTTTCGTTTGACCTGATCAGGGCTATAAACTAGACCGAGACACTTTCAATTTGTCACCCGGGGAGCCCACTAACCAGCCTCGCACAATTGATTGCATCCACCATTCCAAATGTAAAAACTCCTCCCGCGGTTGAAATCCTTTCTGGTCTTTTCCTTTTTTCTTCCTTTTCATTTTATTTTCTCTACTACTTAACATTTATGGCAAAATGTTACAAGCCCTCCGCCCAGTCCATCCCAACTTGTCCTTTACAGGCTTCAAAAGCCCGTGGAAACTGAAGCCTGCTTTGTAGTGTATGTTGTCTATTTAAGATCCACTTTTCACCGTTTTTGAAGATATATTTATTTTTACGCAATGCAAACTGTGAGAAGAATTCAGTCCTTCAATTATATAATATTTTATAGAGATCGATCATTTGGAATATAATATAGTGTCCATTAGTGACTACGCAGTATGTATGAGGCAGTACTGGTAAGATCTTACACAATCCTCAGCTAAACGTTTTTTTTGCGCACGAGGTTAATTAAACAGGTCAATAGTTCTTCCTGGGAATACAACAGCTCTCACACTCACTTGGTCATAACAGAGCAGAACGTAAAATGTTATTTAAACTATTATTCAACAGTATTAACCCTCTGCACATGTCTGGGCCCTTTGACTCTGGCCATTTATTAGAATATGTTAATGTGTGGCCAAACAGGATGGAAGACCATCATGTGAGTGGTTATATTTGCCAATATGTTGCCACAGGTTTACCATCTAGGTCTAGGATGTCAACGAAATGTGTCAGTCCCCCCTACGCTCTGGAAGAATGATCTGATGGGTACTGCCTCTCTGTATGCAACTTAACTTACACCCATACCTATGGAAAGGGTCAGCTGTAATGAAACTTCTCTCATCCCCCAACTCAGATTTAACTCAAATTCTTCAGCATTTGTACATTTTTACAACAGCTATCCTTCCCTTACAAGAGATGAAAAACAAACTGATAGGAAGATAAAATGAAATTCAACTAATCTCAGCACCCTGGCAAGACTACAGCTCAACTAACCTGCTGTATATTATTGATCAACTGACATATTGTTTATACAATTACATGTTCATAGTGACAAAAAAAAACCATGTAGGTGTTGACGTGGACACTTCTCGCTTGAATGACCAAGACAGGTAGGAAAAAAGAACCAGATGTTTTCTTTCAAAACACGTGTAAACTTTGAACAGGGGTAGGCCTTAATTCCACCCTAAACATGACATGCCTCCCCTCCAGAACACTATCACTGTTAAACATTCTTCAAATGGACTCAAACACGTCAATGATTGTTTAAATGAAGGCCTAAAACACGGAAAGGAAGACAGTGGACCTAACACACACACAACCTGTTCAAACTGCTGCCTCGTCTAAATCCCGTGGTCCAATAGGCTTCTATGAATCACTAACAGATGTGGCTGTCACTCCTCCTGTCATCCCACGGTTGGAGAACTAGAATGGGCAACTGAGTGGAACTGGAAAACAGGTTTGGTAATACTGTTTTACACACCCGAACACCTAGATGTAGGCTGAAGCAGAAATGGAGCCTAGATCAAGGACAGAGAGGGGCGACTTCTTTCTAGCCTAGACACTGAGGTAGAATATCCCATCAACAGGGTTGGGATGACAACTGCCGGGATAACTTCTTATCAATAGGGCTATAAGTGATATTGAAGTGAGATACCTTTAGAGACAGTAAATCTTCTTTAGATGAGGGAGCGTAGACATCTTTGAAATGTTGAGAACACACATGGGGCTCATCAGGTTACCAGTTTGTTGTAGGACTACCGGCTCCATCCCTTCACCTTGGCTTGGACAGCATCTGCCAGACTGCCAACAAGCAGTTATTTTTAACTCATCATAGAATGATCATTGAAGCTAATGGTTATTGTCCTTATTCCAATTAGGCTAGTGGCCAGTTAGCGCCTTGCAGCATCTTGTTTGTTTGGTCAAAAGTTAATTAAAATAATTGTAAATTAGGAGGAACCCTGTTTACTCTTGATAAGTATTAGGCTACTGTTTAACATTTTTATTGAATTTGGGGGGGTAGCCCTGACCAGGACTCAAACCTGAGTACAGGGGCTGTCAAGTTACCACCTTTACGATTACACCAAGCGGTCCCTGTTGATGAGGTGATTACCCCCTTCCCTCAGGTGAATACACCCTTCCCTCAGGTGATTACGCCCTTCCCTCAGGTGATTACGCCCTTCCCTCAGGTGATTACGCCCTTCCCTCAGGTGATTACGCCCTTCCCTCAGGTGATTACGCCCTTCCCTCAGGTGAATACGCCCTTCCCTCAGGTGATTACGCCCTTCCCTCAGGTGAATACACCCTTCCCTCAGGTGAATACACCCTTCCCTCAGGTGATTACACCCTTCCCTCAGGTGAATACACCCTTCCCTCAGGTGATTACGCCCTTCCCTCAGGTGAATACGCCCTTCCCTCAGGTGAATACACCCTTCCCTCAGGTGATTACGCCCTTCCCTCAGGTGAATACACCCTTCCCTCAGGTGATTACGCCCTTCCCTCAGGTGAATACACCCTTCCCTCAGGTGAATACACCCTTCCCTCAGGTGATTACCCCCTTCCCTCAGGTGATTACCCCCTTCCCTCAGGTGATTACGCCCTTCCCTCAGGTGATTACGCCCTTCCCTCAGGTGATTACGCCCTTCCCTCAGGTGATTACGCCCTTCCCTCAGGAAAGCGTGTCCCCAAATGTATCGATACTAAATCCCTAGAACTGAGACGATAAGTGATTATCGACACATCATACCGGTGACTTATCGCAGGCAATTTGCTGATATGGCTCATTATGATAAGAAGCCTATACTAGAGAAATGTGATAATGGGCTACGACCACCAAACCAGCAGTAGTTTAAAGGATAATAAAACAATTAAATGGTGCAGCGCATTGTTATAAAAGTATCATTATATTGTCTAACATCACCATTAACTTACACCTGGTGTTTGTTTTTCTGGGTTTCTCTCCAGAACAGAGTGGCCTTTTCACTGTGCAGACACTACTTTGTCCTTGGCGATGGGTATGGTATCTTTTTGGTTTACAAATTATTTTGCTGGTGATAAAACTATTATGGTCAGCATTTTTCTATATTGAATAATTACTCTAAAATGGGTATTTAAAGTGCATATGCTGTACGGAAGCATTCATGTTGAAAAGCTTTAGGGTTAGGCTAATCATATTTAGCCTCCATACATGTCTTTGGTATCTTCCAGGTATTGCAGGGCCATATAAAGGTTTGACTAGATGGTATACAGTTTATATCAGAAGTGACTTTCATAACAGGTTAAGATAATTTACACAGCAGGCGTTAAAAAAAAGTGTGTTAGGGTTAAGAAAATAAAAACCATACAAGACACCAAAAAAGCCTGTTGCCATGACTCCCTCCTTCCACTCCACCAAGTGGTTGCCAGTGCCATCCTTTTAAGAGTCACACCGTATTTCAAGTTCATTTCGTAAGTGGTCACATTTTAGTAGAAGACCCACCACTCTGGCTCTCTTTCTCCTCAGACTGGTCTGATAGACTAGACATAACATAGTAAATGTAAATCCGGGATATTGAAATGTCAATATGTTTGTTATGGTTACATAAGACAGAAGGTTACTTAAGGCAAAGATGAAAGGAGGGTGGTTGGTCAGGGTGGACATGTGTGAACAGCTAGCAACCCAAAGGTTGCGTGTTCAAATCTCATCACGGACAACATTAAGATTTTAGCAACTGTGTATAACTTTTTAGCTAACCCTTCCCCTAACTCTAACCTAACACCTAGCCTAGCTAACGTTAGCCACAACAAATTGTAATTTGGTAACGTTTCATACATTTTGAAAATTTGTAGCATATACAAATTGCCATTGTAATTCGTAACATACCATACAAAACATATCATGCTAAAGCAGTTTCGGATTTACATACAGAATAATACAAAATGCTCTGAGACCAGGTTGCCAGCCTCCCTCAATTCCCAGGAGTCATGAGCACGCTCTTCCCGCAACTCTGCAAACTGATTGGAGCGCTAAGCGAGGAAGTCAGCCGCACTCTCTCATACTGTCATCTCAGAGAGTTTATTTACATTTCCGCTACCCGCTGTAAGGTTACTCTACCCACATTCCCTTTTACCGCGGTCAGAGATCAATCAACGTGCCAGGTAGATGCCTAAATGCGCGCCCAATATGAAATCATTTGTAACCTTATCAGCCAGACAAAACACCAGGGCCTAACATCAGCCAAATGCCTACCACAATCTCCAATTGCCTAATCGGAGGATAAATCCAGTTGGTTACATTAGTAATTTTACACACTCAAAATACCTGAAGTTGAAACAATACATCTCATTCAGTGTAATTATGAGCATTCCCGTGAAGATTGTCTTTAATGCCAATACAAGGTTGCTTCAAGAATTGTCAGTACATTGTTGGATGAGTAGGGAAAACAGAAAAAGGTTAAAAAAAAACAGAACATACTACATTATTAACATGCTGGCATTGTCTCCCATAATAATACTGATTATATTCTTTAAATCTTAAATGGAATAACATCTATCAAAGGAAATACTGGCAGGACTGGAAACCATTCCAGATCAGCTGACTGAACAGTTTACAGTACAACACTGACACCTGCTGGACAAGTAGACTACAGCACCAGTAATTGAGGACACCAGTAAGTTCACACAGGACTCAGGTGTAGGATGACGTTTCCCCTAAACACTGATGTAATGGTCATTATAAACTGGGTGGGTCGAGCCCTGAATGCTGATTGGCTGAAAGCTGCAGTACATCAGTATGACAAAACATTTATTTTTAGTGCTCTAATTAAAGTTGGTAAACAGTTTATAATAGCAATAAGCACCTCGGGGGTTTGTGATATATAGCCAATATACACCACGGCTAAGGTCTGTGTCCTAGCACTCCGTGTTGCGTCGTGCTTAGAACAGCCCTTAGCCGTGGTATATTGACCATATACCACACCACCTCAGGCCTTATTGCTTTAGTTTAAACCATTTAACAGACACAGACAGGCATAGTTGAGCCCATGACCATACAGCTTTATTTCAAGATGTGGAGGGATACAGCTGCTTAACAGAGCTGGGAAACTACAGACTACAGATTACACTGTGGCTTTGTGACAGACGCATTAAGATTCTCAGCACAGAGGAACATCAGTCATCTCACAGGCAACTACATTTGTGCAAATCTACATTGTGATCTTAGCAGTATTCTTAATAGACTACCATTTAACATGCAAGAGTATTTCACTTGTAGTCATTCTACTATTCAGATTGCATTGGATCATCTATGGTATGTTAGTTTTCCAGAGTTCAGAGGCAGTTATATTGTACCTAGAAAGGACAAGGAATTGAAAGTTAAAACCATGCAGACTTAAGTCAATAAAGTAAGGACAGTAACCTTACTGAAATGAAAGCAGGTCCTATGGTTTTGTTTGTTTTCTTACTCTAAAGCTTTGGGGGTCATTTTTCCCCCCAATAATAATAATACTCCCAGAGAAAAACAAATACAATAAGGAAGAGCAAATCAAGACAGGAGCAGGGGTTGTTGTAATATATGGGGTGAAACGTACTTAAAAATGGGCCAGTGCTATCCAGTATCCTTCGGACGTCCCTACCCCCCCATTGAAGTTAAAGTGTAAAATGTTAAGGTTATGGGTTGGGACATCCAAAGGAACCAAGATAGCAGTGACCCATAAAAATGTGTGCCTTCCTTTCTGTTGAAGATTACTGGTCTTGACACAGACAATGGTGTACAAAAGAACAACTGATTTATGCAAACCACAACCAATGGTGATATAGGGAAACAGTGGTGGGCCGAAGAGAAATGGCTCAAAAAGATAAAATGCTTACATTTTTTTAGGCTTCATATGCATGTCTGAATGCACTTATTCGTATGGAAAAATGGCACTTACATTTTTCAGTTTTGATTGCTTCTTTTGCACTTAAAATGCTTGATGGGTTATTTGCACATTTCATACCAAAATGAAATGTGAAATATGGTTAGATCATTTGGCACAGAACGGTTAAAAAGGCCACTATGTTTGAGATAGACAGTAGTAAAGAGTTGTAGAGTAACTGTCTAAAAGCAAAGAGGTCTTTTTCACAGTAATAACCCAGAACGCTACATTCTGTGTCGACACATCAAATCCTAAATGGAATTTCCATCTGTGGCACAAGCTTATAGATCTGTGCCACTGAGTCAAAACACTTATGATTGAAGATTGCAGGGTTCTCCAACTCTGGTCCTGGAGAGTCATTAGGTGTGCAGGCTTTTGTTCCAGCCCTAACACATCTGGTTTAGCTAAACGTGATCCAGACTAAAGACCATGAGTAGTTGATTGTGTTGGGGCCGGGTTGGAACAAAACCCTGCTGTTCCCGTATCTCTCGAGGAGTGGAGTTGGGGATTCCTGTTCTAGAGAGACAAGTATTGGAAAAAGGAGAGCGCTAGCCTTGGTACTGACAGCTACAGTAGGATGAGACTAGCACCCAGTCTAGGGGAGGAGCAAATTATTATAAAATAAAATACACATTTTTTTGCGCCCGCCCCCCACCACCCCCTCAAAAAAAACGTTCACATCCTCACACTCAGTCTTCGTTTATTTACCGCGCCATGCCACGACGTAAAAACAGAGGCTGGAATTCAAATCAAACCCCCCATAGCAATGTTTACACAGCATCTTGGTTTTACAAATTACTACACATATACACACACAGATTATCTTAAACTGGAAGCATCTACCTGTGGAGTCTAGCTGGTGTTGGTAGGGATTTTATTTGACCATGGGGAAAAAGAGCTACTGCGTAAATACTACAGGGTTCGATTGAATTGAGCCCAAAGCCATAAAAAAATAACCATGGAACCAAGGACCAGGTATGGTACCCCCATTCCCTGGACCCGAGCCTGCTCTGTCTCTATATGTACAGGTGTGGATGGGACCTGGCCTATCTGGCCATGCTGGAAAGGACAGAACTATTGAGCTCTCCAACCATACTATATCTATCAGACATTAAACTGATAAGAACAGATCCTACATTTGATCTTAGCCAAAACGCAGAAGGGGGGGGGGGTCCCCTAACCCTTCAGTAAATTCAGAACAAATAGCCCATGTACATGCTCATTTGTTCTGTCAGTTTCAGAATGGCCCTCTAGTGACTACCATGTGGAATGTGAAATAAATATATAATACATCTTTGTACAGGGTGATAAAGGGGAAGAGGGTATCAGAATGGGGATGGGGGGCACAGTGTAGGTTTAGGAGGGGTGTTCTCCTTTCTCCTCTTCGGGTCTTACCCAGTACCCTGCTTCCCATGACTCTGTTCCCCTAACGCTGGTCCTCTCTGGGTGAGGGGTTGGAACCAGGACGTAGTGGTCAGAGTTATGACAGGCGCGGACAGAAACCAGCTCAGAGGACCCTGGATCTCTTGCTGGTTAATGACCCATGCTAACAGATGGGGAGAAGGAGATACAGACAGAGAGAGAACAAGAGGGATATAAAGTGAATCAGAGAAAGACTAAGATAAACCATTGCTGACAGGTGTATAAAATCGAGCACAAAGCCATGCAATCTCCATAGACAAACATTGACAGTAGAATGGCATTACTGAAGAGCTCAGTGACTTTTAACGTGGCTCCATCATAGGATGCCACCTTTCCAACAAGTCCGTTTGTCAAATTTCTGCGCTGGTCCACTGTAAGTGCTGTTATTGTGAAGTGGAGACGTCGAGAAGCAAAAATGGCTCAGCCGCAAAGTGGTAGTTCCAAACTGCCTCTGGAAGCAACGTCAGCACAATAACTGTTGGTCAGGAGCTTCATGAAATGGGTTGACATGGCCGAGCAGCCACACACAAGCCTAAGATCACTATGCGCATTGCCAAGCATTGGCTGGAGTGGTGTAAAGCTCACTGCCATTGGACTCTGGAGCAGTGGAAACGCGTTCTCTGGAGCGATGAATCACGCTTTGCCATCTAGCAGTCTGAAATCTGGTTTGCCAGGAAAATAACTACCTGCCCGAATGTATAGTGCCAACTGTGACGTTTGATGGAGGGGCAATAATGGTCTGGGGCTGTTTCATGGTTCGGGCTAGGCCCCTTAGTTCCAGTGAAGGGAAATCCTTTACGCTACAGCATACAATGACATTCTAGACTATTCTGTACTTCCATCTTTGTGGCAACAGTGCGGGGGAGGCCCTTTCCTGTTTCAGCATGACAATGCCCCGTGCACAAAGCGAGGTCCATTCAGAAATGGTTTGTTGAGAACGGTGTGGAAGAACTTGACTGGCCTGCACAGATCCCTGACCTCAACCCCATTGAACACCTTTAGGATTAATTGGAATGCTGACTGCGAGCCAGGCCTAATCACCCAACATCAGTGCCCGACATCACTAATGCTCTTGTGGCTGAATGGAAGCAAGTCCCCGCAGCAATGTTCCAACATCTAGTGGAAAGCCTTCCCAGAAGAGTAGAGGCTGTCATAGCAGCAAAGGGGGTCCAACTCCATTTTAATGCCCATGATTTTGGATTGAGATGTTAGACAAGCCGGTGGACTTTTGGTCATGTAGTGTACATACATAGCCCTAATATGTTATGGGTGTGCTTTTTTTTCTTCTTCTCAGAACAAACAAGCAAGAACAAAAAGAGTAGAGTATTAGAAAGACAGTGTTTTTCTCCTACCTTAGCCTGCTTGTAAAAGTGGGGAGCAAGCTCGACCAACCAGGAGGACTCTACAGCTGTGACATCACGCATGTAGTACTTAGAGGTCTGCACGACTTCATTGAAGACAACCCTGGGGGAGGACAAGGCAGTGTTAGACGCATATATCTAGGGGATTCATTCCTCTCCTCTGAGACACCCAGACATATTTAATCTATTCCAGAGCTCGAACACCTGATTCAGTCAACTATTCATTATGCCCTTGAGTAGATGAATCAGCTGAGCTAGTTTAGGGCTACAACAACATCTGGGGTCCCTGGAGAGAGGTTTGAGAACCCTTGGACCAAATGTAAAAGCCAAATTCTCACCACTTCGTAGGCTTCTCTCCAAACAGCACAGAGTTGGGATGGATGTGAAGCTCTCTGTCATCCCGCAGAGTCCTGGGAAACAGAAGGTGTGAGGAGGGGATGAATTAACTGTAGACATTGAGCTTAGTTAAGGCAAAAGCAATGAGCAACAGACAATAGTGTTTCAGGAAGTTGGTAGTCACCTGTAGGACCCTGAGTGGTGCATGCGGGCAGCGTTGGCAAAAAACCCAGACACAATGCATCTCAGGATCACATCCGGGTCACCTGGACAAGACAAAAACACCATTTCCTGTTAAATTTGAACACCGTAAAGAGGTACAGATATAGGATACAAACAGGACAGAAATGTGGGGTATACGCACCTTCGCTGGAGGTGCGTGGCACCTTGAATTTATTCATGAGTCGTCTGAGCTGTTCTCGTACAGTCATGGCTCGCTGCAGACCCTTGTAGTTGAGGAAGTGTTCCTGACACCACTGAGAGCTCTTCTGGTGCTAGAGGGATGAGAGGGGGTAGAGAAACCAGTTTTAGGTTTTATTCCCTCTGGAAAATAACAAGGGTACTTACAATGAACAAAAATAAACATGTAAAGTGTTGGTCCCATGTTTCATGAGCTAAAATCCCAGAAAATGTTCCATATGCACAAAAGGCTTATTTCTCTCAAATTTTGTGCACAAATTTGTTTACATCCTTGTTAGTGAGCATTTCTCCTTTGCTAAGAAAATCCACCCACCTGACAGGTGTGGCATATCAAGCAGCTGATTAAACATGATCATTACACAGGTGCACCTTGTGCTGGGGATACTAAAAGGCCACCATAAGCTACCTCCAACATCGTTTTTCGAAAATGTGTCCGTACGTCCAACCGGCCTCACAACCACAGACCGCGTTGTAACCACACCAGCCCAGGACTTCCACATCCGGCTTCTTCACTTGCGGGAACGTCTGAGAACAGCCACCCTGACAGCTGATGAAGCCTGCACACTCACCAGACATGTCACCCATTGAGCATGTTTGGAATGCTCTGGATCAACATGTAAGACGGCGTGTTGCAGTTCCCACTAATATCCAGCAACTTTGCACTGCCATTGAGGAGGAGTGGGACAACATTCCACAGCATGATCAATTCTATGCAAAGGAGATATGCCGCGCTGCACGAGGCAAATGGTGGTGACACCAGATTTCTGATCCACACCCCAACCTTTTTTGAGGTATCTGTATGCATAACTGTATTCCCAGTCATGTGAAATCCATAGATTGGGGCCTAATGAATTTATTTAAAATGACTGATGTCCTTATATGTAAAATCTTTGAAATTGTTGCATGCTGCATTTATATTTTTGATCAGTATAGTTTTCAGAAATGCAAATGCTTAGTAAAGCTGATCTTTAGCACCAAGACCTGAAAAGATATCAATCTAAAATATTATATCATTCATCAGAGTGCTTTGCTGTTCATGGACCATCTTCACATAAAAAGATTCAGGTTGTTCACTGCTAAACGGAAGGCTTCATTCCCAGCAGTGGCCCCTACAGTGGCAGTGCCCACCTTGATGAAGGCTTCGTACACATTGAGCATGGTGAGATGATCTCCTTCCGCCACAGCAAACTTGCGATGCTCACGCGCCTATGGAGGAGGGAGGAGGATGGGAGCAGAGAGAGAAAGAGAGACGGGGAGACATGCAGACAGAGAGGGAGACGAGAGGTGATTAGGATGGTAGATGCCGTGCTTCTCAGACACAGGTAAAAGCTTTGGAGTCTCGAAGGACAGAGACAGACATACAGATCTGCACAACAGAACATTTTAGACTGGGCATTCAACATGACGACATCTGCAACACTCACCGCTGGTTTCTTCTGATTGGCTGGCACCATGAAGATGTTTTGGATCTGCATCATGGCTGCTATGGTAACGATCTCCTTGGAACAGCCAAAGTTTCCTGACTCCAGCAGCATCTTGGCAAACATGGGGCTGAGGGGGAACTCTGCCATACGCACGCCCATAGGGTCAGTCAGACGACCATACTGGTCCAGACCCCCCAGGGCGTAGAGCAGCTCCAGGGCTTGGACCATGGACTGGGCTGGAGGAGGCTAGAGTGGGAACAATTATAAAGTTAGTTTAATACGCAGGCCATCAAAGTTAATAATTTGTTGACAACCAGTCTTGGTGCTCTTTGAGTCAATTCACCATCTTTCAGAATTGTGTGCCTTATATAGTGCTCTTAATCTTATGTACAGACTACTTCAGCATCTGATCAAATTCCAAAAGATTTTAGATCTGAGTAAACCCGAGATTACAGTGCTCAAAACAAAGTACACACATTGTATTGGATGGACTCACAGAGAGGAAGCTGAATCGCAGCACGTTGTCTATGCCCAGAGCTTTGAGCTGCAGGATGACAGGGGCCAGGTTGGTACGCTGCATCTCGGGAACCGTGGATGCAGGCAGCTTCTCAAAATCCTCCTCTGGAGCACACAGACAGGTCAGAACACACACCGCAGTACAAGGCTGCCTTCCACACCCTTCCCCTGCTGTCATTCACTCTCCATTGCTGATCTGAGCAAGCTTAGAGCTATCTTGACACTTTTTTCCCCCCCCTCACCGATGGCCTTTTCCGATAACACACACACACAGAGACCCCCCCCCCCCACACACCTGTGTATAGTCTGAAGCACTTCCCTGCTCGGTTGCGTCCCCCTCGTCCTGCCCTCTGACTGGCTGAGGCCTTGGAGATGGGCGTGACCACCAGCGACTCGATGGCAGTGCAAGGATTGTACGCCCGCAGCTTGACGAACGCACAGTCGATCACAAACACGATGCCGTTAATGGTGATGGACGTCTCTGCTATGTTAGTGGCCACCACCACCTTAGAGAACCAGAGAGAGCACTTTAACATAGACCGCCCACTCCTATACATCCAATACAAGGCTTTGCAACAGGGAATTGTACATCGTGAATTGACTATAAAGCACATGCATCAGCCACTCTGATAGATCATTTTATCCTGTGGCAAAAAGTGTTTTCATCGCTTGGTACTCTTCAGGAAGCTTACTGTATACCCATTATTGTCCTATGTCCAAGCGGAGGTATAAAAGCATTCTTTGCCACAAACTCCAATCTGGCCATCTGAGGGCTTGACATTAACTTTTTTTTTCCACTTGTCCTTCAGATAATTAGGACAGATGTTTTACTTGTCCAAATCACCCGTCACGTTACCCCCACCCCTGGAAAATGGTCTCCAACACCAACACCAGCCCGCGGGCCGACAGTTGGCTAACCCTGCTGTAGATTATGCGCAAATGTTAAAAAATGCAATTAGCAGGAAAACACCGTTCTCAAAAGCCCACAGATTAATATATCAGTTAGAAATTAAGGGGAGATCTATTGATGCATCAACTAGCATGGTTTACTAATACAGTGATGGGAAAAAGTATTTGATCCCCTGCTGATTTTGTACGTTTGCACACTGACAAAGAAAAGATCAGTCAATGATTTTTATGGTAGGTTTATTTGAACAGTGAGAGAATAACAACAAAAAAATCCAGAAAAACACATGTCAAAAATGTTATAAATTGATTTGCATTTTAATGAGGGAAATAAGTATTTGACCCCCTCTCTATCAGAAAGATTTCTGGCTCCCAGGTGTCTTTTATACAGGTAACGAGCTAAGATTAGGAGCACACTCTTAAAGGGAGTGCTCCTAATCTCAGTTTGTTACCTGTATAAAAGACACCTGTCCACAGAAGCAATAAATCAATCAGATTCCAAACTCTCCACCATGGCCAAGACCAAAGAGCTCTCCAAGGATGTCAGGGACAAGATTGTAGACATACACAAGGCTGGAATGGGCTACAAGACCATCGCCAAGCAGCTTGGTGAGAAGGTGACAACATTTGGTGCGATTATTCGCAAATGGAAGAAACACAAAAAAACTGTCAATCTCCCTCGGCCTGGGGCTCTATGCAAGATCTCACCTCGTGGAGTTGCAATGATCATGAGAACGGTGAGGAATCAGCCCAGAACTACACGGGAGGATCTTGTCAATGATCTCAAGGCAGCTGGGACCATAGTCACCAAGAAAACAATTGGTAACACACTACGCCGTGAAGGACTGAAATCCTGCAGCAAGGTCCCCCTGCTCAAGAAAGCACATATACATGCCCATCTGAAGTTTGCCAACGAACATCTGAATGATTTAGAGTACAACTGGGTGAAAGTGTTGTGGTCAAATGAGACCAAAATGGAGCTCTTTGGCATCAACTCAACTCGCCGTCTTTGGAGGAGGAGGAATGCTGCCTATGACCCCAAGAACACCATCCCCACGTCAAACATGGAGGTGGAAACATTATGCTTTGGGGGTGTTTTTCTGCTAAGGGGACAGGACAACTTCACCGCATCAAAGGGATGATGGACGGGGCCATGAACCGTCAAATCTTGGGTGAGAACCTCCTTCCCTCAGCCAGGGCATTGAAAATGGGTCGTGGATGGGTATTCCAGCATGACAATGATTCAAAACACACGGCCAAGGCAACACGGGAGTGGCTCAAGAAGAAGCACATTAAGGTCCTGGAGTGGCCTAGCCAGTCTCCAGACCTTAATACCATACAAAATCTGTGGAGGGAGCTGAAGGTTCGAGTTGCCAAACGTCAGCCTCGAAACCTTAATGACTTGGAGAAGATCTGCAAAGAGGAGTGGGCCAAAATCCCTCCTGAGATGTGTGCAAACCTGGTGGCCAACTACAAGAAATGTCTGACCTCTGATTGCCACCAAGTACTAAGTCATGTTTTGCAGAGGGGTCAAATACTTATTTCCCTCATTAAAATGCAAATAATTTTATAACATTTTTGACATGCGGTTTTCTGGATTTTTTTGTTGTTATTCTGTCTCTCACTGTTCAAATAAACCTACCATTAAAATTATAGACTGATCATTTCTTTGTCAGTGGGCAAACATACAAAATCAGCAGCGGATCAAATACTTTTTCCCCCCCACTGTATGACTAGGATAATCATCAACTAGCATGGTTTACTAACATGACTAGGATAATCATCAACTAGCATGGTTTACTAACATGACTAGGATTATCATCAACTAGCATGGTTTACTAACATGACTAGGATTATCATCAACTAGCATGGTTTACTAACATGACTAGGATTATCATCAACTAGCATGGTTTACTAACATGACTAGGATTATCATCAACTAGCATGGTTTACTAACATGACTAGGATTATCATCAACTAGCATGGTTTACTAACATGACTAGGATTATCATCAACTAGCATGGTTTACTAACATGACTAGGATTATCATCAACTAGCATGGTTTACTAACATGACTAGGATTATCATCAACTAGCATGGTTTACTAACATGACTAGGATTATCATCAACTAGCATGGTTTACTAACATGACTAGGATTATCATCCGCAGGACTACGCAGGTCGCGCTGGTTACTAACATGACTAGGATTATCATCAACTAGCATGGTTTACTAATATGACTAGGATTATCATCAACTAGCATGGTTTACTAATATGACTAGGATTATGCCTTTGGCTGCTGGACAATAAAATAACATTGATTTAAAACCAATAGAACATGCTGGTTAGAGAAATACTGGTTTCAATGTCATATTAAGTGTTATAAAATACACTACATGACCAAAAGTATGTGGACACCTGCTTGTCTAACATCTCATTCCAAAATCATGGGCATTAAAATGGAGTTGGACCCCCTTCGCTGCTATAACAGCCTCTACTCTTCTGGGAAGGCTTTCCACTAGATGTTGGAACATTGCAGCGGGGACTTGCTTCCATTCAGCCACAAGAGCATTAATGAGGTCGGGCACTGATGTTGGGTGACTAGGCCTGGCCCGCAGTCTGCGTTCCAATTCATCCCAAAGGTGTCCGATGGAGTTAAGGTCAGGGCTCTGTGCAGGCCAGTCAAGTTCTTCCACACCCATCTTGACAAACCATTTCTGAATGCACCTCACTTTGTGCACGGGGGCATGGTCATGCTGAAACAGGAAAGGGCCTCCCCCGCACTGTTGCCACAAAGATGGAAGTACAGAATCTTCTAGAATGTCATTGTATGCTGTAGCGTAAAGGATTTCCCTTCACTGGAACCATAAAAAACAGCCCCAGACCATTATTCCTCCTCCACAAAACTTCACAGTTGGCACTATGTGTTCGGGCAGGTAGCGTTCCCCTGGCATCCGCTAAAACCAGATTTGTCTGTCAGACTGCCAGATGGCAAAGCGTGATTCATCACTCCAGAGAACAGGTTTCCACTGCTCCAGAGTCCAATGGCGGCGAGCTTTACACCTCTCCAGCCCGACGCTTGGCATTGCGCATGGTGATTTTAGGCTTGTGTGCGGCTGCTCGGCCATGTCAACCCAATTCATGATGCTCCCGACGAACAGTTATTGTGCTGACGTTGCTTCCAGAGGCAGTTAGGAACTCGTAGCGAGTGTTGCAACTGAGGACAGACAATATTTACGCACTTCAGCACTCGGCGGTCCCGTTCTGTGAGTTTGTGTGGCGCTAGCAGGGCAGAAATTTGACGAACTGACTAGTTGGAAAGGTGGCATCCGATGATGGTGCAACGTTGAAATTCACTGAGCTCTTCAGTACGGGCCATTCTACTGCCAAAGTGTGTCTATGGAGATTGCATGCCTGTGTGCTCAATTTTATACACCTGTCAGCAATAGGTGTGGCTGAAATAGCAGAATGCAGTAATTTGAAAGGATGTCCACATACATTTGGCCATGTAGAGTAATTCCCTCAACATTTCTATGGTCGTATTTTAGGCTAGGCTACTTTGAAACAAGGTAAGACATGCTTCATAAAATGACAAACTTAATTGTATAAAACCTGGATGTTTTATGGTTAAATAGTTTCAACATGATGACTGCCTCCGCTAACGTGACCATTTGATCTGAACACTACCGTGCCTCGAGTATGTCAACAGAATCAACTAGCATTATTTTTATTCTGTACAGGTTTCCTTCATTTCACGGTCATTTACATTAGTATTGTGGAATAGCTACAATGTTGTGGATTTGATCCATCCTCAGCGTTCTCCTGTCACAGCCATTAAACACCAACTGTTTTAAAGTCACCACTGGCCTCATGGTGAAATCCCTGAGTGGTTTCCTTCCTCTCCGGCAACTGAGTAAGGCCCCTGTGTCCTTGAAGTGACTGGGTATATTGATACACCATCCAAAGTGTAATTAATAACTTCACCATGCTCAAAAGGGATATTCAATGTCTGCTTTTTTAAATTTACCAATAGGTCTGACTTTAACTGACTTGTCCGGAAGGGCCCATACAGATCCGAACGCGACTGCTGCAGTAGAGCGACATTTTATAATTTATGCTGCTGCTCTTACTTTTCACAAGAGCGGTGCTTACTCTTGGTCAATCATAAGTCATCAAAGCGGCAATAGGCTACAATCATAGAGCATCACTCAGTGTGTGGCAAAAGTTAGGAGATATCAAATAAGTGAAAGATGGAATTAAAATTACAGAATAAAAAGGAGAAGGATAGGCTACAACAACCAAGCGCAAACAGGTAGACAGGCTGCTACTTAATATTCTGAATGGAGTTATTTGTAACTGAGATGAAAACGTGTATGAACTGCAGCATCAGTTAGCCTAGCTAGATAACTTAACTAGCTTCTCCAGGTTCGATGCAGTCCAAGACAGGTACTATGAAATCATATTTGATGATAAATAGACTAAGGGCTGCCATAGCTAGGTTATTATAGCGCGAGTCAACTTGGTTGGTTGCTGTCTCTCCTCCCCTTGTCAGTCGCTCACAGTCTGCCCCCTCCCCCATCTGCTAGAGTGGTACCTCTCTCCCTCCTCTTGTGCTTTATCAGCTCTGGTTAATAAAGTAGCTTTTCTGCTGCTTTGTTCACTCGGAGCAGACTGGAATCCACCTAGGACTACATGGAACGTGTCTAGATGTCCTCAGGTCCGTTCGGAACGCGTTTCCCTATATTTAAAAACATTATGCATATCGGGTCCGGGTGGGAAATACCCAGGTCCATTTCAGAACCGGTCCAACTTTTTGGATCCGTGAAGACCACTAGTGTGATATCTTTTTGAAGGCACTGTAGGCTTTTTTATTAGCCTCTCTGATCAGAGTAATTGTTTGATATTGGGATGTGTGATTTTTTTTTTTTATTGTCCATTTGGACAACCTAAATCTATATTCTTCTTGTCTGACAATAAATAAATCTATCTATTTGTTTTACTTGTCCTGGACAAGAGGACAAGCCTTTATGTTGGACCCTGCATCTCTTTAGGACGCTGATAGTGATACATGCATCATATGCAGTACCCCTAGACCAGCTCTCACCAACCCTAGTCCTGGAGAACTAGAAGGTGTGCAGGCTTTTGTGCCAGCCCAGTAACAAAACAACTAATTTAACATTCCATTGATCAGGGTTGATGACCACTGCGTAGGGACATTGGGACGGAACAGAGGCAGATTGAAATTCACCTTGCGGACAGTAGGGGGCGTCCTCTCAAACACCTTCATCTGGTCAGTGTAGGGCAGGCCTGCATACATGGGCAGCACCTTGAGGTATTTCTTCATGCCGAGACGGCCCAGAGCTCTGGCCTGCTCCTGGAGCAGAGACACCACCTTCTCCACTTCCTCCTATAGGACACACACAGGTCACATGACAACAAGTAACCAGCTCAAAATCAAACCGTAAGAGAAACACACCTGTCCAGTGAGGAATGCCAGAACATCTCCATCATCCTCAGTCTCATGGATCTTCAGCACCGTCTCCACTGTGGCCTTCACATAGTCTGGGACTGGGCTGGGGACAGAGAGATAGGGGATACAGTGTATAATGACTGGGCTGGGGACAGAGAGATAGGGGAGACAGTGTATAATGACTGGGCTGGGGACAGAGAGATAGGGGAGACAGTGTATAATGACTGGGCTGGGGACAGAGAGATAGGGGATACAGTGTATAATGACTGGGCTGGGGACAGAGAGATAGGGGAGACAGTGTATAATGACTGGGCTGGGGACAGAGAGATAGGGGAGACAGTGTATAATGACTGGGCTGGGGACAGAGAGATAGGGGAGACAGTGTATAATGACTGGGCTGGGGACAGAGAGATAGGGGAGACAGTGTATAATGACTGGGCTGGGGACAGAGAGATAGGGGAGACAGTGTATAATGACTGGGCTGGGGACAGAGAGATAGGGGAGACAGTGTATAATGACTGGGCTGGGGACAGAGAGATAGGGGAGACAGTGTATAATGACTGGGCTGGGGACAGAGAGATAGGGGAGACAGTGTATAATGACTGGGCTGGGGACAGAGAGAAAGAGAGAGCAGACAATGTGAGGAG
Source organism: Salmo salar (assembly GCF_965601325.2). Lineage (NCBI taxonomy): Eukaryota > Metazoa > Chordata > Actinopteri > Salmoniformes > Salmonidae > Salmo > Salmo salar. The sequence goes on along the minus strand of NC_138303.1, from coordinate 19,551,925 downwards.
ATGCTCAACTCAGTCTGTCCTGAGCTTGATTAACTCGGACACCAATGAAACATTAAAGATGTGGGGCTGTAGAATGTGATCATATGTGACAGGTTTGGAGACAGAAGAGACGCTCAGAATTCCATGGAATACCTGACAGTGTAGAAGACGTCAACAGGGAAGGTGCGCCCCTCCACCGTCAGAATTCCACACGTATCCTTGTTAGGATCTCCAGTCTCATTCAGGTTAAAGAACTCTTGGAATTTCTGCAGCCAAGGTGATAACATAGGAGTGGGTTAGATGAAGCCAGGTAAACAGGCTTGTGACTGGCATGACCACAACAAAGGAGTTGTTTGTTTCCAAGACAAAATAGATATTTTATCCAACTGTATTTGAAAATGTGAAATGTAAATGTCACTAAAGCGAGATTCGGCTCAGCTACACAGGGAACAGTATTACTACAGCAATTCTGAAAAATTCCTATGAAGCAAAAATTGCTGAGTTGGCCAACATAAAAAACATTTCTGCACAAGACAAAAAAAAAATACAGCCTGATGTCCCATCTGGCTTGCTGACTGACGCATTCATGAGCCGACTGCATCTTTGTCTGTCTGCACTACCTTGGTAGTACATTTCAGATGTCAGTGCACTGTGGTCTCTCATGACATCAGCTCATCTCTCCCGGTTCCTTTGTTTCTCTGTACTGAAGCATATCTGTCCATCTTAATGAATCAGAGAATCACCTTGGCATCCAGAGTGGCAGAGGCCACTATCAGCCTGAGGTCTCTGCGCTTCTTCTGAATCTAGAGAAGGATGAAACGAGGAGAAAGCTTTATTTAATTGATTTAATAGATTTCAGATGCATTGTAAGCCTAACTGAATGCATGGTCAGTGTAAATACATTACAGTGAAGTAGATAGTGCTGTGAATCCTTAGTTGCTACATTGATTTCTTCACTTATAAATTAAACATACACCCATTGATTCTTGAAGATGACTTATAAATGCCTGATGAGCTTAGTTCAACGGTCGTACCCAATCAGAAACGCAAAATATAAGCTTGTTATACTCCAATGTTTGTAAACAAAGTCAATATAACATTGCAGAGCATCAAAACTCAAGTTTTTATATCATGGATGGTCAGTCCTCAGATACATAGCTCTGGCTTTGAATTTAAGAGTGGTTTCATTTCTCCAGGCCGATCCCTCAGCTTTTTACCAAAACATAGGCAGGGTAAACACTTTGCTATCGTTTCAATTAAGGATTCCAGCATTAAAGGAGACATGCACAGAAGCTACCTTCTTTAGCAGGCCGATGGCTATGTCCGTGTAGAGGGTTCTTTCATGGGCCTCGTCGAGCATTAGGACACTGAGGAGAAAAGATAGACAGATCCCTGGGGTTAAAACAGGATGAACCCAGACTATGAATCCACCATTGATATTCAGTCTGAGACTAGTATTGTGTAGCCAATAGTAGGTCAGTTTGTTAGTGATTCACCTGTACTTCTTCAGTAGAGGATCAGCCATCATCTCTCTCACCAGCATCCCATCTGTCAGGAACTGAGAGAGAAAAAGAAAATTCACAAAAGGAAAACATACAATAAAAGGAATTGATGGTACCACTATGTGTCAGGGGACAGGGCGACAGGCTGACTGTAGTACCTTAATGCGGGTGGCATGGGGGTCAGAGCAGTCATCAAAGCGAATGGTATAGCCCACCTCATGCCCCAACAGGGCTCCACGCTCTTCTGCCAAACGATTGGCTACCTGACAGGAAGAGAGGGGAAACAACCTCAGTCAGGCAGAACTCTCTCTTAAAAATGTACCAAAATACAGTTATTTTAATAAAGTTATATCGTTTTTTGCAACTCTTTAAAATGATAAAAGGGGACTATTTGATATTCAGGGCAGTAAGCGGTCCAAAGGGCCAGCAGAGCTTAAGGAGAATGTGAGCGAGATAGGAGTACTTACTGAGATAGCAGCCACTCTACGAGGCTGTGTCACACCAATCACCTTCCCCTCAGCTGCCCAGCCAGCCTCCAGCAAATACTGAGGTGGAGAAAGAAAGGAAGGGGTAAGAGAGAGGGGAAGAGTGGGATGCAGAAGAGCAAGAGAAAGACAGAGGACAAGGAGGAGTGTGAGAGAGAAAGAGAGCGAGGGGCATCAATATAAAGTCTAGGACAGCCTACTCAGCAGAAATTAAGTCCCACTTGATTTGCTCCGAACCCCGGTTGCATAGAAGAGAAAATGGCTAGTAAGCAGCGGACAAGGTCACTCTCCGGCTCCGTGAGAAGGAAGCTGTGTGAAGGGTATCAGTCCACTGCTGCAGTGTCCTGCCTGGAGGCTGTTCTATTGGCTGCAAAACAACTCCGTTTCCTAGTGGAAGACTGGGGTGTGCATAGTATTCTCCACAGTAAAATAGAAGTTGGGGTAGGGGAACTACCCCAACTTCTATTTTAATATGTCCTACTTCATGAGAATGGTCAAAACCCTTCATATTTAGTTCGAACTAGCCAGATATGAACTGCTGCTTGAGCCAACTCTGTCGTTGTCAAGCCTGGCTACTGTATATTAGCTTATCCAAACCTGGGGGATCTGTGTAGTCTTCCCACATCCTGTCTCTCCTACGATGATCACTGTCTGGTAACTCTCCACCAAGTAGAGGATGTTGTTTCTGTGCTGAAAACAACATGGCAGACATGTCAACAGGGGTCCTATGATTTTAGTAGAAACAATAAAAAAACACTTTACTAATGAGAGTTGATGAGCAACCTTGAAAACAGGAAGTTTCTGTCGCTGCTTCTCGATGGACAACGCGGTGTGAGGGTTGAAAATTATGGGGGAGCCTGTCGTTTCTGTCGTGACATGCCGCTCCTCCGATATCCCAGGGGCCTCCGAACCTTAGAGACAGACGATGATGATGTAGTATAATCAAAGATCGGCGTAAATTCATGATCAACCATAATCAACGCCGCAATGAAACAAATACAACATTGATAAGATGACCTAATACCACAGATTGTTTATCTGCATAGTGAAATACTGCTGACAGCTTGGATTCAGCTAACGTTTACATAACTAACGCCTGATATGATGACATGCCAATATAGCTATAGATACATTTTTACTGCAAAGCGACGTGCAAAATCCCCCGTACCTCCTTATGCATAACCGAGCGGGAACCAAATGATAGTAACTAGCTAGCTAGTTAGTTAGCTAACTACACCCCTTTACACCCTAGCCAATGTGGCTTGACAACGTATATTTTGTCATGTTGGGCAACTTAAATACCTTCACAATCCTCAAGATAGCAGTAAGTAGTTACTAACGTTACAGTTAACCTGTTAATGTTATAACTAACTATTATCAATGACAATGGACCACAGCAGTAACGTTAGCGATCATAACACAACGCAGGCGGGAAAACACGTTGGTTATCGGCAATAAATGTCTTACGCACTAATTCACATGCACAAATGAATATACGTTTTACGTGAAACGACCAAATGCATGCAACCATTGTCTAATTGAACAATATTGCGCTTACCCGGTTTCCAAAATTTCATCGTGGAGAGGGGGGCCGCCATCTTGGCTTCTACGTCACACATTTTTTTTCTAGCCTAATGGTGCGTTCAACACAACTGAGAACAAGGAAAAATACGAGGTCAAATCATAACGTCAGTGATCTTCAGGTCAGAAAGTCGGAGCTCAGCCAAGATGCCCGAGTTTATGACTTGGAATTACGAGTTGGATGACAATTCAATTTTTTTTTCCATGTGCTCGTTTTTTACAAAAAAGGCCTCCAAAAAAGTTCATGAATCCATACAGCCAAATAATAAATCATAATAGATCAATATTTTATTTCCATAACCTTTTTATTTTAGAGCATAGTCAGTTAAGTAAGTTAAGAACAAATTCTTATTTAAAATGATGGCCTACCAGAAGGCAAAAGGCCTTCTGCGGGGATGGGGGCTGGTATTAAAAATAACAAATAAAATTCAAATATAGGACAAAACACACATCACGACAAGAGAGACAGTAACACTACATAAAGAGAGACCTAAGACAACAACATAGCATGGCAGCAACACATGAAAACACAGCATGGTAGCAACACAACATGACAACAACATTATAGCAACACAACATGGCAGCAGACCAACATGGTAGCGGCACAAAACATGGTACAAACATATTGGGCACAGACAAAAGCACAAAGGGCAAGAAGGTAGAGACAACAATACATCACGCGAAGCAGCCACAACTGTCAGTAAGAGTGTCCATGATTGAGTCTTTGAATGAAGAGATGGCCATAAAACGGTCTAGTTTGAGTGTTTTTTGCAGCTCATTCCAATCACTAGCTGCAGCGAACTGAAAAGAGGAGTGACCCAGGGATGTGTGTGCTTTAGGGACCTTTAGCATAATGTGACTGGCAGAACGGGTGTTGTATTTGGAGGATGAGGGCTGCAGTAGATATCTCAGATAGGGAGGAGTGAGGCCTAAGAGGGTTTTATAAATAAGCATCAACCAGTGGGCCTTGCGATGGGTATACAGAGATGACCAGTTTACAGAGGAGTATAGAGTGCAGTGATGTGTCCTATAAGGAGCATTGGTGGCAAATCTGACGGCCAAATAGTAAAGAACATCTAGCTGCTCGAGAGCACCCTTACCAGCCAATCTGTAAATTCTGTCTCCGTAATCTAGCATGGGTAGGATGGTCATCTGAATCAGGGTTAGTTTGGTAGCTGGGGTGAAAGAGGAGTGATTACGATAGAGGAAACTAAGTCGAGATTTAACCTTAGCCTGCAGCTTTGATATGTGCTGACAGAAGGACAGTGTACCATCTAGCCATACTCCCAAGTACTTGTAAAGGTGACTACCTCAAGCTCTAAACTCTTAGAGGTAGTAATCACACCTGTAGGGAGAGGGGCATTCTTCTTACCAAACCACTTGACCTTTGTTTTGGAGGTGTTCAGAACAAGGCTAAGGGCAGAGAAAGCTTGTTGGACACAAAGAAAGCTTTGTTGTAGAGTGTTTAACACAAAATCCAGGGAGGGGCCAGCTGAGTATAATACTGTGTCATCTGCATATAAATGGATGAGAGAGCTTCCTACTGCGTGAGCTATGTTGTTGATGTAAATTGAAAAGAGCGTAGGTCCTAGGATAGAGCCTTGGGGTACTACCTTGGTGACAGGCAGTGGCTGAGACCGCAGATGTTCTGACTTCATACACTGCACTCTTTGAAAGAGGTAGTTAACAAACCAGGCCAAAGACACCTCAGAGACACCAATACTCCTCAGCAGACCCACAAGAATGGAATGGTCCACCGTATCAAAAGCTTTGGCCAAGTCAATAAAAATAGCAGCACAACATTGCTTAGAATCAAGGGCAATGGGGACATCATTTAGGACCGTTAAGGTTGCAGTGACACATCCATAACCTGAGTGGAAACCAGATTGCATACCTGAGAGAATACTTTAGACATCAAGAAAGTCAGTCAGTTGATTGTTGACAAGTTGTTCCAAAACTTTTGATAAACAGGGCAAAATACAAATTGGCCTATAACAGTTAGGATCAGCTTGATCTCCCCTTTAAATAAAGGATGCACTGTGGCAGCCTTCCAAGCAATGGGAACCGCCCCAGAGAGGAGAAACAGGTTAAAAAGGTCAGAGATAGGCTTGGCGGTGATAGGGGTAGCAACCTTAAAGAAGAAAGAGTCTAAACCATCTGAAACAGATTTTTTTTGGTGGTCAAGTTTAAGGAGCTCCTATAGCACCTCTGACGCAGTGACCGCCTGCAGGGAGAAACTTTGTAGCGGGGCAGGGGAAAAAGAGGGAGGAGCATCGGAGATATTCACATTAGAAGGGGTGGGAGATGAGGAAATGTTGGACGGGCAAGGAGGCATGGCAGAGTCAAATAGGAATCCTGACTTAATGAAGTGGTGATTAGAGAGCTCAGCCATGTGCTTCTTGTCAGTAACAACCACATCATCAACATTAAGGTACATTGGCAGCTGTGAGGAGGAGGGTTTATTCTCCAAGTCTTTAACCATTTTCCAGAACTTCTTGGGGTTAGACCCACAGAGAGAGAACTGCTCCTTAAAAGTAACTAACTTTGGCCTTCCGGAGAGCCTGAGTGCACTTATTTCAAATTTTCCTGAACAAGAGCCAGTCAGCCTGAGTATGCATGTGCCGAGCAATTTGCCAAATGGAATTCTTGAGGTGGAGTAACTCTGCCAGATCACAGTCAAACCAGGGGCTGAATCTGTTTTTAGTTTTCTTTATGGGTGAGTGTTTAACGATACCACTGAAAATATCAAAAAAGAAGGTCCAAGCGTCTTCGACAGAGGGGATCAAGCTGACTCTATACCATTTTACAGAGGCCAGTTCATGAAGGAAGGCTTGCTCATTCAAGTTTTTTAGCAAGCGTCTATGACAAGTCAGGACAAGTCGTTTCACTGAGCAGCCATTACGAACACAGGCTGTTAAACTGTGGTCATTACAGAAAACACCATACTGATACCTATCAGGATTATTTGTAAGTATAACATCAAGGAGAGTAGCCATTTCTGGGTGTTTGGAGTCATACCTTGTGGGAATGGTAACAATCTGAGGAAGATTTAGGGAGTCCCATTGCTTTAGGACTTGGTCAGGTGGTTTAAGCATGTCCCTGTTTAGATCACCTAGAAGGACAAATTCAAACTTAGTGTAAGGGGCCATGAGAACGCTTAGGCAGGGCTGCCCAAACCTCTTCCTGGAGATCTACCATCCTGTGGGTTTTCAGTCCAAACCTAATTTAACACACCTGATTCTACTAATTAGCTGCTCAACAAGACCTTAACTAGCTGAAGCAGAACCACTAAATAAGGATTGGACTGAAAACCTACAGGACAGTAGATCTTCGGGAAGATGGTTGGGAAGCCCTGGCTTAGGGCATTTAGTGTACAGTACAGGCCGGTGCTGATGTTGGCTGATAACTCTTTGTTGACTGTTGCTGGGTGTTATTTGATAGTTTAATGCTTAAAACCAGCAAATCAAATTGTTTGAGGACAGACTTGGTGGAGACAACCGAGCACTGAAGATGTGCCTTGGTAAAGATTGCCACTCCACCACCTTTGGAAGATCTGTCTTGGCGAAAAAGGTTATAACCAGAAAGGTTAACATACAGTGTTCAAAACACTCTTTCTTAACCAGGTCGCAGTAATGACCAACACATCTGGATTGGAGCTGTGAACCCACACTTTCAATTGTTAAATTTTAGGTAATTAGCTTCTAGTGTTAACGTGCAGAAAACCCAGACTTTTACGAGAACAGAAATCAGTGCAGAAATCATTTACAGTGCATTTGGAAAGTATTCAGACATCTTGACTTTTTCCACATTTTCTTTTATTAAAGAAAATGTATATATTTTTAATGTTCTCATCAATCTACACACAATACCCCATAATGACAAAGCGAAAACAGGTTTTTTGAATTTTTGGCAAATATTTTAAAAAAGGAAATACCTTATTCACATAAGTATTCAGCCCCTTTGATATGAGACTAGAAACTGAGCTCAGGTGCATCCTGTTTCTATTGATCATCCTTGAGACGTTAAATAAAATACAAAAAAAATTAATTCACTTTTGACTTTAATTTGAATAATAGCTGGATCCCTTTTAACCATTACAAAGTATCTGAGGTGGTAGGTGTGGTGAAGTTCTCAGAGCCTGAGGCTTGCACCAAGGGTAAGGCTAAAGATGAGTTTGTGACAGCATAAGTTATGTTTTTGGAAAAAGTGGACTCTTGCCTTATCTATTTTGTTTCAAGGTGGGTGAAAACCAATTTGGGTACTGTGGAATCGGTGAGGATAACCAGAAGTGGTCTTGTGAGGTGGTGATACAACCAGTCAGGATGCTCTCGATGGTGCAGCTGTAGAACGTTTTGAGGATCTGGGGACCCATGCCAAATCTTTTCAGTCTCTTGAGGGGGAAAAGGCATTGTCGTACCCTCTACACGACTTTCTTGGTGTGTTTGTTGGGAATGTGGACACCAAGGTACTTGAAACTCTCGACCTGCTCCACTACATCCCCGTCGATGTGAATGGGGGTGTGTTCGGATCTCCGTTTCTTATAGTCCACGATTATCTCCTTTGTCTCGTTCACGTTGAGGGAGAGGTTGTTGTCCTGGCACCACAATGCCAGGTCTCTGACGGGGCGGCCCGTCAAGAAGTCCAGGATCCAGTTGCAGAGGGAGGTGTTTAGTCCCAGGGTCCTTAGCTTAGTGATGAGCTTTGTGGGCACTATGGTGTTGAACGCTGAGCTGTAGTCAATGAACAGCATTCTCACATAGGCTCTCCTTTTGTCCAGGTGGGAAAGGGCAGTGTAATGTGCGACTGAGATCGCGTGATCTGTGGATCTATTGGGGCAGTATGCGAATTGGAGTGGGTCGATGGTTTCAGGGAAGATGGCGTTGATGTGAGCCATGACCAGCTTTTCAAACTACTTCATGGTTACCATCGTGAGTGCTACAAGGCTGCTTGAAACATGTAGGTAAGGGAAAGGTTGAAAATGTCAGTGAAGACACTAGACAGTTGGTCCGTGCATGCTCTGAGTACAAGTCCTGGTAATCCATCTGCCCCGCGGCCTTGTGAATGTTGACCTGCTTAAAGGTCTTGCTCACATCGGCTAAGGAGAGTGATCACAGTCGTCCGGAACAGCTGGTGCTCTCATGCATGCTTCAATGTTGATTCCCTCGACGCAAGAATAAAAGGCATTTACCCTGTCTGGTAGGCTCGCATCACTGGGCTCGCATAGTTTTTTTACATTGTAGAATGATAGTGAAGACATCAAAACGATTAAATAGCACACATGGAATCATGTAGTAACCAAAAGTGTTAAACAAATAATAAGATTAGTAAGATTCTTCAAAGTAGCCACCCTTTTCCTTGACAGCTTTGCACACTCTTGCTATTCTCTCAACCAACTTCACCTGGAATGCTTTTCCAACAGTCTCAAGAGTTCCCACATTTCCTGAGCACTTGTTGGCTGCTTTTCCTTCACTCTGCGGTCCAACTAATCCCAAACCATCTCAATTGGGTTGAGGTCGGGGGATTGTGGAGGCCAGGTCATCTGATGCAGCACTCCATCACTCTCCTTCTTGGTCAGATATCCCTTACACAGCCTTTGGTCATTGTCCTGTTGAAAAATTAAATGATAGTCCCACTAACCGCAAACCAGATGACATGGCGTATTTCTGCAGAATGCTGTGGTAGCCATGCCGGTTAAGTGTGCCTTGAATTCTAAATAAATCAGACAGTTTCACCAGCAAAGCACCATCACACCTCCTCCTTTATTCTTCATGGTGGGAACCACACATGCAGAGATCTACCTACTCTGCATCTCACAAGGACACGGCGGTTGGAACCAAAAATCTCAAATTTGGACTCATCAGACCAAAGGTCTAATGTCCATTGCATGTGTTTCTTGGGCCAAGCAAGTCTCCTCTTATTATTGATTCATACAGTCTCCTCTGAACAGTTGATGTTTAGATGTGTCCGTTACTTGAACTCTGAAGCATTTATTTGGGCTGCAATTCCTGAGTCTGGTAACGAACTTATCATCTGCAGCAGAGGTATATCTGGGTTTTCCTTTCCTGTGGCCGGTCCTCATGAGAGCCAGTTTCATCATAGCGCTTGATGGGTTTTGCGACTGCACTCAAAGAAACTTTCAAAGTTCTTGAAATGTTCCGCATTGACTGACCATGTCTTAAAGTAATGGACTGTCGTTTCTCTTTGCTTATTTGAGCTGTTCTTGCCATAATATGGACTTAGTCTTTTACCAAATAGGGCTATCTTCTGTATACCATCCCTACATTGTCACAACACAACTGATTGGCTCAAACGCATTAAGGAAAGAAATTCCACAAATTAACTTTCAACAAGGGACACCTGTTAATTGATATGCATTCCAGGTGACTACCTCATGAAGTTGGTTGAGAGAACACCAAGTGTGTGCAAAGTTGTCAAGGCAAAGGGTGGCTACTTTCATGAAACTCAAATATAAAATATATTTTGATTTGTTTAACACTTTTTTGGTTACTACATTATGTGTTTTCGTAATTTTGAATTATTCTACAATGTAGAAAATAGTACAAATAAAGAAATACCCTGGAATGAGTAGGTGTCCAAACTTTTGACTGGTACTGTATATAAGATACTATACTAATAATACAATGGGCTAATCTCACATGAATACTCCTGACCTTTCAAAACCCTTTGGTCCCACCCCTCTGATGTTCTCCTCCAATTGGTTTTGAGGAGGTGAGGACACAACGAATTGCAAATGAGTCTCCCAAAATTAGGAATTTCTTCTCCATGCTATGGAGACAGTTTATTTGAAATCAGAAGACTATGCTTGCAAGATGATGTACTCGTGACAAGGATGTGCACACACTTGAGTCACCTGTACTGTACCATTCATATTCAAAGAACTGCACCAGTGTGAATGCAGAAGATTTTCCTCAGCAAAAAAAGAGTTGACATGCTCTTAACAAACACTAAAATCAGTGACACAGCATCTCTTTGAAATTGGATGATAAACAAAGCCCATGTTTAATGTGATTCCCAAATCAGAAAATACAATACTCTCAAACCAACCATGTACCTGGTACAGTAGTGTCATTACAGCCATCTGGCACAAACAATTAATTGAATTAACTATAAAATACTGAAACGTATGTTACATCAACCAAGATATAACAAAGTAGTACAAATAAATCAGTTTAATACAATGCAGATTGAGAAAAGGGAACATTTTACAGAATTTACAGATGTTTTAAATTAATCATCTCAGAACATTAGGTAAGACTATTTGATTTGGAAGCTATGTGTGAGGGAAAAACAAAACAAGTTGAATTAAAACCAATTCTGACTGCTAGATACAATTACTGCCATTACTGAGTGAAAAGACAAACAATAACAAATTATGGCTGTAGAACAGTTTTAGCTTAAAAGTTGGACAGAGTTCCAACACTTCAGAGATGGTTTCCTTCCATCTCTCCATGAAGATTACACTGATCTAGGCTGGGTGGGTCAAAGATATACAGAGAACTCATCTTTGTATCTGTGCAATTATAGCGTTTGTGACAGCATGGGCAGCGCGATTAATGCAATCTCCATTTTTAAGTAGTCAAATTTCTTTACAACTGGCTAATCCCTTCTGATGACCCGGTTGGACATTACTCCACCAGAGTCACGAGGAGGGATCAGCCAATGAAGTTAAAGGTCCCACCCAGTTGATTACATTAAAATGGTGGTAGCCCTCAATGGTGCTGCCCATGCAAATACAGCCTTTTGGCCACTAGAGGCCTCTATCATTCTCTATGGGATGGGTAGGTGGAAACAATCTGCCTGAGCACTTGCTTTCATCAACTCATTTCTGTCAGATCTGTGATCAACTCTAGAAAGTTAAGGACAAATACAGATGGATGGAAAGGTTGCATCGCAATAGTCAAAAAATACCTCTTCTTCTCATCCCCTTTATCTGCATTGATATGAAATAACTGGACAGGTGAGAGCAAATTTCTAAATGGCATCCTCCACATTCCCTCACCAGTGCTGTGTTTACAGGTCAGTTCAGATAAAGGAAAGGAGATGAAGCCATGTTAAACTATTGAGATGCACCAATAAAATATTCGAACAGAGCCATAACTTAATGTTAACCTGATGGTCTTACAAGGTCATTCATGTCAAACTATGGCTCCCAAAATGCACTGCATACAGACGGGTCCTAGGTGCGGGTGGTGACACACCAGAAACTGTGGAGTTTTGCCGCTTTCAAAGCAACTCGGAAACTCTGACATTTCCGATTTGGAAACTCATTGTAGAAAAATGAGCCGTTTCCCCACTTGGAAAATATCCGAATCAACCAATAGGAAGCTCTACGCAAAAAAAAACGTATGTACATTTTAACTCAAGAGGTTCCGAGTTTCCGAGTTGTCTTAAAAACCATTTCTAAACACTTCATGTCTTGACATTTTAACTTCAACTGAAATGTTCATATTTTTCTCAAATGGATTGGATTCCCCTCAGGTCTTCAGTCATGATGAAGCGCTGTGTAAAATATTATCCACACCACCTAGAAAGAGTGAGGGTTAGCCATGGATAAAAGGACATTTTCACATACAGTATCAGAAACTGTTACAGATGCAGATTGAGAGACTTGTGGCTATTTTCAGTTCTTGTGAAAACAGTGTTTGTTCAACTCTCAGGGTACTGAATCCATGCAAAAACACTCAAAGAATGTATCTTGCTGTGCAGGTTCTTTTTACATCACAGCATTGTAATATCCAACTTAACTCTTAATAGATCACGTATCAGGCTTTACTTCAAATCAGATGGGGGCGGCAGGTAGCCTAGTGGTTAGAGCGTTGGACTCGTAACCGAAAGGTTGCGAGATTGAATCCCTGAACTGACAAGGTGAACATCTGTCGTTCTGCCCCTGAACAAGGCAGAACAACCCACTGTTCCTAGGCTGTCATTGTAAATATGAATTTGTTCTTATTAACTGACTTGCCTAGTTAAATAAAGGTTAAAAATATATATATATAAAAAAATAAAATAAACAAAGTGCGTTAGTGCTACTGCTAACCAGGAACAAAATCCAAAATCATAGGAGTCACAACTATCGCTAAATGCCGACAACCTAGCGAACGCTTGATTAATCTTGAGGAAGAAGTCACCGAGGAGGAATGGCTACTCAAAGACCAGTGTGTTTGACGGATTAGTATTTGCATTAATCTTGACTGTAACAAAAGCCACGACAACTTCCGGGCCCCATCTTCACAATGTCAATGTAGCTAGCTAAAATACAAAATCATAGGAGTCTCAGCTATCGTTGGCACTTGAGACAGGGCAATCAGATCCCTCAACAATCTCTCCATGATTGGTGACCACTGACCACAAAATAAATACTGCCTGGACCATTACTTCCACAGAGGTTCAACAAATGATTGCGTGCGTACCAGGAATAATGCAAAGGATGTCATGAAGCCTTCTTTGGTGAGTTCCCACGTTCCTCCGTATTCCTCCTCATCCACCTGCTGAAAGCTGCTGAAGTACACATACAGGACCCCCGCGTTGATGACACAGAATCTGGAGGACGAGAGGGTAGTGTTAGACTGAGATGGAGTCGTCGTTGTTATTGAAGTTAAGGCACAGTTATAGTTGTTTGGGAAAAAAACAGGAAGGGAACAAGGGAGAGGGAAGCTATACACAAAGATGTTACTGTTGTAGAAGAAATGATTTAACACTGCAAGAGGTAGTTGTTTTGAGGGGATGTATCGTAGAAAGAGATGCATTGAACCTGTGTACTCTCCTGGCCCTGCAGGCCCACTGAGTGCAGGAGAGTAGGCGTTATGATACTTACATGGCTAGTCCTAGGAAGCCTTTTAGTGGTGCAACACCCCATATCACTCCAAGGATGAGAGCGATAATCTGTCGAATCCAGTAGATCACATCTAAAAACTCATCCTGGAGAGTAAGCAGAAGAAAAGGATAAACGTAAGTGAGTTCTTTCAAAGAGGAGCAAGTAATGTCATAGTCACAATGATGAAGTATTCTATATTTATCCACTGGCAAGTTTCCCCTGCAGACAGTATCCAGAAATCTCCACAAATTCATGTACGAGTGAAGTGTAAACAGTGGTACGTTTCAGAGCTGCTGTGCTAAATGCCGACAACCTAGCGAACGTTTGATTCATCTCGAGGAAGAAGTCACTGAGGAGGGGTGAAGCTAATGGCTACTTTCAACCGACCAGTGGGTTTGACGGATTAGTATTTTGCGTTAATCTTGACTGTAACAAAGGCCACGACAACTTCCGGGCCCTATCTTCACAATGTCAATGTAGCTAGCTAAAATACAAAATCATAGGAGTCACAACTATCGTTGGCACTTGAGACAGGGCAATCAGATCTCTCAACAATGTCCCCAGGCCAAATAGCTAACGTTAGCCTACCCCGACGTTACCCGATCCTGATTCCTGGTGACAGCCAGCTTTCTCCGTTAGCATGCTGGTTAAAGTTAGCTGTCTGGCTAATCAAGTGAGGGCCCAATATGAAAACGCTAAATATCCAGCTTTGTTCAAAATATACATGAAAAACAACCATATAGTTATAATCAGATGAGCTAAACCAACCTTCTCTTCCCACACAGCGGTACTATTTAAGACTTTGCTCCATGTGGACTGCTTTACGCCCCCATTGGCGAGATGAACTTCTTCTTTTCTCTTTGAACCGTTCGTCATTCTCCGCGGTTACCCCCTTGCTCTGCAGACGTTAAATGAAGCTCCGCGTGCAACACACCTTACAATTATGTTATTATTATACGGTTCCCGTCGTCTATTTCAATCGATTATTATTGTCAAATGTTTACAAAGGGCTAAAGGAACCACCGCATTGCTGACCCATCAGACTTCATGCGCAGGAAGGACTTGACCCGAAATTAGCCTGTCAGTAAGAGCCAATAAGAAAATGCAACGTTCACCCGACGGACAAGTTTCACACAAAAATAAAAGACAGCGCCCTCTGGAGGTGGAGTGATGCTATTGCCTCTTTCTTTTTGTCTTTCTGGTTTTGTTTGTACGGCTGATCTGGACTTTGAAATTATAGAGATGTGTTCTAATCATAGATGCAGAGCAGTATTTTCAGTGGCTTTGAGTATGGCTGATGTAGATTATGGGATGGAGGGTGTCCTTTCTTCAATGTGGAAGTCTTTGGAATAGATACTCAAGCTTAAATGCAACTCACAATGTATCACTATTGTAGCAATTGATGGGTAAAAATGCTTGAAGTAGTCTCTCTAGACATGCAGATTGTCTCCCACAATTTTCAAAAGTTCTGGCTTGCCTAGGGTCGGGTTTACAAGACTATGCCTGAAGTTAAACCACTGACTCTGTGGCAGTGGTATAAAAATACTTTAAAGTACTACTTAAGTAGGTTTTGGGGGTATATGTACTTTACTTAACTATTTATATTTTTGACTACTTTTATTTCACAACATTTCTTCAGAAAATATTGTACTTTTTACTCCATACATTTTCCTTGACACCCAAAATTACTCCTTACATTTTGAATGCTTAGCAGGACAGGAAAATAGTCAAATTCACGCACTTAACAACCGAACATCCCTGGTCATCCCTACTGCCTCTGATCTGGAAGACTCACTGAACAGAGAACATCCCTGGTCATCCCTACTGCCTCTGATCTGGCAGACTCACTAAACAGAGAACATCCCTGGTCATCCCTACTGCCTCTGATCTGGTGGACTCACTAAACAGAGAACATCCCTGGTCATCCCTACTGCCTCTGATCTGGTGGACTCACTAAACAGAGAACATCCCTGGTCATCCCTACTGCCTCTGATCTGGCAGACTCACTAAACAGAGAACATCCCTGGTCATCCCGTGCCTCTGATCTGGCAGACTCACTAAACAGAGAACATCCCTGGTCATCCCTACTGCCTCTGATCTGGAGGACTCACTAAACAGAGAACATCCCTGGTCATCCCTAATGCCTCTGATCTGGCAGACTCACTAAACAGAGAACATCCCTGGTCATCCCTACTGCCTCTGATCTGGCAGACTCACTAAACAGAGAACATCCCTGGTCATCCCTACTGCCTCTGATCTGGTGGACTCACTAAACAGAGAACATCCCTGGTCATCCCTACTGCCTCTGATCTGGTGGACTCACTAAACAGAGAACATCCCTGGTCATCCCTACTGCCTCTGATTTGGCGGACTCACTAAACAGAGAACATCCCTGGTCATCCCTACTGCCTCTGATCTGGTGGACTCACTAAACAGAGAACATCCCTGGTCATCCCTACTGCCTCTGATCTGGTGGACTCACTAAACAGAGAACATCCCTGGTCATCCCTACTGCCTCTGATTTGGCGGACTGACTAAACACACATGCTTAGTTTGTAAATGATGTTGGAGTGTGCCCGTGGCTTTCCGGAAAAAAAACAAAAAAACTAAATGGTACCATCTGGTTTGAAATGATTTATACTATTATTTTGATACTTAAGTATATTTTAAACCAAATACTTTTATACATTTACTCAAGTAGAATTTTACTGGGTGACTTTTACTTTTATTTGAGTCATTTTCTATTGAGGAATCTTTACTTTTACTCAAGTATGATAGTTGGGTACTTTTTATACAACTGCTCTATGGTTACAGGGCAAAGACATATTTGCCATAAAGATCAAGACCTCACATACCTTAGACAGGTCTGCATCCAACCCCCAAGGCGAACTGCTACATAGACTGCAGACATCCCACTACAACCACCACTGATGTAGTGGGGCACAATCAACCGTTGGAGGGAAACTAGTGTGACCAATTTGGTATCAAACTTGGCTTGTTTGAAGGACTTGAGCCTGTGTTAGCCCATTGAGCTTAACCCTAGATATTAAGCTTGGTCAGAGAAGCTACCATTAGTACACTCTTGTCCTCCATCTCTTTGCATGAACCCCAGCAGCCGACCTAGTATGTAACCTGTGTGATATGTGTAACTACAGACTCAGACTGTGTTAGTCCACCATTAGACTCTGGGAGCAGACTGGAGTCCTGCATGTCTAAGGCAACGTGTTACTCCACTACACCACCTGCACAACACTACACAGCACTGTACCACCTGTGAACCAGCTGCACAACACTACACAGCACTGTACCACCTGTGAACCAGCTGCACAACACTACACAGCACTGTACCACCTGTGAACCAGCTGCACAACACTACACAGCACTGTACCACCTGTGAACCAGCTGCACAACACTACACAGCACTGTACCACCTGTGAACCAGCTGCACAACACTACACAGCACTGTACCACCTGTGAACCAGCTGCACAACACTACACAGCACTGTACCACCTGTGAACCAGCTGCACAACACTACACAGCACTGTACCACCTGTGAACCTGCTGCACAACACTACACAGCACTGTACCACCTGTGAACCAGCTGCACAACACTACACAGCACTGTACCACCTGTGAACCAGCTGCACAACACTACACAGCACTGTACCACCTGTGAACCAGCTGCACAACACTATACAGCACTGTACCACCTGTGAACCAGCTGCACAACACTACACAGCACTGTACCACCTGTGAACCAACTGCACAACACTACACAGCACTGTACCACCTGTGAACCAACTGCACAACACTACACAGCACTGTACCACCTGTGAACCAGCTGCACAACACTATACAGCACTGTACCACCTGTGAACCTGCTGCACAACACTACACAGCACTGTACCACCTGTGAACCAGCTGCACAACACTACACAGCACTGTACCACCTGTGAACCAGCTGCACAACACTATACAGCACTGTACCACCTGTGAACCAGCTGCACAACACTATACAGCACTGTACCACCTGTGAACCTGCTGCACAACACTACACAGCACTGTACCACCTGTGAACCAGCTGCACAACACTACACAGCACTGTACCACCTGTGAACCAGCTGCACAACACTACACAGAACTGTACCACCTGTGAACCAGCTGCACAACACTACACAGAACTGTACCACCTGTGCATAAAGGTCAAGACCAGGAAGGAGGCAGATTGTAAATGGCATAGTCTCTAAGGTTGAGTGTAAGCCTTGAAGGCTTCGTTACAAGAACAACATGGATGAACGGTCTCAATCAATTCACTAGGGAATCTGAGATTGTGTGCTTTTCCTTTGCAGAATCTTGCTAAAGTAAAGTAGGGCTTAAATACATCCCTATACAAACAATCTGCCATTAACGGTAGGCCTATTCCAGCGTTTGATCATCTGGACCTTACTGTGCTACAGATTTTCTGGCCATCCACCACATTGAAAGTGATGTGTGCATGAGTTCACATGCAACTGGAAATATTGTCTGATGTGTCCGATAACCATGAGGCTGTGGTGGCATGATCAGAGCTGTTTTGCAGTCACACCCCATGAGACACAATAACAGAAAAGTAACCTAGGCTAAAAACCTAGGGTATGAAAACACATTAGGCCTAACTCAGTACAGCAGTGGAGGCTGCTGAGGGGAGGATGGCTCATACCATTCCACCAATTCCGCTCCAGCCATTACCACGAACCAGTCCTCCCCAATTAAGGTGCCACCAACCTCCTGTGGCATAGAGGTATAGACTAGCCTATACCAACTGAAAGGAAAGCCTTTAACATCAGTAATTTAGACTACCATATTGAAGTTCACTTTTCTTTATTATGAAACCTCTCTCTCTCTAAATTCAAGACGATCTGAGGTGTTAGAGGTCGGTCATGACGTTTGTACCACGTGCCTGTCTCTATGCTGACTACGTGCGTCGTATTTCCCTCTCCACACGCCTCCAGAAGCTGTGAGAGCCATTCGAAATAAACAAGAACGACGGGGGCCATTGTGTCACTAGCCCAAGTGGCCAGTATCACGTTTATCACCATTCGAGGAAGAGAGGGGTACCACCCTACCTAAGTTGGCATCAACAAAGCCCCACATCTCACGTTATTTATTTATTTTGTTACATATGCTTACGTTTATTTCTGACTTTTTTCCACAATCTGAACTCCACCTCTATCAAATAAGGTAAGGTTTCTGTGAATGTATTCTTAAAAACGAGTTTTCACCTTTTCAAAGTTGTGCGAGCGTTACCTTTATGGTGCTAATGTTAGCCAGCTGCATGTCGCTCGCATAAAATGGCGACAGCAAGGGGCGAGTAGTTTTTGGAGGCTTGTCTCTTCCCCTGTTCTGAATTGGTTACAATATTACAAAGATGTATGTAGCCAGCCTATTAACTTATCGCTCACTCCGCAATTCAGTGGAAGAACAACACGCGCCAGTTTTGTTACAATGTATCAATTAATTTTCCTGACTGTCTTCATTGACGAGATGTAATTTACAGGCTTTCCTCTTAAAATCACTCTCCCAATCTTAATGAATCACAGTTTTATCAGTTAACTAATGTAGTTAGTTATCATAACAACTTGCTTTACGTTGACGCACTCTAGGCGTTACGGGTTATGTAGAATATGATATTATTGTAATCAGTCCATCATATTGCATCCTCGTTCACGATTTTGAGGAAGATGGGCTATGAAAGTTTAACTTTAAGATATATAATGTCATAAAATCGTTTGACCGTGGCAGTTTAGTACGCTGTTATGCAATTTGTAATCTACAATTATTGGAGAATAAGACTAAATATACTATGTTTTTCCCATTCTAGATATGACAGAAATTGCCTGCTTAGTTATAAAATGTATTTGGATGATAAAACCTTTCAGAATATAGTTTTCACTATTCTGTATCTTCATATTTACATTCATATCTCGACTAATGCACTGTGTATGCCTGATAGCCTAGGCTATATGAATATATGCACGCAGCAGCAGTAGCTGTTTAGGTAACTCCCACCACATGTCAACATTGCCATGCTCTCTGTGCATGATAGATATTAGTTCAAAGCTGTTCCCAAAAGGCTCATTTGTGTCTGATGTCCACATGATAAAACAGCCATAGAGCCCCAACTCTAATCCAGCTATCTATTCATCACCCCTACCATACCAGTTGCAGTACATTGTTGGGGAGAAAAAGGTAGACTAGTCATTTATGATTTGAAGGGGGGGGGGGGGTTCAGTGTTTCAGATGTGATAAATTAAATTATTTATTAATGCTTTGTTGGTGCATGTGCATTTAGTCAGCAACTGTGTTTTGTGGTGAATTGATTGCCTGAGGTCATGGTGGTGTGCCTATCTCCCTGATCGCGCGCACACACACACACACACACACACCTCCCTTTCTCTCTTTGTGGCACAGTCTGCCAGGCCTGGTGTTGGCACAATGGCTTGATTGTATATGGACAGTAATTCAATATAGCATAGGCTACATTAGAATGATTCTAATAACTGACTCTGTTACCATCAGATTTGAAAAGTGTCCCCAATGGCTCCATTGGCATTGTTGTTGTGGGATGTAGGCCATACAGAATAATTTAGCTGATGCATGCATGTGGTAGTTTAAACAAACCCTTATTTGTTTATAAATAAAAACATACAACTATTTGCCTGTATTTCATCAACATGTCTGGCAAGGGTAGCAGTTAAACATTTTCTTGCCCATCCTCGTTTTTCAAATTAAACTTGGACTATTTTCTGTGTTGGCCTGCGTTCGTTTACCCACTGTTCAACTTTTATTCTCCACAAAACCCCACTAAGGCTGTCTGCTGTAAGACCCCTTTTTCTATAGGAGGAGAGGATTGGAAGTGAGAGGAGAAAGGAGAGGAAGAGGGCGTGTGTGGCTGTGTCCAGAGCCAGCAGGTTTAGGTCAACAGTAACCGGCAGAGCACTGCCTGGCTAACAGCCTGTGATGTCAGCCATTTTAGGTTGGCCAGCACAGAGCATGGTGGTGCTCCGCCATTTTTCTCTCCCTACCCTCTTAACAATCCAGCTTTAAAGCCTGCACTGCCAGTGGCCACAGCAACGCAGGCTTTCGCAACCTTTTTGCAGCCATTTGCGCTCCCTGACTTGAACACAGCCCAATTGGGATTCAGCAGCAGCTGAACTGTGACAATGTGTAGAGACAGTGTCATTAGGGTTTTGTTTCTGTTGCCAAAAGTGAAGAACAAATGATACAGCCAGAATGAAGGGAAACCTCAGAGACAAACATATGCAAGCCTCTGCTGTGGTGCCAGAGGAGGAAAAGGAGAAGGAGGTGGTGATGGAAGGATTACTACCACATACTCCTGGTTTAGAGGGAGCTGAGGAGGGATGTAGAAGGGTAACTGTAGTGGTAGTACGGTGGGAGTATGGATATTTTAAAGGGGTAGAGAGTCTCAGGGAAACAACAAAGACAACTTGCCTCAGTGCTCCCAGCTTGTCTCTCAGTAACGGTGGGCAGTGACCCAGGCGTCTGTCTGTACAGAGTGTGAGCAGGAAAGGAAAGGACGCCATTCGCCCCAGCCAATAGCGTGCGCTGGCGAGGGCGACCACACCTAGAAGACATGCACACCGCGTGAGTGAGGCACTGAAATAGGAGCAGGGCACGGACTCTCCAGTCACCACTCACAGGAGTGTGTGGAAAAAACAAGCCCACTAGAGCCAGGACCTGGATGGCATTTGAGGTGTGTTTGTTTGTGTGTGTGTGAGCTTGTGGGTGGATGCACGAGTGAGTGAAATGAGGAGAGTGGGAGGGAACTGGGGTGGGGGGGGGGCAGTTGCCATGGGGACAGTAACATACCAGTGGCCCTGCCGACCTGTCTCTTGGCCGAACTTATTCAGAAAGGGAGTGGGTCAGAGAGAAAGAGGAGGGGACAGAAAAAGGGGGAGAGGAAGAAGGGGGAGGGGTGAGGAGGCAAGCAAACATGGGAAGGCTAGGGGAGAGTCTCTCTCTCTCACAGAGAGGACAGACAGATGGACACTGTCACGTGGATAGACAGGCATACAGCAGAGATGAGGGACAGGAGCCATAGTCAGGGATGTCATGCTGGCTGGGATGGCGTACGCACCCGGCCGGCTACGCTTCCAGACTATTTGGAGCGTTAGTCTCTAGTGTGTGGGGGCGAATATTGGCCTATACACTGAGAGTATAGAAGCAAGCCCACCCGTCGCTCTATCATACCCTGGACATGTGAGTTTGAGCACTCTACCTCTGACAGATTATTTGAGTGTCAGGACAATGACCACATTCTGTCTGTGTGGGTCACAGCGAGTAGTGTCTGCCTGTGTCGTGTGGGAAAATGGCCGCCCTACTGCCTCGGTAAACAAGCCTCACGCACAGGCATGCAGACAAGCACACACTCACACTCCCCCGTGCTCACACATACCCCGCATGCTCACACACAGGCACACTGATGTGCGCACGCACCCACACTGACACACAATCAAGCTTCATGGTAAGTCTCGCTGTGCTCATGGAAAAAACATTTCTGACCCATATTTTAGTTTTCAGCGGCTCTCCCGTATTAAGTCAACAGGGCTTGTCTGAGATCCGCTGAGATTGAGAGGAGAGGTTCACCAGTGTTGTACTCATACGTGTATCTACTCAATTCTTTGTTCATGTAATCTCGGTGAAATGTTCCTCTCGGAAAATACTCAATGCAAAAACTGCTTAACAAAAGTCCACCTGGAGAATGAGCTCTCCTCCCAGCTGTGTGTTGTTGTGTGAAGCTACAGTAGTCAGTCAGTCAGGGGTTAACTTAACGGTGGTGCTCCAAGGTGTTAATGGGGGGTTCACACACAGTTTGTGATCTTGTGTCTTTCAACTGCTCGTTGTAGCCAGTCAGGGGGGCTAGCGTGTGGTACTCGGCACAAAGGCAAACACGCACATATCATGCACATTCAGAAAAACACATGTGCAGACACACACTGCAGCCCAGCTCTCAGGTTGTGTCCACTGGCTGAAGAGCTTGCGGCGGAACATTCCAGTCTTCGCAGTCGACCAGGGAGGAGGGGGAGGAGAAATGACTTGATGTGATTGTAGTGCGAAGAGAGGCAGAGGGAGCAAGAGAGCGGGGGTTGGGTGGATGGGGGGTGGTATTGGGGCAGAAAATTCCTGGCTGAAACACCTAACTGCTTCCTCCGAGACCGTTAACACCCCCCCTTGCTTCTCCACTCTCACCCCAACCCTCCTGCCCATCCCCCACCAACCTCATTCCCCCCTCTCCCCATCAGGCCCACGTGATGGATGGCAGGGCCTGCCCACCCCCCATAAGCCTTTGTGTTGGTCATGTGACTTGGCCGCCTTGGCAAAGCTGTGCCCCCTGATGCAGAACTGAATGGCAGGGGAGAGGGAGTGGCGGGTCGCAGAGAGAGGGAGAGGGGGGCAGAATAGCCAAAACGGAGGGCAGTTACTCCCTCTGGGGGGGGGGGGGGGGGGGGGAATCACGTTCCCCCCACAGTGGCAAAGGCCTGCTCTGCCTGTTAACCACTCGTACACCAGACACCAGTGTAGAGGAAAAGTATGATGCTTTGGAGAAGACCGGAAAGTATTTTCAATCAGGGTAGCAATTTTACTTTTAACACAAAGTTTGAGGCATAAAACACAAGATATTGCTGTTGGTGAATATGTTACGGAAGGGACTGCTCATTGGCTGCGTAATATAGAAGATTCACAGTAGCAACAAAAGATGAAACGTTGTTTTCAGATTGGCATTATCATCTTCAGTGATTGTGTATTTCCAACACATGACCCACTCTCTTTATTGAACAAGACTCCCCCATTGATAGAATCGATACAGAAGCGCTGATTAGTAAGTTAGGTCAAGCTTTTTCTCCATAACTCCATTTAAACAGCATGTCCTATTCGCAAAACATCCGCCACCTCAGTCCTCCAAAAGCGACTGCACCTTTAAGAGATTTGAAACTCAACACCCCTACACCATTTAGTCCGTAGCTCAGAGGCTCACTGGAACTTTGGTCGGCAGTTTGGGTCCAGTCAGTTGGGACTAGAAAATAACATGTTGCTCTTCGGCGCCATCAGGAGGGAAACACAACAGGTCTTAGACCAGTGTGTAGGGCCGACTTCATCTGACTATGGTTTCTGCTCCACCCTGTGTGTGTGTGGATGCAGGGAACTTGGATTAGAGGGTAAGATGAAGCTGACCTAATTTGCACAGTGGACATGTCTGCCATGTGGCAGAGGTGAGAGACAGAGGTGTGTAAGCTCCTTATAAGGTAGGGGGATTCATTGTGTTCATGGAAGAGGCTTTGGGTTGAAGGACTGGTAGTGTGTGTGGTGCCGTTGGGAGTAATTGCCTTAGAGCTGTCCTCCAGTATTTCACCAATGCATCTTGGGAGGGAGGAAGTGAGGGGAAGGAAGGGAGAAGTCGCACACCTAACAGGAAGCTACGCCATTTTGTTGTTGTTGGGGGGGTAGTTATAACATAGGAAAAGTTTGGATAGTGTAGAGATTGAATCTGTGTGTGTGCCATTCGCACGCCTAATACGAATCCCACCTTTCCCCCAAATGAAGGCTACCAAAATCCTGTGGAGTGAATGTCCCGCTACAGATTTGAAAATATTCACAAATGTTTTCTTTGGTGGTGTGAATTGTTTGGCCAGCCTATGAGTGTGGATCTGTCATGCGCTGTGCTGCGTCTGTCCAGAGTGGGTTGTGTTCCCTCTGAGGGTGTACTGTGTATGAAGCTGGGGAAGTTAGAGGCGTGGAGGAGAGAGGGGGTGGCCTGGGATAGCTCTCTTTAAAAAAACTTTTTTTACAGAAGAGTGAGAGACCAGGAGGGGAGCAGAGAGAAACACCCAATATTGGCCAATAAAACACAGCCTTGAGTTACTTGGCTTGTGAGTTGAGTTTTTAAAGGAGCAGACTGTATTTATTGACAAAGAAACAACACTGAAAATGATAGAACATTGTACCACAATTCAAGACCTCTTTAAACCACATATTTCATATCAGAGCATGTTGGCCTTTCCTTTGTCTGTATCAAATGAATTTCATTACGTAGTGTAATATGCTTCTGGGACTCGGTATAAAAATGATTGACCTCTTCCAGTATGTGTATAGTATACAGTATAGTTTCATAATGATGACTTGAAGCTTAATTGTGTTTTTTTTTCTCTGTCCATCTTGTTTTCAGTGCAAACACACGGAGACGTGAGCAAACCCAACTCATGGTCATGTTCCCCCACGCTCCCCTCCCAATGGTTGGTCCATAGTCAGGGCCCCAACTGAACCACAAACTGACTGCTGTACTCCTTGGCCGGCTACCACAACCCCCCCCCACCCCCCCCACCCCCCCTCCTTCCCCACACTATCCGCTCCAACCATGGCCAGCAAAAGGAAATCCACCATACCCTGTATGATCCCCCATAAGACCATGCACCTCCGGGAGGAGCTGGAGCAGGACTCGTGTCTGTCAGACCCTCTCTCCCTCCTCCGACAGGCCCGGGAACAGGGCTACCCCTCTATGGGTGCGAGCGGTAACGGGCAGAGCCCCCGGGAGCGATCCCCAGGAAAATCCTCCAGGCCTGAGGGGGGCAATGATGTCAAAGATGGGTGTGGCACCTACACGTGCAGGCCGTGTAACTTTGAGACCCAGGACCTAAACCTGTTCCTGGACCACGTCTACAGTGGCCACCCGGACTTCAGAGCTGACCCCAGCTTCCAGTGCGTGGACTGTGGGGTGTCAGCGGCCAAATTTGAGGGCTTGGCCCTGCACAACGCCCAGGTCCACCCCAGCACATTGTGCACCACCCTGCAGCTGAGGAGGAGGGACAGGAGGGTGGTGGTGGAGCAGAGTCTGGTGACAGGGTCAGAGACCGGGAGGGACACAGAGATCACCATCACCAAGACCCCCATCATGAGGATGATGAAAGGGAAGTCAGAGTCAAAGAGGTTTGTAGTGTCCCATTCCTCTCCTGATGAACCATCCCCAGACCCCCTCCCCATCTCGAAGTCCAAGGAGATGGAGAGAAAAGAGACCCCCACAGTGACGGTTACCCACGTCCCTACCATAGTGCACAACGGGACAGCCACCAAGGTCACGCTCCCCTCTGCTATCCAGATAGTGAATGGCTCGGGGGCTCTGCCCATGCTCAAGACTGCCATCACACAGGTACTTAGTGCATTTGATCTTTTCTGTGTTTCACGTCTTGGTCAGTCCATTACTGCAAATTACAATTGGTGCTCAATTAACTTCATTGAATTACATTGCCAGAATGTGTACAAGTTTCCTCAGGGAGTTGAAGGCAGTTCATATCAGACTGTGGACAATAATGTTTTTTTTTTCTCTTCTATTCTCTGAACCAGGTGGTGTCAGTGGTCCAGAACAGGAACGTCTACCATCAGACAGCTCCCATCACAGTGTCCGCTGCCCTCTCCTCCTCCACCTCCTCCTCATCCACCTCCTCCAAGAACATGCCCAAGGTACAAACATTGATTTACTTCCTGTCATTTTACCAGGAGGCCTGCAGCTCTTAACATTTTGTGTCTGGTGATTGACTTGTCAGTCCAGCTTTATGAAGATGTGCTAGGCAGTTCAAGTGTAATTACAGTATATGTACACATTATTACATGGTTTTACCATGGAAATACATGGGTTTCAGTGCCTTTTGAGCTGTCAGTGTAAATCTTCTCCTAGTTTATATGAAATAGTTACATGAAGTATATATTCTACCTTCTGTTGTGCAGGTGATGATCCCTCTGAGCAGCATCCCAACCTACAGCGCCTCTATGGACTCTTCCTCCTTCCTCAAGACGTCCTTCAGTAAGTTCCCCTATCCCACCAAGGCAGAGCTCTGCTACCTCACCGTGGTCACCAAGTTCCCAGAGGAGCAGATCAACATCTGGTTCACCGCCCAGAGACTCAAGCAGGGCATCAGCTGGTCTCCAGAGGAGATAGAGGAGGCCAGGAAGAAGATGTTCAACACCATCATACAAACAGCTCCTCCTAGCACCCAGTACCAGCCATTGAGCCAGACACACCACAGTCCAGCCCAGCACACCATCAGGGTCCTGCCTGCCTCTCTGGGGCCAACAGGGATCCCTCACATCCTCCAGGGCTCTCTGGTGGGTCAGGGTGGGGTGATTGTCACCCAGCCCATGATGGCCAACAGCATCCAGGTCACCAGTGCCCCCATGGCCCTGGCGGTCACACCCAAGCACCAGGCTGCAGCCCGCCCTATGATGCAGGCCCGGCCTGCTGCCGCCCTAGTGGCCGATAAGGGGATCAGCATGGTGGTGGAGAGCAGTAGTATTGGGAACAACATCATCATCAGTAGCCGTAATAGTGGAGGGAGTATCAGTAGTAGTAGAAATGGTGCAGGGAGTACTAGTAATGGTGGAGGGAGTACTAGTAGTAGCCGTAGTAGTTACAATAGCAGTAGTTTCAGCAGCCATGCTAGTGTTATTAACCTTAGCTTTGGCAACAACAGGGGAAACAGCATTTATAGCAATGGAAAAGTCATCAACGCCAATGGTAAAATCAACCATGCTATTGCTAATCTCAGTGGGAAAAGCAACAGCAATGCTATCAGCATGGTTAAAAGCAGCAGCACTGACAGTAGGTGCAAAAGCAACAGCAGTACTATTGCTAAAATGATAAGTGAAAGTCAAGTAACCGCTGATATTAAAAGCACCATGGACAACAAACCCAACAGCAGCAAAGATACTAACAGCAGCAGCTTGAGCAACAAGAAAACAATCACCACAACCAGTGGCCCCACAGCCACAACTACCCCTACTGCCACCACCACCAGTAACCCCACCACCACCAGTAACCCCACCACCACCAGTAATCCTACCACCATCAAAACAGAGGCGGCATCTTCCCCCTCCACCAAACCTTCCTCCTCATCTTCTCCGGCGCAGAGCGGGAGCACTGACGCCAGTGGAACCCCCAGCTCCAGAACGCTCCCCAACACCTTCCTGGACCCCGGCTTCTACAAGAGCAAGAAGACCGTGGAGCAACTGAGTGCGCTCAAAGAGAGCTTCACCAACAACCAGTTCCCCAACCAGGAAGAGGTGGACCGTCTCATCTCCTTCACCGGCCTGACCGTACGCGAGGTCCGTAAGTGGTTCAGTGACCGCCGCTACCACTTCCGCAACCTCAAGGGGGGGCGTTCGAGCACGGGCGGTCAGGGGGGTGCTAGCGCAACGACCACACCTGGGTCGGCTAGCGCAACGACCACACCCGGGACGCCCCGTGGTAACAGTGCTACCCCCATGGACCTCTCGGACACTGCCACTCCCAGTGAGAACACTAAAACCTCCCAGCAGGGGTTGGCAGCCCTCAGCCCCCCTCCCTCACAGACACCCACCTCCCCCACCACCCCGTCCAGACGGCCACCCAGACCCCCCTCCCCGGACTTCACAGCCATCCGCTACAAAGAGAGGGACCCTCAGCAGGTGAGTGGTGGTGTGACTGTGATGATTGACTTTGCACACAGCTTCATTTTTTTCCCCCATAAGATGATACAATTTTTTATTATAGGTGAAGTATCCCATTAGTGTGTATTTACTGCCAATCAAATTGCTCACTGGGACATGAGAAACCTATGCTTGTCTACCCCACTAGGTGAGGGCGCTGGAGGCCAGCTTCAGCCAGGACCCTGACCCCCCTGGAGAGGAGGTGGACCGCCTCCGGGCCGAGACCAAAATGACCCGTAGAGAGATCCACGGCTGGTTCGCTGAACGCAGGAAGAGAGTCGCTGCTGAGAAGAAGAAAGAGGAGTTGGAGAGGGCGGAGCAAGCAGATGAGATGGAGGCAGGGGGAGGGGGGGAGGGAGGTAAGAGTAAGGATGATGTCAGGGTGAAGAAAGAGGAGGATGGTTCAGGCTCCGAGCTGAAGGTGAACCCAATTAAGATCAACCTGAAGATGCTCAAAGTGACTGAGTCAGATGGCAAACTGGAGTCTGAGGGCGGGCAGGCAGATAGCCCCACCATGCCTACCCTGTCTCCCTCCCCAGACCCAACATCAACCCCCACCCTTACCCCTGCTCCATCCACAATTCCAAGTCTAACCCCAAAGCCATCTCCATCACCTAAACCCTCCCCCTCTACAACCCCAAAACCAGCAGCACCATCTTCCACCCCTGCCCTCAAGCCCTCTGCGTCCCCCAAACCCTCCCCTATCCGGGGCAAGAAGACGTTAGAGCAGCTCCACCTCCTGAAGCAGGTCTTTGTCCGGACCCAGTGGCCCAGCGCAGCCCAGTATGACGAGCTGATCTCTTCGACAGGGCTGCCCAGGCCTGAGGTAGTGCGTTGGTTCGGGGACTGTCGCTACGTGCAGAAGAACGGCCAGCTGAAGTGGCTGGAGGCCTACCAGACCATGGTACTGAAGGAGGACTTCCAGAGGGGAGACACTCAGATGCTCAAGGCCCATCTGGAGGCCCACGGGAGTCTGGAGGAAGAACAGGTAGGACTCTAAATTGCCTGGGATAGTTTTTATTTTAATCTTCATATTCTTAAGTGCACGAGCTGCTCATAGGAGCACGATTCTGTTTCTGTAGCTTGAGGCACAAGTACACCCCCTGGACAGGACGCTAGTCTATCGCAGGACCTTGCCCCCAATTTATCTCCTTAATGCTGCATGCCAAGCAGACTCCTCAGGTCCCGTTTTTAGTCTTTGGGATGACTCAGCCGAGGATCCAACTTCCAAACTCAGGGCGGATACTATAACCACAAGGCCCCACCAAGAAATGATCATCATTAAATGACATGGTATTTGTGCACCTGGATGTAAAGTGTGTCTATCCTATCATGTTGCCTGTGTGTCTAAATGTTGAGTAGCAGAATGCCTGTCAATAGTGATTAGTAAGACTGTCCTCTGCAGGTGTTGGAGCTGGCCCAGGCTAGTGGGCTGACCGAAGAGCTGGTACGACGCTGGTTCTCTACCCAGGCTCCTATACTTCTGCATGGGAAGGACAGGGGTGTTGCAGCCACAGAGGAGACACCCGTGGCAGGGGGAATAACACCCAACCCAGCACCCATGGAGGAAGGATCGTCAAAGCCGGTTCAAGAGGAGAAGATGGAACAGTTGGTGTGTGGAGGAGCGAAAGATGAGAGGAGCGTGGACACCAAGGCTGTGAATCCTGAAAAAGGTAGTTATTTTTTCTCTCCACCGATTTGATGTTTAGTCTTTCTTGGTATATGTATTTAGAATGTTGGCACATGACACTGTCATAAAGTAGCACTACATACAATGTTTATTTATTGTATTTCTTTTTGTTTCTGTCACAGGAACAGACTGAGCTGTCTAGGGCAGGGTTTCCCAAACCCCCCGGTGCACGGTTTTGGTTTTGCCCTAGCACTACACAGCTGATTCAAATAATCAAAGCTTGATGAGTTGTTTCCATCAGCTGTGTAGCGCTAGGGCAAAAACCGAGCTTGGGAGACCCTGGTCTAGGGGTGGCCCAGAGAGACAATGCAGGTGGTCTTTGCGAGTGCATGACAGCAGATGTGATTGTAACTGGATCACTAGAAATGGACCCTGAACTCCCCCCTACCCACACAACCACCCCTTTTACTGGGGATGGACACTGAACCCCCCCTTCCCACACAACCACCCCTTTTACTGGGGATGGACACCGAACCCCCCCCCCCCCTTCCCACACAACCACCCCTTTTACTGGGGATGGACACCGAACCCCCCCCCCCCCCTTCCCACACAACCACCCCTTTTACTGGAGATGGACACTGAACCCCCCCCCTTCCCACACAACCACCCCTTTTACTGGGGATGGACACTGAACCCCACACAACCACCCCTTTTACTGGGGATGGACACTGAACCCCACACAACCACCCCTTTTACTGGGGATGGACACTGAACCCCCAACTCAACGCTATGCTGAAGATGGCCACCACCTCCTGTCTGCTTTCCATTTTTCCTACACCCCCACATCCTGTAATCTGCCATTTTCTCCTTCAAAAGAACAAGTTCCAGTTAAGTGCAGGATTTGCTGAGGAAGGGGGGGGGGGGGTGTTTCTCTCCCCATCCTCTCTTGTGAATGGAGGGAGAGGGGGAGAGGTGTGGTTGGGATTTTGACTCCAGCAGACGTGAAAGGAGGGTGTGGGGTGTTAAAAAAAACCTTGACTGGACAGATATTGACCAATCCAATCCTCCAGTGGGAGGGGAAGAGACTGACTGTATCCAAGAGGTTTTTGGGGTAACAGGTTTTTTTAATAAAGGAGACTTGAGGTGAATATTAATGTGTCCTTGTTTTAACATCAAGTGCTTCTGTTCTGTATGTCATGGACGTCTATCTTTTCATGGATCTTTTTCTTAAAGTGTAACATCTTGACTGACTGTAAAAGAAGTTCCAACATACTTAGGCCTGTTGTATACTTTTTACAGATATTTGCAGAATAAACAATGTAACAAATTGGTTTCCTGTCACTTATTTTCAAAGTCAATGTTTCAGTGTGGATCATTGAGTAATTAACACTTCAAACCTTCTCAGTAAAGTGTAGGTCCACAGTTGCTTGATGAGTTATGACTTGTGAATGTGCACTAAAACAGATGTTTATACATTATAATCAAACAAGATCAGGCCAATCATAGTTGATTAAGTACTTTAATTCTCAGGCTTGAATATGTTGCATATGAAAGGCAAAATTAAAATGAATACTTTTTCTCCATAGCTTAGGCACAATACAGAAAGGCTTGGTTTGTAAATGAGACCATCAGTTCCATTGTGATGCGTCTAGGTCAAATGAAACAGGATTTCTGAATGAACAATGTAGATATATAGTTGTGTACATCGAGGCCCATGGAAGAAAGCACACTGGTCAGCATTAGGAGCTATGTAGCACAAGAGGGACAACTCTTCACGACACAGAGCGAAAGTGTGTGTGTACACATTCCCTCAACCTTACCATGAAAGTTTGACAATGGAGATGGCCGCAAAACAAAAGGTGGCAAGATTCAGACCTTAGGTATTCAGTTCCAACCCCCATGTTCCACTTAACTAAATCCATATGGCTTCAAAAGGAGTTTCCCTCCATGGCATAACATTCTAAATACTGGTCTTAAGAGTATCGTCTGCTCAAGGGGGGCATTGCATATCAATTGAAATATGACTCTGGCGTCCCCTACTCCCAGCCTAAACCATTGTGGGGGTAAGCACAAAAGTGCATGACCTTAGGCTGGGGGCGTTTGTCAGTCAGGAATGATCAATTGAGCTTTCAGGAACAACACCGATATACATTCAGTAAGATCTGCAAATTAAATCTCACTTGATTTACATTAAAAATGTGCTGTTATGAGTCATGTCACTATAGACCACAGTGATTTAACCCCTTCATGTCTCTGCAAGTCTAATACAGAAGTCTTTATCAGTCAGCAGTTCTGTGGCAAACAGCTGTGCTGAAAGAATCTCCAGAAAATCTTTGGGAACATCTGGAATGCCGCAATGGAAAAGACAAACACCCCCTCAGCTGAATAATATGCATACAAGAACCAGCGACCTACTCAAACATTTAAGAACAGCCTTTCAATCGATACTGTCTATAGGATTTCAGTTAGGTCCTTCTCGGCCAGCAATACTGCACTTAATTAGGTTAGTCGACTTCCTAGCGCGCTCTACTCTAAGATAATCTACACGCAAGCCCCTCAAAACCAGTTAAGACGGTACATTTAAGAGGAATGACGGTCTACAATTTAGACAACTTTAACACACAGGTAAACAAAGATAACTGTAATGTCTTCCATTGACCTCGCCTTTCATTCCAAGTGGAAATGTAATGAAGTCCAGAGCAGAAACTGTAGACACTTGCTACAGTAAAACATTATTTAAAACAAAAACCATGGCTCTGCACTGGCACCGGAATGTCTGCTAAAACCAAGCCCGTCTTGTAAACGTGTGGGCAGAACTGAATGCATCCAGTGGCACCCTGTCTCTCCTCCCTCCGCCAAATATCCACATTGAAACAAAACATTAAGGATGTGACTTCATCACTAGCATTTCAACTCACAGCATTGCTTACTGACACAACTTTCAGGGACAGACAGGCTAGCCCAATTCCAGCACTCTACAATGCAGTATGGCATCCTAAAAAGAGAAAATAATGCCATGCTAATCTCCAAATAGGGTAGCACTTTTGACAAGGTTCTATATATTTTTTTGGGGGGGGGGGGGGGGGGTAATTTGGGCTCTATTCAAGCCACATCGCAGAAGTTCAGTTTGACAGCGTGATTGGAATTTAAAGGCAATGTTCCCGCGTTAGCAGTGACTGCATTCACTGTAAATGCTGCATTTGTCGGCTCAATTACCTTTACATTTCTATCACAGAATCTGTAACACTTCAGCTTTCCAGATTGAATAGTGTATATGGGGTAAGAGTGTGAGTGTTTTTACTGTTAGCGACTGTTAAGAGCAACTGCTTTCACATCACAAGGCAGCCAACGGAATGACCCGTAGTTTTCAGAATGCAAGTTTGGCAAAATAAGAAAAGCCTATGTGTGTGTATATATAAAGGCTTGAGTTACTCCAGAGAGCCCTCGTGTTTTACACATTAAAAAAAGAAAAAATCACATGAATGTTTAAAAGTTTAAATAAAAATAATTAAAAAAAACATGGAGACAGAAGCTCTTTAAGAGCAGGTTGGCTGCTGCCGTCGTTTGGCCAACAGCACAGCAGGAATAAATATATATACTCGTATACGCCAGAGAGAAGAGAAAAATAATAACCTAACGTGGAAAACAGTTTCAAACTGACACCTTCACAGCTCCCTCCCTCATCTCATCCCTCCCTCTTCCATTCTTCTTTCCGTCGCAAACCTTTGCGCTCGAGTCGAGCACGCCAAAATTCCCCATCGCCCGACATCTTAGCCGAGGGCTGAAACTTCTTTGCGTATTATTTCTTTCTTGTCATCTTTGTCTTCTCTCTCCCTTCCCGCCCCCTCCACCTCACACTCACTCCAGGAGGGGGACACACAGAGGAGAGAAAGAGAGCAGAGCAAGGGAGAGCTGCCTGAAATGTAGGCCAAAGCGGTGGTGGGCGTTTCCATAGAAACAGTGTTCACAGCAGTCAGTGACATCATCGGTACGGGGAGGAGCTGGGGGGGTTGGAATGCGCCCTGATTGGTCCGGCCTAAACGCGGTTCTCTCCGCCCACTCTGGTCCTGCGCATCATCCTGAGGGGGGGAGGAAAAGAGAGAGAGAGCGAGAGAGAGCGAGAGAGAGCGAGAGAGAGCGAGAGAGAGCGAGAGAGAGCGAGAGAGAGCGAGAGAGAAAGCAAGGACACGCTAAAATCTCACAAAACTGAAATGCACCAACACAGACAGATAGAAGTTACACATACCTCCTTACACATACCTCCTGTTCTGAGGGTCCAGGTCCAGCAGAGCCTCCTGTGATACTCTGAAGTCATCCAGAGGTGTCTGGTAGCGGGCCTCGAAGGAGCCCTCCCTGCCTCTGTAGGCCTGTGTCTGAGCCTGGGTCTGGGCTGCTGGGGACTGGGGCAGAGGGGACATGGAGGAGGCTGAGGACGTGGAGCCTGTCTCCCCCAGACGCTCGCGCCCTGTCTGGGTAACCACCGCTGCAGAGACACCTCCTACCGGCAGGAACGGGCTCAGCACCTCCCCATTTTCAGCCTAGTAGAGGGAGAGAAAATAAGTTGGAGGAGTGAATATTAGGGATGATAACAGTAACGCAATGTTTTCCATGGCAAAAATGAAAAAAGTTAACACTATGGTCCTTTAAAAACCCGCTGTATGTAAAATACTGTGTACTATAGCTTGGAAAATAAATGTGATTCTGGATGACAACATAATGATATGTTTCCAACATTGGGGATGTTTTCCTAAACAAGTTAAATCCTGTGTTTTGTTTCCTTGCCAGGATACTAATGAGTAACGTGATACTGGTTTATCCGGCCCTAGTGGATATCTCTCAATGTGTGATGTGGAGTCAGTCCAGTGAGTGTACCAGTACCCACCCTGCTCCGGGTGATGTCCATGTGCACCAGCAGAGAGGCCAGCTCCAGATCCTCATTACAGCTGTTCTTCAGAGGGACCGACCGGTATCCTGACACCACACAGAGACAGACAGACATGAGTCTAGTAATGCCAAAAGAATGATGATCTGAAATGCCAAACTATTCTGCTAGTCAGAGAGCCAGTCAGGGTGTATCGTACTTGTCTCAGCCAATCCGAGTGGACGTTGGTGCGATGCGACACCTACCTGTCTTGAGGCTGTTGATGGGGAAGCTGGCCTGAGCCAGGAAGTTCTGGTCGCTGAACATGTCAATCTCGTACACCACAAAGCGCAGGAAGGCAAAGGCAGAGTTACACACGGTGAACTGGAAAGGCTTCCGAGGCCATGTGGGGTTCAGCCCATTATCCGCTGAAGAGAACATGGAGAGAGAGAGAGAGAAGACTAGATCAGCCAAGTCCCCATTGTCATATATTGTGTGTGTGTGTGTGTGTGTGTGTATACACACATTAGGGGATGTTTTGTCCATCAGGTTGCCACATAACCCTTAGATATTTCTACAACTTTGTTTTTCCATAACTGAACAGGAAATAACGAGCTTAATTCCAAACCCATCACAACATCCTTGCCCTGTCCCTAAAACCTAGGACCCTTCTCTTCGAAATAACACTTGGTTCAACTAACCAACTACTAGCTAGATGTAAAGAACCTGATTGGTTGAATTAAGTATTAGTGTAAGGTGTGTTACTCACCCTCTGAGTCGGTCTTCTGCTTGGCGCTGTCATATTCTGCGCCACACACCTCGAGCTCGATCAGCGGGCACACGATGCCACGTCCGTGTTTAGGCAGGTGACGAGCACCCAACACCTGGAGAGGACAGAGAGTTTAAACACCTTCACACGTTTTTATATCCTCGTGGGGACCTAACATTTTCCCTAACCCCAACCCCTAAGCTTAAGATAGCCGTTGGGGACGTGGGAAATGTTCCATTGAGGGAGAATTTTCCTTGTTTTACGATCCTTGTGGGGATTTCCACCAGGATAGAAGACCACACACGCACCTCTATCTGCAGGGTGACTGACTCCAGGCCCCTCAGCGTGTGTCGGTCAAAGGGGTCAAAGTTGTCGTCTCTCATGATTGGTGGCTGGAGGACGTAGCCACTCCTCCCGTTCAACATGAACAGAGCCTGGTTCATCTGCATGGGCTTGTCTGCAGAGGGGAGGGGAGAAGTTCAGTCAGTCATCTTCAGAAAGGTAATGTAAGGAAAACCAGTCACTTAAACATTTTTATTTCGTTTTTATTTAAAAAAAAGGAAAAATCCCCTCTCCAACCCCAGTGTATCAATCCCCCTTCTCATTCAGTAACAACTCATCCCTCTGTACCTGCAGTCTGGAAGTTCAGCGCGACCAGCTGGGATCCACAGAGCCACATGGGCAGAGGGTCGTAGTTGGAGGAGTCCAGCCTCTGTCCACGAGGGTAGATACGGGACAGCTGCAGCCGGTTGTACTGCAAGAACCTCTTCCCCTTGATCCGGTTCACATACTTCTCTGCCTTGGTCTCCGGGAACGACGACATGTCCCGGAAACACGCCCGCTCTGTCCCAATCTCTACAGGAGCAAGGGGGAGATGGGGGGTGAGATATGCTTGTGTGTGTGACAGTGTGTTTAGCTGTATAGACGCGTACTTACTGTCCTCGTCGAAGGGTACAGGTCTACAGTAGATGACCAGGTCAGACAGCTCCAGAGCGATCTTCTTCCTTCTCTCCATCATCTTCCCCTCCTCCAGCTGACAGACACACGACTCAGTTTGACACTACTCACAGTCATTACTTCACAGACAACCACACGACTCAGTCTGACACTACTCACGGTCATTACTTCACAGACAACCACACGACTCAGTCTGACACTACTCACGGTCATTACTTCACAGACAACCACACGACTCAGTTTGACACTACTCACAGTCATTACTTCACAGACAACCACACGACTCAGTTTGACACTACTCACGGTCATTACTTCACAGACAACCACACGACTCAGTTTCTGAGGAAGTATTCCTGCACATGGTATACGCTTCTTCCATTCTTTATTCTTACACATTTACTACAAAGTATTCTTTCCATACCTTGGCCTCTGATGTCATGGTGACCTCTCTGATCTTTATGACCCACTCTTTGAGCTCCTCCTGGGTATTGGCAGCGATGTCCAAGACCTGCCCTGCCCTGGGAGAGGCAGCTGGGAGGAGGGAGAACACATGCAGCCTGCTTCCCTTACCATCAGGCCGCACCACTAGGGGGGAGAGAGAGAGAGAGAGATGAGAGCGAGAGAGAGCGAGAGGGGGGGCGAGAGAGATGAGAGCGAGAGAGAGCTGAGAGGGGGGGGGCGAGAGAGAGAGAGCTGAGAGGGGGGGGGCGAGAGAGAGAGAGCTGAGAGGGGGGGACGAGAGCGAGAGAGAGCTGAGAGGGGGGGACGAGAGCGAGAGAGAGCTGAGAGGGGGGGACGAGAGAGAGAGAGAGCTGAGAGGGGGGGACGAGAGAGAGATGAGAGCGAGAGAGAGCTGAGAGGGGGGGCGAGAGAGAGCTGAGAGCGAGCGAGAGGGGGGGCGAGAGAGAGCTGAGAGCGAGAGAGAGCGAGAGGGGGGGCGAGAGAGAGCTGAGAGGGGGGGGGGCGAGAGAGAGATGAGAGCGAGAGAGAGCGAGAGGGGGGGCGAGAGAGAGCGAGAGGGGGGGCGAGAGAGAGCGAGAGGGGGGGCGAGAGAGAGCTGAGAGCGAGAGAGAGCTGAGGGGGGGGGGGCGAGAGAGAGCTGAGGGGGGGGCGAGAGAGAGATGAGAGCGAGAGAGAGCGAGAGGGGGGGCGATAGAGAGATGAGAGCGAGAGAGAGCGAGAGGGGGGGCGAGAGAGAGCGAGAGGGGGTGAGAGAGAGCTGAGAGCGAGAGCGAGCTGAGAGGGAGAGAGAGCTGAGAGGGAGAGAGAGCTGAGAGGGGGGGGGGAGAGAGAGATGAGAGCGAGAGAGAGCGAGAGGGGGGCGAGAGAGAGATGAGCGCGAGAGAGAGCGAGAGGGGGGGCGAGAGAGAGCGAGAGGGGGGGCGAGAGAGAGCGAGAGGGGGGGCGAGAGAGAGCGAGAGGGGGGGCGAGAGAGAGCGAGAGGGGGGGCGAGAGAGAGCGAGAGGGGGGGCGAGAGAGAGCTGAGAGGGGGGGGCGAGAGAGAGCTGAGAGGGGGGGCGAGAGAGAGCTGAGGCGAGAGAGATGAGAGCGAGAGAGAGCTGAGAGGGGGGGGCGAGAGAGAGATGAGAGCGAGAGAGAGCGAGAGGGGGGGCGAGAGAGAGATGAGCGAGAGAGCGCGAGAGGGGGGGCGAGAGAGAGATGAGCGAGAGAGCGCGAGAGGGGGGGCGAGAGAGAGATGAGAGCGAGAGGGGGGGGCGAGAGAGAGATGAGAGCGACGAGAGAGAGATGAGAGCGAGAGGGGGGGCGAGAGAGAGATGAGAGCGACGAGAGAGAGATGAGAGCGAGAGAGAGCGAGAGGGGGGACGAGAGAGAGAGAGAGCTGAGAGGGGGGGACGAGAGAGAGATGAGAGCGAGAGAGAGCTGAGAGGGGGGACGAGAGAGAGAGAGAGCTGAGAGGGGGGGGGACGAGAGAGAGATGAGAGCGAGAGAGAGCTGAGAGGGGGGGCGAGAGAGAGCTGAGAGCGAGCGAGAGGGGGGGCGAGAGAGAGCTGAGAGCGAGAGAGAGCGAGAGGGGGGGCGAGAGAGAGCTGAGAGGGGGGGGCGAGAGAGAGATGAGAGCGAGAGAGAGCGAGAGGGGGGGCGAGAGAGAGCGAGAGGGGGGGCGAGAGAGAGCGAGAGGGGGGGCGAGAGAGAGCGAGAGGGGGGGCGAGAGAGAGCTGAGAGCGAGAGAGAGCTGAGGGGGGGGGCGAGAGAGAGATGAGAGCGAGAGAGAGCTGAGGGGGGGGCGAGAGAGAGATGAGAGCGAGAGAGAGCGAGAGGGGGGGGCGATAGAGAGATGAGAGCGAGAGAGAGCGAGAGGGGGGGCGATAGAGAGCGAGAGGGGGGGCGAGAGAGAGCGAGAGGGGGGTGAGAGAGAGCTGAGAGCGAGAGCGAGCTGAGAGGGAGAGAGAGCTGAGAGGGAGAGAGAGCTGAGAGGGAGAGAGAGCTGAGAGGGGGGGGGAGAGAGAGATGAGAGCGAGAGAGAGCGAGAGGGGGGCGAGAGAGAGATGAGCGCGAGAGAGAGCGAGAGGGGGGGCGAGAGAGAGCGAGAGGGGGGGCGAGAGAGAGCGAGAGGGGGGGCGAGAGAGAGCTGAGAGGGGGGGGCGAGAGAGAGCTGAGAGGGGGGGCGAGAGAGAGCTGAGGCGAGAGAGATGAGAGCGAGAGAGAGCTGAGAGGGGGGGGCGAGAGAGAGATGAGAGCGAGAGAGAGCTGAGAGGGGGGGCGAGAGAGAGATGAGCGAGAGAGCGCGAGAGGGGGGGCGAGAGAGAGATGAGCGAGAGAGCGCGAGAGGGGGGGGCGAGAGAGAGATGAGAGCGAGAGGGGGGGGCGAGAGAGAGATGAGAGTGACGAGAGAGAGATGAGAGCGAGAGGGGGGGCGAGAGAGAGATGAGAGCGACGAGAGAGAGATGAGAGCGAGAGAGAGCGAGAGGGGGGGCGAGAGAGAGATGAGAGCGAGGGCGAGAGAGAGATGAGAGCGAGGGCGAGAGAGAGATGAGAGCGAGAGAGAGCGAGAGGGGGGGGCGAGAGAGAGATGAGAGCGAGAGAGAGCTGAGAGGGGGGGCGAGAGAGAGATGAGAGCGAGAGAGAGCGAGAGGGGGGGCGAGAGAGAGCGAGAGGGGGGGCGAGAGAGAGCGAGAGGGGGGGCGAGAGAGAGCGAGAGGGGGGGCGAGAGAGAGCGAGAGGGGGGATGAGAGAGCTGAGAGCGAGAGCGAGCTGAGAGGGAGAGAGAGCTGAGAGGGGGGGGCGAGAGAGAGATGAGAGCGAGAGAGAGCTGAGAGGGGGGGCGAGAGAGAGATGAGAGCGAGAGAGAGCGAGAGGGGGGGCGAGAGAGAGCGAG
This sequence comes from Salmo salar, assembly GCF_965601325.2. NCBI lineage: Eukaryota > Metazoa > Chordata > Actinopteri > Salmoniformes > Salmonidae > Salmo > Salmo salar. The sequence goes on along the minus strand of NC_138303.1, from coordinate 19,512,474 downwards.
GGCGAGAGAGAGCGAGAGGGGGGGCGAGAGAGAGCGAGAGGGGGGATGAGAGAGCTGAGAGCGAGAGCGAGCTGAGAGGGAGAGAGAGCTGAGAGGGGGGGGCGAGAGAGAGATGAGAGCGAGAGAGAGCTGAGAGGGGGGGCGAGAGAGAGATGAGAGCGAGAGAGAGCGAGAGGGGGGCGAGAGAGCGAGAGGGGGGCGAGAGAGAGCGAGAGGGGGGGCGAGAGAGAGCGAGAGGGGGGGCGAGAGAGAGCTGAGAGGGGGGGGCGAGAGAGCTGAGAGGGGGGGGCGAGAGAGATGAGAGCGAGAGAGAGCTGAGGGGGGGGGCGAGAGAGAGATGAGAGCGAGAGAGAGCGAGAGGGGGGGCGAGAGAGAGATGAGCGAGAGAGCGCGAGAGGGGGGGGCGAGAGAGAGATGAGCGAGAGAGCGCGAGAGGGGGGGCGAGAGAGAGATGAGAGCGAGAGGGGGGGGCGAGAGAGAGATGAGAGCGACGAGAGAGAGATGAGAGCGAGAGGGGGGCGAGAGAGAGATGAGAGCGACGAGAGAGAGATGAGAGCGAGAGAGAGCGAGAGGGGGGGCGAGAGAGAGATGAGAGCGAGGGCGAGAGAGAGATGAGAGCGAGGGCGAGAGAGAGATGAGAGCGAGGGCGAGAGAGAGATGAGAGCGAGGGCGAGAGAGAGATGAGAGCGAGGGCGAGAGAGAGATGAGAGCGAGAGAGAGCGAGAGGGGGGGTGAGAGAGAGATGAGAGCGAGAGAGAGCTGAGAGGGGGGGCGAGAGAGAGATGAGAGCGAGAGAGAGCGAGAGGGGGGCGAGAGAGAGATGAGAGCGAGAGAGAGCGAGAGGGGGGGCGAGAGAGAGCGAGAGGGGGGGCGAGAGAGAGCGAGAGGGGGGGCGAGAGAGAGCGAGAGGGGGGATGAGAGAGCTGAGAGCGAGAGCGAGCTGAGAGGGAGAGAGAGCTGAGAGGGGGGCGAGAGAGCGAGAGGGGGGGCGAGAGAGAGCGAGAGGGGGGGGCGAGAGAGAGCGAGAGGGGGGGGCGAGAGAGAGATGAGAGCGAGAGAGAGCGAGAGGGGGGCGAGAGAGCGAGAGGGGGGCGAGAGAGCGAGAGGGGGGGCGAGAGAGAGCTGAGAGGGGGGGCGAGAGAGAGCTGAGAGGGGGGGCGAGAGAGATGAGAGGGGGGGCGAGAGAGATGAGAGCGAGAGAGAGCTGAGAGGGGGGGCGATAGAGAGCTGAGCGAGAGAGAGCGAGAGGGGGGGCGAGAGAGAGATGAGAGCGAGAGGGGGGGCGAGAGAGAGATGAGAGCGACGAGAGAGAGATGAGAGCGAGGGGGGGGCGAGAGAGAGATGAGAGCGACGAGAGAGAGATGAGAGCGAGAGAGAGCGAGAGGGGGGGCGAGAGAGAGATGAGAGCGAGGGCGAGAGAGAGATGAGAGCGAGGGCGAGAGAGAGATGAGAGCGAGGGCGAGAGAGAGATGAGAGCGAGGGCGAGAGAGAGATGAGAGCGAGGGCGAGAGAGAGATGAGAGCGAGAGACAGCGAGAGATGAGAGCGAGAGACAGCGAGAGGGGGGGCGAGAGAGAGATGAGAGCGAGAGAGAGCGAGAGGGGGGGGCGAGAGAGAGATGAGAGCGAGAGGGGGGGCGAGAGAGAGATGAGAGCGAGAGCGAGCGAGAGGGGGGGCGAGAGAGAGATGAGAGCGAGAGAGAGCGAGGGGGGCGAGCGAGCGGGGAGGGCGAGCGAGCGGGGAGGGCGAGCGAGGGGGGAGGGCGAGCGAGGGGGGGGGCGAGCGAGCGAGAGCGAGGGGGGGGCGAGCGAGCGAGAGCGAGGGGGGGGCGAGCGAGCGAGAGCGAGGGGGGGCGAGCGAGCGAGAGCGAGGGGGGGCGAGCGAGCGAGAGCGAGGGGGGGCGAGCGAGCGCGAGCGAGGGGGGGCGAGCGAGCGAGAGCGAGGGGGGAGCGAGCAGAGCGCGAGCGAGGGGGGGCGAGCGAGCGCGAGCGAGGGGGGCGACCTAAGAGCGAGCGAGAGGGGGGAGCGAGCGAGAGGGGGGAGCGAGCGCGAGGGGGGAGCGAGCGAGAGGGGGGAGCGAGCGAGCGGGGGGAGCGAGCGAGCGGGGGAGAGAGAGAGAGCGAGCGAGCGGGGGAGAGAGAGAGAGCGAGCGAGCGGGGGAGAGAGAGAGAGCGAGCGAGCGGGGGCAGAGAGAGAGAGCGAGCGAGCGGGGGCGAGAGAGAGAGCGAGCGAGCGGGGCAGAGAGAGAGCGAGCGAGCGGGGCAGAGAGAGAGCGAGCGAGCGGGGGCAGAGAGAGAGCGAGCGAGCGGGGGAGAGAGAGAGCGAGCGAGCGGGGGAGAGAGAGAGCGAGCGAGCGGGGGGAGAGAGAGAGCGAGCGAGCGGGGGAGAGAGAGAGCGAGCGAGCGGGGGAGAGAGAGAGAGACGAGCGGGGGAGAGAGAGAGCGAGCGAGCGGGGGAGAGAGAGAGAGCGAGCGAGCGAGCGGGAGAGAGCGAGCGAGCGAGCGGGGAGAACGTGCGAGCGAGCGGGGGAGAGCGAGCGAGCGCGCGGGGGAGAGAGAGCGAGCGAGCGAGCGGGGGGGAGAGAGCGAGCGAGCGGGGGAGAGAGAGCGAGCGAGCGGGGGAGAGAGAGCGAGCGGGGGGGAGAGAGAGCGAGCGAGCGGGGAGAGGAGCGAGCGAGCGGGGGAGCGAGCGGGGGGGAGAGAGAGCGAGCGAGCGGGGAGAGAGAGCGAGCGGGGGAGGGAGAGCGAGCGGGGGAGGGAGAGCGAGCGAGCGGGGGAGAGCGAGCGAGAGAGCGGGGGAGAACGTGCGAGCGAGCGGGGGAGAGAGAGCGAGCGAGCCGGGGGAGAGAGAGCGAGCGAGCGGGGGAGAGAGAGCGAGCGAGCGGGGGAGAGAGAGCGAGCGAGGGGGAGAGAGAGCGAGCGGCGGGAGAGAGAGCGAGCGGGGGAGAGAGAGCGAGCGGGGGGAGAGAGAGCGAGCGGGGGAGAGAGAGAGCGAGCGAGCGGGGGAGAGAGAGAGCGAGCGAGCGGGGAGAGAGAGAGCGAGCGAGCGGGGGAGAGAGAGAGCGAGCGGGGGAGAGAGAGAGCGAGCGGGGAGAGAGAGAGAGCGGGGGAGAGAGAGCGAGCGGGGGGAGGGAGAGCGAGCGAGGAGCGGGGGAGAGCGAGCGAGCGGGGGAGAGAGAGCGAGCGAGCGAGCGGGGGAGAGAGAGCGAGCGAGCGAGCGGGGGAGAGAGCGAGCGAGCGAGCGAGCGAGCGGGGGAGAGCGAGCGAGCGAGCGGGGGAGAGAGAGCGAGCGAGCGGGGGAGAGAGAGCGAGCGAGCGGGGGAGGAGAGAGCGAGCGAGCGGGGGAGAGAGAGCGAGCGAGCGGGGGGAGAGAGAGCGAGCGAGCGGGGGGAGAGAGAGCGAGCGAGCGGGGGAGAGAGCGAGCGAGCGAGCGAGCGGGGGAGAGCGAGCGAGCGAGCGGGGGAGAGCGAGCGAGCGGGGGGAGAGCGAGCGGGGGAGAGAGAGCGAGCGAGCGAGCAGGGGAGAGAGAGCGAGCGGGGGAGAGAGAGCGAGCGAGCGAGCGGGGGAGAGAGAGAGCGAGCGAGCGGGGGAGAGAGAGAGCGAGCGAGCGGGGGAGAGAGAGAGCGAGCGAGCGAGCGGGGAGAGAGAGAGCGAGCGAGCGAGCGGGGGAGAGAGAGAGCGAGCGAGCGAGCGGGGGAGAGAGAGAGCGAGCGAGCGGGGGAGAGAGAGCGAGCGAGCGGGGGAGAGAGAGCGAGCGAGCGGGGGAGAGAGAGCGAGCGAGCGGGGGAGAGAGAGCGAGCGAGCGGGGGAGAGAGAGCGAGCGAGCGGGGGAGAGAGAGCGAGCGAGCGGGGGAGAGAGAGCGAGCGGGGGAGGGAGAGCGAGCGAGGGAGGGAGAGCGAGCGAGCGAGGGAGAGCGAGCGAGAGAGCGGGGGAGAACGTGCGAGCGAGCGGGGGAGAGCGAGCGAGCGAGCGGGGGAGAGAGAGCGAGCGAGCGAGCGGGGGAGAGAGAGCGAGCGAGCGGGGGAGAGAGAGCGAGCGAGCGGGGGAGAGAGAGCGAGCGAGCGGGGGAGAGAGAGCGAGCGGGGGAGAGAGAGAGCGAGCGGGGGAGAGAGAGAGCGAGCGGGGGAGAGAGAGAGAGCGAGCGAGCGGGGGAGAGAGAGAGCGAGCGAGCGGGGGAGAGAGAGAGCGAGCGGGGGGAGAGAGAGAGCGAGCGGGGGGAGAGAGAGAGCGAGCGGGGGGGAGAGAGAGCGAGCGGGGGGGAGAGAGAGCGAGCGGGGGGGAGAGAGAGCGAGCGGGGGGGAGAGAGAGCGAGCGGGGGGGAGAGAGAGCGAGCGGGGGGGAGAGAGAGCGAGCGGGGGGGAGAGAGAGCGAGCGGGGGGGAGAGAGAGCGAGCGGGGGGGAGAGAGAGCGAGCGGGGGGGAGAGAGAGCGAGCGGGGGGGAGAGAGAGCGAGCGGGGGAGAGAGAGCGAGCGGGGGTGAGAGAGCGAGCGAGCGGGGGAGAGAGAGCGAGCGAGCGGGGGAGAGAGAGCGAGAGAGCGGGGGAGAGAGAGCGAGCGAGCGGGGGAGAGAGAGCGAGCGAGCGGGGGAGAGAGAGCGAGCGAGCGGGGAAGAGAGAGCGAGCGAGCGGGGAAGAGAGAGCGAGCGAGCGGGGGAGAGAGAGCGAGCGGGGGAGAGAGAGCGAGCGGGGGAGAGAGAGCGAGCGGGGGAGAGAGAGCGAGCGGGGGAGAGAGAGCGAGCGGGGGAGAGAGAGCGAGCGGGGGAGAGAGAGCGAGCGGGGGAGAGAGAGAGAGCGGGGGAGAGAGAGCGAGCGGGGGAGGGAGAGCGAGCGAGCGAGCGGGGGAGAGCGAGCGAGCGGGGGAGAGAGAGCGAGCGAGCGAGCGGGGGAGAGAGAGCGAGCGAGCGAGCGGGGGAGAGCGAGCGAGCGGGGGAGAGAGAGCGAGCGAGCGAGCGGGGGAGAGAGAGCGAGCGAGCGAGCGGGGGAGAGGGGAGAGCGAGCGAGCGAGCGGGGAGAGAGAGCGAGCGAGCGGGGGAGAGAGAGCGAGCGAGCGGGGGAGAGAGAGCGAGCGAGCGGGGGAGAGAGAGCGAGCGAGCGGGGGAGCGAGAGGGAGACGAGCGAGCGGGGGAGCGAGCGAGCGGAGAGAGCGAGCGGGGGAGCGAGCGGGAGACGAGCGAGGGCGGGGGAGAGCGAGCGAGCGGGGGAGAGCGAGCGGGGGAGAGAGAGCGAGCGAGCGAGCAGGGGAGAGAGAGCGAGCGGGGGAGAGAGAGCGAGCGAGCGAGCGGGGGAGAGAGAGAGCGAGCGAGCGGGGGAGAGAGAGAGCGAGCGAGCGGGGGAGAGAGAGAGCGAGCGAGCGAGCGGGGGAGAGAGAGAGCGAGCGAGCGAGCGGGGGAGAGAGAGAGCGAGCGAGCGAGCGGGGGAGAGAGAGAGCGAGCGAGCGGGGGAGAGAGAGCGAGCGGGGGAGAGCGAGCGAGCGAGCGGGGGAGAGCGAGCGAGCGAGCGAGCGGGGGAGAGAGAGCGAGCGAGCGAGCGGGGGAGAGAGAGCGAGCGAGCGAGCGGGGGAGAGAGAGCGAGCGAGCGAGCGGGGGAGAGAGAGCGAGCGAGCGGGGGAGAGAGAGCGAGCGAGCGGGGGAGAGAGAGCGAGCGAGCGGGGGAGAGAGAGCGAGCGAGCGAGCGGGGGAGAGAGAGCGAGCGAGCGAGCGGGGGAGAGAGAGCGAGCGAGCGAGCGGGGGAGAGAGAGCGAGCGAGCGAGCGGGGGAGAGAGAGCGAGCGAGCGAGGGGGGAGCGAGAGGGAGAGAGCGAGGGGGGAGCGAGAGGGAGAGAGCGAGGGGGGAGCGAGAGGGAGAGAGCGAGGGGGGAGCGAGAGGGAGAGAGCGAGGGGGGAGCGAGAGGGAGAGAGCGCGAGGGGGGGGCGGGAGAGAGCGCGAGGGGGGGGCGGGAGAGAGCGCGAGGGGGGGGCGGGAGAGAGCGCGAGGGGGGGGCGGGAGAGAGCGCGAGGGGGGGGCGGGAGAGAGCGCGAGGGGGGGGCGGGAGAGAGCGCGAGGGGGGGGCGGGAGAGAGCGCGAGGGGGGGGCGGGAGAGAGCGCGAGGGGGGGGCGGGAGAGAGCGCGAGGGGGGGGCGGGAGAGAGCGCGAGGGGGGGGCGGGAGAGAGCGCGAGGGGGGGGCGGGAGAGAGCGCGAGGGGGGGGCGGGAGAGAGCGCGAGGGGGGTCGGGAGAGCGCGAGGGGGGGCGGGGGGGAGCGCGAGGGGGGGCGGGAGAGAGCGCGAGGGGGGGGCGGGAGAGAGCGCGAGGGGGGTCGGGAGAGCGCGAGGGGGGGCGGGGGGGAGCGCGAGGGGGGGCGGGGGGGAGCGCGAGGGGGGGCGGGAGAGAGGGCGGGGGGGAGCGCGAGGGGGGTCGGGGGAGAGCGCGAGGGGGGTCGGGAGAGCGCGAGGGGGGTCGGGAGAGCGCGAGGGGGGTCGGGAGAGCGCGAGGGGGGGAGAGAGAGCGCGAGGGGGGGAGAGAGAGCGCGAGGGGGGGAGAGAGAGCGCGAGGGGGGGAGAGAGAGCGCGAGGGGGGGAGAGAGAGCGCGAGGGGGGGAGAGAGAGCGCGAGGGGGGGAGAGAGAGCGCGAGGGGGGGAGAGAGAGCGCGAGAGATGGAACAGTGATAACCCCAGAGAGAGAGAGAGAGAGAGAGAGAGAGAGAGAGAGAGAGAGAGAGAGAGAGAGAGAGAGAGATGGAACAGTGATAACCCCAGAGAGAGAGAGAGAGGGAGAGATGGAACAGTGATAACCCCAGAGAGAGAGAGAGGGAGAGATGGAACAGTGATAACCCCAGAGAGAGAGAGAGAGAGAGAGAGAGAGGGAGAGATGGAACAGTGATAACCCCAGAGAGAGAGAGAGAGGGAGAGATGGAACAGTGATAACCCCAGAGAGAGAGAGAGGGAGAGATGGAACAGTGATAACCCCAGAGAGAGAGAGAGAGAGAGAGAGAGAGGGAGAGATGGAACAGTGATAACCCCAGAGAGAGAGAGGGTGGTGAGAGATAAAGAAAAGAGATTGAGGGGGAGATACAAGTATGTAGAGGTCGTCCCGAGGCAAGGTGACCGTACTATCTGCAGGAGGATAGAAACAGGAAGGGGAGGAGTCACTCACCAATCTGACAGGAAGACACATCTACACTTCCTCTCAGCAGGTCTCCCAGAGGACTGTTCTCTGTCAGCTGCTGTAGGAGAGAGGGAGAGAGAGGGAGAGGGAGAGAGAGGGGAGACATGAATGCTAATCGAAAAACCTAACAGCAGCATTTTACATGTTGTTGCTATAAACGCTAGAAAATGACAGTCCCTCTCATAGCATAGACTGGTGGCTGTAAAATGTGGATTATTAGCAGGTGGGATTATCTGATGCGTATCCCAGTATGTGTCTACAGGGTAGAGGGCCTTACTGATCTGTCTGGCTCCACAGCTGAAGGACTGATCTCCTCTACATAGTTAGCAGGAAACCACAGCTGCTTCTTCCCACCACAGTCCCCCTTCCACCTGAGTGAGAGAAACACACACGGAATGGGGTTTACTCTAGAAGGATGTTCTATAACCAACCCCAGATAACTCATGTAGCTCTGTGATGATTTGATAGATTTGGATAGTGAACCTGACTTCCTGTGTGTGATGTCACTCACCAGCCTCCTTCCTGTTTGTCCACATTTTGGATGATGGCGTTCTTACTGAAGGACAATTCATCATCCCTCTGGGCCTTGTACTCATACATGGCCTTCACTGTGCACTGCAGACCGATGTGAAGGGGGTAGGACAAACACACACACACACACACACAACAATCCTTGCATTGTTACATTTGCAAAGAGAGGGAAGGAGACAGGATGGATCAGAGATCCGGTGCAGTCTTACCTTGAAGGTGGGCATCTGATTGGCTTCGACGTAGAACCCAGGGTTCCGCCCCTCATACAGAGACCCGTAATCTGGCTCCTGACAAATACATGAGAGTTCAGAGGATATCCAACTCACTTACACTGACTACAGCAACAATCATGAGCACAGGTGTGTGTGGTCCACTCACAGCGGTGCCTATCTTCTCCAGCGTCTCCTCATTGATAGGGTAGCGGAGCTTCATCTTACGGTACAACGGGTGCTTCTCGTAGTAACTGATGAGATCCACCAGGCTGTCGAACTCCGACGTCCCCAACACCACCGTCTGGCCCTCCTGCTGCACCCTGCAGTGCTTGATCTTCCCCTCTGCCCTGAGGGGACGACAACACAGGGTTAAACACACACGTACGTACGTGACCTGCTGCGTGCATTAATCATCAGGCGCGTCACAGCAACCTGAACCAAAATCCCCGTGAAGAAAGAGGACGCCAAGGACGACAGTGGCAAGAACCCATCGTCATGGAAGATGCTTTCGTTGTAATTAGACCTAGAACTGTACATTTTCACAACAAGCCAGTCAGTAATGCCAGAGCAGACGCTAGAACGCGCGTCTCGAGAGGCCAGGTGGACGGCAGCGTGAGCTATACTACAGATCTAACACAGTAAAGAACGCATGTCTCGAGTAGGTCACAGCTTTGATCTTTGACTACTTGCTGTAAAATACACACTGTGGTGCTTATAAAACCACATTGTGTGCCTAAGATGCACTGTGCAGAAATCGCTCAGACATTTCCAGGTTGCTGAAACTCTAATAGTTTGCCTAATTTCAGTTTGTGTGACAAAATAAACTAGTATAGTGTAGAGAATCATCGTACCGTCTAAACCGCTGTGAAATATGTTTTCCATAACCAAAAATGTTGTTACAGCTGTTTGAAGCTGGTGTACAAAACCGAAAGTGAAGAGACACAAACTAAACTTAACGGGAAGCATAGAAAGTGCATCTAGAACAGATCTACCGCGTCTTAGACTGGCATTCAAGTTGAATAACAGAGCTATGTGAATTTGGTAGGGTCGCCCATAAAGTCACATAATGCCGTTAAGTTACCATTGTCATGTTTTTATTTAGAGCCCTTGCCGGGGCTCTACACTTACTGGGGCGGCAGGGTAGCCTAGTGGTTAGAGCGTTGGGCTAGTAACCGAAAGGTTGCAAGTTCGAATCCCCGAGCTGACAAGGAAAAATCTGTTGTTCTGTCCCTGAACAAGGCAGTTAACCCACTGTTCCTAGGCCGTCATTGTAAATAAGAATTTGTTCTTAACTGACTTGCCTAGTTAAATAAAGGTAAAATAAAACATATTACAATATTGTGGCTTAGGTTGCCAACTGTGATAAAAAAAATTATAATAATGGGCCACCAGTAAACTATTTTCACAACCAGTGACCACTTCCTTCCTCATGAAAATCTTTAATGGGTAGAAGGCATAGGTCACCGTTCTCTGAGCTAGCTGGCTGAACGTCTTGCTTTCAAAACAAGTTCTAGCAAGCTGGTGAGGCATGTCAACTTTCCTAATATCAAATAATACCTGATGCTGCATTTTACCCATCAGTAACAACCAGAACAAACAATTCTGTCTAGTTGTCTGTTTCTATATTTGGAACTCACCTGAAGGAAATGGCAAAGGAGCTTAGCTCTGCCCTTTTTCTGACAAGGAACGCCCCGTCACGTGGAACCCTCATCAGCATGTTCTCAGCGTGGCTCCGAGACAGGTTGGCATGGTACCACCTAGAACATACACTCATACTTACACACATCCTTCCTACCCTCCTTCATAAAGTCATCACTGACACACATGAGATAGAAATGAATGACTATCTGAAGCCTTGAGAGCTGGACGTACTCTTTGCTTTCGTGGGCGTTGGTCTGGGGCACAGGCTCAGTCAGCTTCATCTCAAACTCGTTACAGCGCAGCGCTACCTGCTGGTAGTGGGTGATGAGGGCGAATAGCGTGTCAAACACCAGGTTGTCTGTCAAGTAGAACTTGGGGCTGCCCGCCTCTTGGCGAGAGTGGATGCGACAGTGTTGCACCCGGCCTGAACGCCTGTGTGGACAGTGAAAGAGAGAGACCAGGTATTGATTTGAAATGAGATGATCCCGGTTACTCAGCCCTGTCCCCTGCATTAGCAGAGAGACCAGCAGCCTAGCCTACACCGTGACTGGCTACTACAGAAAACCAAAAGGACAACAATTTGGATTGATTGACTGTTCAGGTCCAAGGCTTAGCAGTGTAGCAAACCTATGGGCACCGTAGATTGGGGGCTAGCCCTCAAGAACATACAGCACAAGTATTATCTGAACTCTGTGATGCAAGCAATGGGTTGGGTGAGGAGACAGAGGGTGAGGAGAAGGGGGGTTAGGTTAGTGTGCTAGGAACAGGGAACAGGAGTGGGGTGAGGCAGGTTCAGAGTGAGCTGGGAACAAGGGTGATGAGAAGGGAGTTAGTGGGGGGGGTACAGTAGGGGAGATTTACCAGAAGGACAAGGTGTAGTCTCCTACGAACGTCTCACTCTCCCGGACCAGGAAGGACCCGTCGGGAGCACCCGTCTCAAGACAGTACTCCGACAGCAGCCGCTCAGCTATCTGTCTCCCGTCGCGACCAGCACCCAGCTTCCCATGGAACCACTTCTCTGCTATATGTTGGTCCATACCGTTCGAGACCTAGAAAGACAGACAGAGTGCTAGAGTTTAATGTTGGAACTCCTATTTCAGCGTTTCCCCAAACTTGGTACTGGGGACCCCAAGGGGGCACATTTTGGTTTTTACCATAACACTACACAGCTGATTCAAATGATAAAAGCTTGATGATTAGTTGAATCAGTTGTGTAGTACTAGGCCAAAAAGCAAAAACGTGTACCCCTTGGAGTCACGAGGACAGAGTTTGGGAAACCCTGTCCTATGGCATTAAGCAGCATAAAGTGATGTTCTGTCCTGTATGTACCGCAGTGTGTCCGCTGGCTTCATTTTGCTGTGGTGCTGCACCCCTGCAAAATCATTGCCTCCACACAATAAAAAATATGGAACATGAAAAACTTTTTGTTGAGGAGCATTTTGCCTAGAACATTCCACATGTACTTTATCTGCAAACAAAACAAGTAATTAATAGAAAAAGTAACAACCCCATAGTAGAATAGTTTATTTACCTAGTCGGCTTGTTGTTGTGTTCTATGCTAGATAAATATTCCTCTCCGTGGCTCATTCATGTTATAAGTGCCATAGGAAGGGAAACATGCATTCTGACAAGCAGTCGTGAAAACAGCAGTTAATGGCTTTTGTTAAAAAGAGGGGAATCCCAGCTTTCCATTCCTACTTCATTTATTTCTCAACTCCTAAATATGCACAAACTGCACCATTTTAAACCCATGGTTTTCAGAAGCATGGTTCAGCATGTTATGCTCAGCAATTCACAGTGGGTGCATAGGGAAGAGTGGGGCTAAATGTAACACCGGTCAATTGTAGGGTGACTTGGGGTACAACGCCTCACTACCTCAAAATCATTTATTTGAATGACTTAAATTGTGATGAGACAGATACTATTTTTGGTTGAGCAAGAGTAGTGGAAACCAGATAAAGTGTTGGGGGAAAAATTAACAGGTAGGCCTAAATTTTATTCAGTGTTTATGCAAGTTTCTTGGGACATAAATGAATCAACATGATAACTAGTTAAGAGAACACATTTGAGATCTGACTAATGATTAGCCCAATGGGGTAAATGCAGATAGGCAACCCCATACTTCAGCCTATTTATTTGCCCCCCTGACTCCTTTCCCCCCCCACTCCTACACATTTTTTCAGATGAAACACTAATGTACTGCAAGGCCTTACTCACCTCTCTGTGCTCCTCCTCATCCTCGTTGCCTTGGTTGTTAGACGTCTCCTCCGAGTAGTAGATCTTACTGCTGGTCAGTACAAAGAAGTGAGGGTACCACTCCTGCAGAGAGGGGGAGATGGTGTTTGAGTTAGAAAAAGGTATTTAAAAAAGTAACAGTGGCAAGAGAGCTATGGACCATACAACCAAGGCATATACAGTGAGCTACACAAATATTGGGACAGTGACATTGGTTGTTGTTTTGGCTCTGTACTCAGCACTTCGGATTTGAAATGATACAGAGACTATAATGTTAAAGTCAGCTTTAATTTGAGGGTTTTTTCCATCCATATCGTGTGAAATGTTTTGAAATTGTAATACTTTTTGTACATAGTTTCCCCCCCCCCCAATGTTTTGATTGTGTTTGATTATTTTGTGCCCAATATAAATTAATGGTAAATAACGTAGTAGGATGGTAAATAACGTAGGATTCACTGTTATTGTAAATAAAAATATATGTTTCTAAAACATTGCTACATTAACGTGGATGCGACCATGATTACAGATAATTCTGAATGAATCATGAGTGAGAAAGTTAGAGGCATAAATAACAACCCCCCCCCCCCAAAAAAAAACCCAAATGCTAACCTCCCCTGTTATTAATCAGATTTGATTGTAAAGGTGAGAGGTTAGTATGTCTTGGGGGTATGATATTTGAGCGTCTAACTTTTTCACGATTCATTCAGGACTATCTGTAATCGTGTTTGTGCTGAAGTGTCTCTCCTAAATCTATTTTTTTTATTTTACATGTATTCAACCACATTTTTTGGTATTAAAGAGTCTCCATATATACACTACAGTTCAAAAGTTTGGGGTCACTTAGAAATTCCCTTGTCATTGAAAAAAAAACAAATTCTTTGTCCATCAAAATAACATCAAATTGATCAGAAATACAGTGTAGACATTAATGTTGTAAATTACTATTGTAGCTGGAAACGGCAGATTTTTTATGGAATATCTATTTAAGGGCGGCAGGTAGCCTAGTGGTTAGAGCGTTGGGCCAGTAACCGAAAGGTTTCTGGATCGAATCCCCGAGCTGAGAAGGTAAAAATCTGTTCTGCCCCTGAACAAGGCAGTTAACCCACTGTTCCCCAGTAGGCATTCATTGTAAATAAGAATGTATTCTTAACTGACTTCCCTAGTTAAATAAAAAGGTTAAAACATAGGTGTACAGCGGCCCATTATCAGCAACCACTCCTGTGTTCCAATGGCACGTTGTGTTAGCTAATCCAAGTTTATCATTTTAACAAGGCTAATTGATCATTAGAAAACCCTTTTGCAATTATGTTAGCACAACTGAAAACAGTTGTCCTGATTAAAGAAGCAATAACTTTGGCCTTCTTTATACTAGTTGAGTATCTGGAGCATCAGCATTTGTGGGTTCGATTACAGGCTCAAAATGGCCTGAAACAAAGAACTTTCTTCTGAAACTCATCAGTCTATTCTTGTTCTGAGAAATGAAGACTATTCCATGCGAGAAACTGAAGATTCCGTACAATGCTGTGTACTACTCCCTTCACAGAACAGCACAAACTGGCTCCAACCAGAATAGAAAGAGTGGGAGGCCCCAGTACACAACTGAGCAAGAGGACATTTGAGCCTGTAATCAAACCCACAAATGCTGATGCTCCAGATACTCAACTAGTCTAAAGAAGGCCAGCTGTGCTAACAATTGCAAAATGTGATTTTATTTTAGGAAATAGGACATTTCTAAGTGACCCCAAACTTTTGAATGGAAGTGTACTTCCATACATTTGTTCAACTGGTACCGGGGGACCTTCAGATGAGTCTTGAGGCATGTGGGCATCCTAGAGCAAAATATCCAACATGTTCGTGAGAGTGTGTAACCCAAAAGGTTTGGACGCTACAGACAGAAGTTGGCAGATCAGCTGTACCAACGTCAGACGAGTCTCTTGACACTTGTGGAGGTCGTAGAGAAAAACACTGTTCGTGAGAGTCATCTTTCCATAGAGGGGTCATAATAGTTTTGTAGGCCAAACCAGTCGGACGCTACAGATGATTTTGTGAGAAGACCGATTTTTGGGATGTCTCATGGTCTGACAAACACTGCTCTAACTCTGTCACCTTTCACCACAGCTGCGGATGAGCGACATAGGCATATGCGGTGGATTGACACGCAAACAAAAAACTGATCTCTATTGAGATTTTACTATGCTTATTTTATTATGCTAATTAGATTTCCGCCGGGGCGCAGAAATCGTCCTTATTAATATGGGGTTGGTCCCCCCTTTGCTGCTATAACAGCCTCCACTCTTCTGGGAAGGCTTTCCAGTTAATGTTCAAACACTGCTGCGGAAACTTGCTTCCATTTAGCCACAAGAGCATTAGTGAGGGTCCTAACCCGAACCATGAAAAACATCCCCTGATCATTATTCCACCTCCACCAAACAGTTCTTGTGCTGACGTTGCTTCCAGAGGCAGTTTGGAGTCTGCAAGTCTGCACTTTAACCTCAGTGATTGAATCGTTTAAAATCCCAAGTGCTAGAGTACAGAGCCAAAACAAGTCACTGTCCAACTACCTTTGGAGCTCACTGTAGATAGATAGAAAACAAAGTTCTCACATGGTTGATGGGGTCCTCCAGGAAGAGAATGCCATTCTTGATGGAGTTGCTGATGTCATTCTCAGAGTAGGGAGTGGAGGTGGACACCTCCTCATAGGCACTGCCCTCTGCTAGCTTCTTATGCTGCACATGACAGGGAGAGGAAGAGTGAAGAGACTGCAGTTGGTTTATACAGTCATTTAGCAGATGCTCTGATCCACGAGTACATTAAAATGACAACACAAACATCTTTAATTCCAAATCCACATGACCCTATGACCTCTGACCTTGATGAGGATCTTCCTCTTAAGCTGATTGGGTGAGGGCAGTCCGTCGGCGGAGATGTCCACAGCCTTGGTAAGCAGCATTTCTCCAAAGACCTTCTTAAAGTAGGTAGCCATGTTCCTCTGCTGGACAATGCTGCAATGATCCTCTATGGACAGGATGATGGGGTAGCTGGGGAAGTAGTAAGAGGGGGAGAGGGGTCAGAGGTCAACAGCACATGTCAAAGGTGAAAGGCGTGGTGGAAAGGCACCCCCCCTTTGTGAACTTCTCATTTAATGTCATGTTCTCTTTAGAGGAGAGTAGATTACTGAGTATCACTCACGCATACAAAACACAAAGACTGAGCACATGGAGACTCACTCAGACGTCACAAAGGCGTGTTCCTTGATGGTCGCCAGGACATCACAGAACTTGATCTTGGTGGTGAGGGTGTGTCCATGATAGATGACAGGCATTCCATCTGGACCATCCCAGCAGTCCACTGCCAACACAAACTTTTTTTAATGGCATAGTAGAGATGTCTGGTCTGCATATTTGGTGAGTTGAGTGGGTGTCTGTTAAAAAGGCTAAGTAGGGAGTAGTAGGCTTTATCCATGTTAGTTAACCTGTTGAGTACACAAACTATAGTTTGTCTATTCTCATTTACAAGGGCAGCTACACAATCCCAGGATAAGCATACTACTGTTAGTGGAGATTCTCCATTGGCCATGGTTTGTATGTGTCGTATGCTTAGACTTGGCCTCCACAACCAGCCTCAATATTAAAAATAAAGGATCAAAAAATGTGATTGAAAATGATTTATTCAATGACAGAGAGGAAGGACAGCATCCAGTGCCCTCAGAAAGTATTCATACCACTTGACTTATTCCACATTTTGTGGTGGTACAGCCGGGATTCCAAATTGATTAAATAGCTTTATTTTTCCTCAACCAGCTACAAACAATACCCCATAATAATGAAGTGAAAACATGTTTTTAGTACATTTATTGAAAATAAAATACAGAAACACCTTATTTACATAAGTATTCACAACCCGAGTCAATACAGGTTAAATATATATATATATATATATATATATATATATATATATATATATATATATATATATATATATATATATATATATATATATATATATATATATATAATATATATATTTTTGAAAAGGGGAATTTGTCACCTTTTGCAGCAATTACAGCTATGAGTCTTTCTGGGTACGTCTGAGGTTTGCACACCTGGATTGTACAATAATTTGCCATTATTATAAAAAAAAATATTCAAGCTCCATCAAGTTGGTTGTTGATCACTGCTACACCGCTTTTCCAAGTCTTGGCATAGATTTTCAAGCAGATTGAAGTAAAACTTGGCCACTCAGGAACATTCACTGTCTTCTTGGTAGGCAACTCATCTATCTATCCATCTATCACACACACACGCCAAAGGTTTGGACACCTACTCATTCAAGGGTTTTTCTTTATTTGTACCATTTTCTACATTGTATAATAGTGAAGACATCAAAACTATGAACACATGTAATCAAAAAAAGTGTTAAATCAAAATATATTTTTGATTATTCAAAAAGTAACCAATCTTTGCCTTAACAGCTTTGCACACGTCGCATTCTCTCAACCAGCTTCACCTGGAATGCTTTTCTAACAGTCTCAATAGAGTTCCCACAAATGATGAGCACTTGTTGGCTGCTTTTCCTTCACTCTGCGGTCCAACTCATCGCAATTGGGTTGAGGTTGTGTGATTGTGGAGGCCAGGTCATCTGATGCAGCACTCCATCACTCTCCTTCTTGGACAAATAGCCCTGGAGGTGTGCTGGGTTGTTGTCCTGTTGAAAAATAAATGATAGTCCCACTAAGCCCAAACCAGATGGGATGGCGTATTGCTGCAGAAACATGTGGTAGCCATGCCGGTTAAGTGTGCCTTGAATTCTAAATAAATCACAGACACTGTCACCAGCAAAGCACCCCCACACCTCCTCCCCCATGGTGGGAACTACACATGCAGAGATCATCCATTCACCTACAACGCGTCTCACAAAGACACTGATCAGACCAAAGGACAGATTTCCACCAGTCTAATGTCCATTGCTCGTGTTTCTTGGCCCAAGCAAGTCTCTTCTTCGTGTCCTTCAGTAGTGGTTTCTCTGCAGCAATTCCACCATGAGGCCTGATTCACGCAGTCTCCTCTGAACAGTTGATGTTGAGATGTGTCTTACTAAAACACTTAAGCATTTATTTGGGCTGCAATTTCTGAGGCTGGTAACTAATGAACTTGTCCTCTGCAGCAGAGGTAACTCTGGGTCTTCCGTTCCTGTGGCGGACCTCATGAGAGCTGGTTTCATCATAGCGCTTGATGGGTTTCGCGATTGCACTTAAAGAAACTTTCAAAGTTCTTGAAATGTTCTACATTGACTGACCTTCATGTCTTAAAGTAATGGACTGTCACCTCTCTTTGCTATTTGAGCTGTTCTTGCCATAATATCTTTTACCAAATCGGGCTCTCTTCTCTATACCACCCCTACCGCGTCACAAAACAACTGATTGGCTCAAACGCATTAAAGAAGAAAGAAATTCTGCAAATTAACAAGGCACACTTGTTAATTGAAATGCATTCCAGATGACTACCTCATGAAGCTGGTTGAGAGAATACCAAGAGTGTGCAAAGCTGTCATCAAGGGAAAGGTTGGCTACTTTGAATTCTCAAATATATTTGTTAAAACACTTTTTTGGTTACTACATGATTCCATGTTTTGATGTCTTCACTATTATTATACAAATGTAGAAAATAGTAAAAATGAAGAGAAACCCTTGAAAGAGTAAGTGTGAAC
The DNA here is from genome assembly GCF_965601325.2 of Salmo salar. Taxonomy (NCBI): domain Eukaryota; kingdom Metazoa; phylum Chordata; class Actinopteri; order Salmoniformes; family Salmonidae; genus Salmo; species Salmo salar. Next base: position 19,495,011 of record NC_138303.1, on the reverse strand, counting down.
AAACTTTTGACTGGTACTGTATATGTATGCATGTACAGTTGGAGTCGGAAGTTTACATACACCTTAGCCAAATACATTTAAACTCAGTTTTTCACAATTCCTGACATTTAATCCTAGTAAAAATTCCCTGTCTTAGGTCAGATAGGATCACCACTTCATTTTAAGAATGTGAAATGTCAGAATAATAGTAGAGAGAATTATTTATTTCAGCTTTTATTTCTTTCATCACATTCCCAGCGGGTCAGAAGTTTATACTCTCAATTAGTATTTGGTAGCATTGCCTTTAAATTGTTTAACTTGGGTCAAACGTTTCAAGTAGCCTTCCACAATAAGTTGGGTGAATTTTGGCCCATTCCTCCTGACAGAGCTGGTGTAACTGAGTCAGGATTCTAGGCCTCCTTGCTCGCACACGCTTTTTCAGTTCTGCCCACAAATGTTCTGTAGGATTGAGGTCAGGGCTTTGTGATGGCCACTCCAATACCTTGACTTTGTTGTCATTAAGCCATTTTGCCACAACTTTGGAAGTATGCTTGGGGTCATTCTCCATTTGGATAACCATTTGCGACCAAGCTTTAACTTCCTGACTGATGTCTTGAGATGTTGCTTCAATATAGCCACATAATTTCTCTCTCATGATGCCATCTATTTTTGTGAAGTGTACCAGTCCCTCCTGCAGCAAAGCACCCCCACAACATGATTCTGCCACCCCATGCTTCACGGTTGGGATGTTGTTCTTCGGCTTGCAAGCCTCCTCCTTTTCCTTCAAACATAACAATAGTCATTATGGCCAAACAGTTCTATTTTATCAGACCAGAGGACATTTCTCCAAAAAGCACAATCTTTGCCCCCATGTGCAGTTGCAAACTGTAGTCTGGCTTTTTTATAGCGGTTTTGGAGCAGTGGCTTCTTCCTTGCTGAGCGGCCTTTCAGGTTATGTCGATATAGGACTCATTTTACTGTGGATATTGATACTTTTGTACCGTTTCCTCCAGCATCTTCACAAAGTCCTTTGTTGTTGTTCTGGGATTGATTTGCACTTTTCGCACCAAAGTACGTTCATCGTCTCCTTCTTCAGTGCTATAACGGCTGCGTGGTCCCATGGTGTTTATACTTGCGTACTATTGTTTGTACAGATGAACGTGGTACCTTCAGGCGTTTGGAAATTGCTCCCAAGGATGAACCAGAGACTTGGAGGTCTATAATTTTTTTTCTGAGGTCTTGGCTGATTTCTTTTGATTATGCCATGATGTCAAGCAAAGAGGCACTGAGTTTGAAGGTAGGCCTTGAAATGCATCCAAGTGACTCAAATTATGTCAATTGGCCTATCAGAAGCTTCTTTGCCATGACATCATTTTCTGGAATTTTTCAAGCTGTTTAAAGGCACAGTCAACTTAGTGTATGTAAACTTGTCTTTAAGTTATTGTCCTGGTGAAAGGTGAATTTACTCCCAGTGTCTCTCGGAAAACAGACTGAACCAGGTTTCCTCTAGGATATTGCCGGTGCTTAACTCTATTCAGCTTCTTTTTATGCAAAAAATAAAATAAAATCCCTAGTCCTTGCCAATGACAAGCATACCCACAACATAATGCAGCTACTACCTTATGCTTGAAAATATGAAGAGTGGTACTCGGTGATGTGTTGTGTTGATTTGCCCCAAACATAAAGTTAATTTATATTTTTTCCCCCCTTCTGTTGTACTTTAGTGCCTTATTGCAAACAGGATGCATGTTTTGTAATATTTTTTATTCTGTACAGGCCTCCTTTTCACCCTTTCATTTACATTAGTATTGTGGAGTAACTACAATGTTGTAGCCATCCTCAGGTTTCTCCCATCACAGCCATGTAACTGTTTTAAAGTCACCATTGGCCTCTTGGTGCAATTCCTGAGCAGTGTCCTTCCTCTCCGGCAACTGAGTTAAGAATGATGACTATCTTTGTAGTGACTGGGTGTATTGATCCACCATCCAGTGTCATTAAATAACTTTGCCATGCTCAAAGGGATATTCAAAGTCTGCTTTTTAACTCATCTACCAATGGGTGCCCTTCTTTGCGAGGCATTAGGAAATTCAATGTTCGACAAAGGGACCGTACCGATAATTGAATGTGTAAGTTAGAGATGAGGTAGTCATTCAAAAATCATGTTAAACACCATTATTGCACACTGAGTGAGTTCATGTGACTTATTTTGTGACTTGTTATGCAGATTTTTTACTTTGAACTTATTTAGGCTTGTCATAAAGTGGTTTAATACTTACTGACCAAAGACATTTCATGTTTTCATTTAATTAATTTGTTTAAAAAATAATTCCACTTTGACATTATGGGGTATTGTGTGTAGGCCAGTGACAACATCTCAATATAATACATTTTAAATTCAGGCTGTAACAACAAAATGTGGAAAAAGTCAAGATGTGTGAATACTTTCTAAAGGCACTGTGTGTGTGTGTGTGTGTGTGTGTGTGTGTGTGTGTGTGTGTGTGTGTGTGTGTGTGTGTGTGTGTGTGTGTGTGTGATAACACACACAAAAAAAGGGACTTCCTGGTTTAAATCAAGATGAAATATTAAAGTGTCATGTGCCTTTCTGAACGGAGCAGCAGTGCAGTACGACTGTCTCTAAAAATAGCCTTTAGAAACCGGTCTGAACAGTGTTCCCCCTCTACCAGTGCAGTCTGCAGGGATACAGTTTACGAGGTGCGTTTGTCATGCAGATATTGTGGAGAAGAGTGGCTTTAGGTCTGAAAGACATTGGGTTATGGAGAGAGCAGAGTTAGGGGTGTGTGTGTGTATATAATAAACTCACACTCGATGCAGCGGCAGCCCATCCTCAGACAGCGTGCGTACGCTTCCAGGGACGACTCACTAGAAAACTGGTCACCTGTCAGGTAGCTACAAAACACACACGACATCAGATAGTCTATAGAAGCCTCCTTTCCCTTCATCATGTGTTCTTCACATCCCCTTCCATGACAGTAGTGAAACATTGAATACAGAATCAAAAAGGTATTTCTGTCTTTGTTGGTTAGTGTAAACACCCCTTTCTCACTTAGCCAGGCAATTCAGACTTTATCAAAGCAACATTGACGTTTTCATTCCTCACTTCCAGGATTATTGTTTCACAGCCAACAAAAGGTTATCACATTAACCTCTTCTCACCATGTTTCAATGGGAGGAAAATGACATTTTCCTACACAATCAAAGCCCAGTTCTCACTGTTAAAAAGGAATTGTTAGAATATACCAATTTAATCTGATATACATCAGAACTGTAGGACACAAATCCCCTTGGACTAGGGAAAAATGTCTGGGAAACTATGCTTTCTCTCTTAGCCATTCATGTGAAGCCAGCATTAGCACAACACTGATTTCAAATACAGTAATCCATTCTTCTCCCTCCCCCACTCCCGCTGTTCTTACGTGTTATGAGATGAGGATATCCAGTAATGAGACAGGGGGTTGTTCATGTCTTCAGGACACACCTGGTCCAGGGCTGAGTCCCAGACGGTGTTCTCTTTGGAAAACAGGTACGTCAGGAACTAGACAGAGGGGGGAGGGAAGACACGCAATCAATATTGGGGTTCTGATGAATACAAAGAAACAGTCCAATGAAGAGCACTACTATGCGAAAACCAGGCACCCTTTGTGATTGTGCTGAACTGAAAGTCAGAGTTTTCTACTAATCACAGGCCCAGACATATGAAGTGTTCTTTCCTGTAGGTAGACACTAGAGGCACTTCCTTTGTCAGACATTTCAGACGAGTCACGTGGTTCGACAATAACTAATAATGTCTCCTTTCCACAGAACTCGGGCACATTCAGGTCTCCAGCAAGATGTGGATGTTATATTCCAAATGAAGTTATATCATGTGAAATGTCAAATCAAATGCTATTGGTCGCATACACATATTTAGCAGATGTTATTGCGGGTGTAGTAAAATGCTTGTGTTCCTAGCTCCAACAGTGCAGTAATATCTAACAATTCACAACAATACACACAATCCTTAAAGTAAAAGGGAATTAAGAAATGATATAAATATTAGGACGAGCGATGTCTGTTGGATGTACTCTCACCACCGTGTAACATGAAAACAGTTAATCATAGTGGCACTTTTATTTTATTGCCTAGGAGAGAGAGGGGGGTGCGATTAGTTTCCCTAGGTAGACAGGTAGAAAATGTTCTCTAGGTCTGGGATTTCAGAGACTTGGGGACAAGCTTAAGAGTGAGAAGGTACCTCATCTTGGTGGAAGAAGGGTTGTTCCACCTCCCTCAGTGGGTCCTTCAGGTACCCAAACATAAACTCCTGCACCTTATTGTTGTCGGTGGCCCACAGCTCCTACGAACACACACACACACAACACATTGTTGCCCAAATATGTTATTCAGGTCATTTGATTTCCTTGTGTATTAACACGTAACACATTTACTAGAGAACTAGTTAAAGTGTATGACAAGTCAAGCGTTGTGTTGTACTGAATCCCTAGGAACTTGGGTAGATAATAATGCTATATCATCCAGTATACCTTCTGGGCCTCCAGAAGGAAAGTCTTGAAGTCTTCTAGTAAGATCTTCTGCTCTGGTCTCTCAATGAACCTGACAGAGGGAGAGCGGTGTTACACAACTCACGTCTACAGTATAACATGATGCTCAGGCTGGGTGTGTGAGTATCTACCTTTGTAGAAAAGGAATCTCCATCTGAAAGACAAAAGTAAAGACAATTATTAAACACAATAAACCTTGTCGTTTCAGTATGACAACACAGCTCCTGTCTTCTGCCTGCCTGCTGGGCCTCATGGTTCCTACCAGAGGCTCTGTGGGTTTTAACGGGCCTCTTGATTCGGGAGCCATTTGAAAAGCAGACAGACAGAGAGAGGGGGTGAGAGAGAAGATTAGGATAGAAGGGTGAAGATGACTTACAGCTTTCTGGGCGTCAAACATCAGGCTGCGATAGAGCTGGGAAAACTGGCTAAAGGACACGTCTCCATTCCTCAACTCCGAGTCCTGAGAGAAAGAGTGAGAGGAGAGGGGGCAATGTTGCCACAGGGTTAGGAAGACACTGGAAACACACACACTGGTGGGGAGGGGTATTAGGGAAATGTGATGAGTGTGAGGATGTTACCGGAAGTTTCTCTCTGAGGAACTTCATGTTGGGGACCCTGTAGTTAACCTGGCACAGCATGCTCTTCAGATCCTTACAGGATATCCTAAAATACACACAACGCCAAGCACACAAATGAAGATGCACACACACTTCTGGAAGAGTGCCATGTCGTGACTTAACCTCAGGACTACTTAAAGGAAGCTGCTTCTGAATGGGAGGGGGGGGGGAGAGAGAGGTGCTCTCTCACACACACAAACACCAGGAAGCTGTGCAGGTCTGTGGCTGAAAGGTTTGTTCCTTCACACCTCCACATCACGTACACACACCAGCCGGAGCTGTTAGGAAGCTTCTTCAAAAACTATTAAGCTGTGCTCATTCCCTAGTTGTGCATACAGTGCATTTGGAAAGTATACAGACCCCTTCCCTTTATCCACATTTTGTTACGTTACATACTTATTCTAAAACGGATTCAATAAAAACATTTCCTCAATCTACACACAATACCCCATAATGACAAAGCGAAAACAGGTTTTTAGAAAATGTTGCACATTTATTACAAATGAAACACCTTATTACATTAGTATTCAGACCCTTTGCTATGAGTCTCGAAATGGAGCTCAGGTGAATCCTGTCTCCATTGATCATCCTTAAGATGTTTCTACAACTTGATTGGAGTCCACCTGTGGTAAATTCATTTGATTTGGAAAGGCACACACCTGTCTATATAAAAAGGTCCCACAGTTGACAGTGCATGTCAGAGCAAAAACCAAGCCATGAAGTCGAAGGAATTGTCCGTAGAGCTCCGAGACAGGATTATGTAAAGGCACAGATCTGGGGAAGGGTACCAAAACATTTCTGCAGCATTGAAGGTCCCTAAGAACACAGTGGCCTCCATTATTCTTAAATGGAAGAAGTTTGGAACCACCAAGACTCTTCCTTGAGCTGGGCGCCCGGCCAAACTGAGCAATCGGTGGAGAAGGGCCTTGGTCAGGAAGGTGACCAAGAACCCGGTGGTCACTCTGACAGAGCTCCTCTGTGGAAATGGGAAAACCTTGCAGAAGGTCATCTCTGCAGCACTCCACCAATCAGGCCTTTCTGATAGAGTGGCCAGACGGATGCCACTCCTCAGTAAAAAAAGGCACATGACAGCCCGTTTGGAGTTTGCCAAAAGGCACCCAAAGGACTCTCAGACCATGAGAAACAAGATTCTCTGGTCTGATGAAACCAAGATTGAACTCTTTGGCCTGAATGCCAAGCGTCACATCTGGAGGAAACCTGGCACCATCCCTACGGTGAAGCATGGTGGTGGCAGCATCATGCTGTGGGGATGTTTATCAGCAGCAGGGACTGGGAGACTAGTCACGATCGAGGGAAAGATGATCAGAGCAAAGTACAGAGAGATCCTTGATGAAGTCCTGAGCGCTCTGGAGCAGGTTCTCAGACTGGGACGAAGGTTCACCTTCCAACAGGACAACAACCCTAAGCACACTGCCAAAACAACACAGGAGTGGCTTCGGGAACAAGTCTCTGAATGTCCCTGAGTGGCCCAGCCAGAGCGCGGACTTCAACCCGATTTAACAATTCTGGAGACTTGAAAATAGCTGTGCAGTGACGCTCCCCATCCAACCTGACAGAGCTTGAGAGGATCTGCAGAGAAGAATGGGAGAAACTCTCCAAACACAGGTGTGTCAAGCTTGTAGCGTCATAACCAAGAAGACTTGAGGCTGTAATCGCTGCCTAAGGTGCTTCAACAAAGTACTGAGTAAAGGGTCTGAATACTTATGTCAATGTGATTATGTTTTTTCTTTTTACAATTGCAAACAATTCTAAAAACCTCTTTTTGTTTTGTCATTATGGGGTATTGTGTAGATGGATGAGAAAAAAAACTATTCTATCAATTTTAGAATAAAGCTGTAACGTAACAAAATGTGGAAAAATAATACTTTCCGCATGCATTGTATGGTTTTACTTTCATCCCAAGTCTGTCCAAAATGCCTCTGGTTGGCCTATATTGCCATTTGCTACAGCAGGTGGCTAGTCATACTGGTCTAAATTATTGATAATACACTAACCCAAACGTACCAAGTCTCCAAAAGAAAAGCATTATTGCTCTCTATTATCTCCAAGCTGATGCAATGCTTTTTCAATCATTTACAGTGCCTTTAGAAAGTATTCAGACCCCTTGACTTAATCCACATTTTGTTAGGTTACAGCCTTATTGTAAAATGTATTACATTGTTGTTTTTCATCAATCTACACACAATACACACAAGGAGCGGCGGACTATGTATTTTTATTAATAACAGCTGGTACACGATATCTAAGGAAGTCTCGAGCTATTGCTCGCCTGAGGTAGAGTATCTCATGATAACCTGTAGACAACACTACCTACCGAGAGAGTTTATCTGTATTCTTCATAGCAGTTTACATACCACCACAGTCAGAGGCTGGCACTAAGACAGCATTGAATGAGCTATATTCCGCCATAAGCAAACAAGAAAACGCTCACCCAGATGCGGCGCTACTAGTAGCCGGGGACTTTAATGCAGGGAAACTTAAATCCATTTTACCAAATTTCTATCAGCATGTTAAATGTGCAACCAGAGGAAACACTTATACTCCACAGAGAGACGCATACAAAGCTCTCCCTCCAATTGGCAAATTAGACCATAATTCTATTCTCCTGATTCCTGCTTACAAGCAAAAGTTAGATTAATAAAAAAGTGGTCAGGTGAAGCAGATGCTAAGCTACAGGACTGTTTTGCTAGCACAGACTGGAATTTGTGCCGGGATTCCTCCGATGGCATTGAGGAGAACACCACATCAGTCATTGGCTTCATCAATAAGTGCATCGATGACGTCGTCCCCACAGTGGCCGTACGTACATACCCCAACCAGATGCCATGGATTACAGGCAGCAGCCGCACTGAGCTAAAAGGCTAGAGCTGCCGCTTTCAAGAACTGGGACTCTAACCCGGAAGCTTATAAGAAATCCCACTATACCCTCCGACGAACCATCAAACAAGCAAAGCATCAATACAGGACTAAGATTGTACTACACCGGCCCTGACGCTCTTCAGATGTAGCAGGGCTGGCAAACCATTACAGGCTACAAAGTAAAGCACAGCCGAGAGCTGCCCAGTGACACAAGCCAACCAGACGAGCTAAACTACTTCTATTCTCGCTTTGAGGCAAAAAAAAAAACTGAAACATGCATGAGAGCACCAGCTGTTCCAGAAGACTGTGTGATCACACTCTACGCAGCCGATGTGAGTAAGACCTTTAAACAGGTCAACATTCACAAGGCCGCAGGGCCAGACGGATTACCAGGACGTGTACTGCGAGCATGCGCTGACCAACTGGCAAGTGTCTTCACTGACATTTTCAACCTCTACCTGTCAGAGTCTGTAATACTAAAATGTTTTATACAGACCACCATAGTGCCTGTGCCCAAGAGCACCAAGGTAACCTGGCTAAATGACGACCGACCCGTAGCACTCATATCTGTAGCCATGAAGTGCTTTGAAAGGCTGGTTTCATCCCAGAAACCCTAGACCCACTCCAATTTGCAAACCGCCCCAACAGATCCACAGATGATGCAATCTCTATTGCACTCGACACTGCCATTTCCCACCTGGACAAACGGAACACCTATGTGAGAATGTTATTCATTGACTACAGCTCAGCGTTCAACACCAGTGCCCTCAAAGCTCATCAATAAGCTAAGGACCATGGGACTAAACACCTCCCTCTGCAACTGGATCCTGGACTTCCTGACGTGCCACCCACAGGTGGTAAGGGTAGGTAACAACATTTGCCACGCTGATCCTCAATACAGGGGCCCCTCTGGGGTGCGTGCTCAGTCCCCTCCTGTACTCCCTGTTCACTCATGACTGCATGGCCAGGCACGACTCCAACACCATCATTAAGTTTGCCAATGACACAGTGTTAGGCCTGATCACCGACAACGACGAGAGAGCCTATAGGGAGGTTAGAGAACTGGCCGTGTGGTGCCAGGACAACAACCTCTCCGTCAATGTGATCAAGACAAAGGAGATGATTGTTGACTACAGGAAAAAGACGACCGAGCACACCCCATTCTCATCAACAGGGCTACAGTGGAGCAGGTTGAGAGCTTCAAGTTCCTTGGTGTCCACATCACCAACAAACTAACATGGTCCAAGCACACCAAGACAGTCATGAATAGGCCACGACAAAACCTATTCCCCCTCAGGAGACTGAAAAGATTTGGCATGGGCCAAGTCTAGGTCCAAGAGGCTTCTAAACAGCTTCTACCCCCAAGACATAAGACTCCTGAACAGCTAGTCAAATGGCTACCCCCATACACCACTGCTCCTCTCTGTTGTAATTTATTAAAGTAACTATGCATAGCACTACCTACATGTACATACTACCTCAACTAACCGGTGCCCCCACACATTGACTATGTACCGGTACCCCCCTGTATAAAGTCTCACTATTGTTATTTTACTACTGCTCTTTAATTACTTGTTACCTCTTATTCTTATCTGTATTTTTTGAAACTGCATTGTTGGTTAGGGGCTCGTAAGTAAGCAGTTCACTGTTGTATTCGCCGCATGTGACTAATCCAATTTGATTCGAATACCCCATAATGACAAAGCAAAAATTGGTTTAAACATTTTTGCTAATTTATTTAAAAAATATATATATTTACATAAGTATTCAGACCCTTTACTCAGCACTTTGTTGGAACACCTTTGGCAGCAATACAGCGAAGAGTCTTCTTGGGTATGATGCTACAAGCTTGGCACACCTGCATTTGGGGAGATTCTCCCATTCTTCTCTGCAGATCCTCTCAAGCTCTGTAAGGTTAGATGGGGAGCGAAGCTGCACAACTATTTTCAGGTCTCTCCAGAGATGTTAGATCGGGTTTAAGTCCGGGCTCTGGCTGGGCATTCAGAGACTTGTACTGAACCCAGGTTTTTAATCAAGAATCTCTGTACTTCGCTCCGTTCATTTTGCCTCAATCCTGACTAGTCCCCAGTCCCTGCTGCTGAAAAACATCCCCACAGCATGATGCTGCCACCACCATGCTTCACCGTAGGGATGGTGCCAGGTTTCCTCCAGATGTGATGCTTGGCATTCAGCCAAAGAGTTCAATCTTGGTTTCATCAGACCAGAGAATCTTGTTTCTCAAGGTCTAAGAGTCTTTAGATGCCTTTTGGCCTCCCTGACCAAGACCCTTCTCCCCGATTGCTCAGTTTGTCTAGGTGGCCAGCTCTAGGAAGTGTCTTGGTGGTTCCAAACTTCTTCCATTTAAGAATAATGGAGGCCAATGTGTTCTTGGGGACCTTCAATGCTGCAGAATTGTTTTGGTACCCTTCCCCAGATCTGTGCCTTGACAAAATCCTGTCTCAGAGCTCTACAGACAATTCCTTTGACCTCATGGGTTGGTTTTTGCTCTGACGTGCACTGTCAACTGTGGAACCTTATATAGACAGGTGTGTACCTGTCCAAATCATGTCCAGTCAATTGAATTTAACACAGGTGGACTCCAATCAAGGATCTCAAGGATGATCAATGGAAACAGGATGCACCCGAGCTCAATTTCCAGTCTCATAGCAAACGGTCTGAATACTTGTGTAAAGGTTTCTGTTTTAAATTTTTTATACATTTAAAAATACATCTAAAAAACTGTTTCACTTTGTCTTTATGGGGTAGTGTGTAGATTGCCGAGTAAAAAAAATAAAATGTATCCAGTTTAGAATAAGGTTGTAACATAACATAAAATGTGGAAAAAGTCAAGGGGTCTGAGTACTTTCCGATGATACTGTATTTAGTTCATATCCAAAATCACTGATTGATTTAACTTACTTGTCTTCTCTGTTGCGATCGACGGCATAAAACTGCTTCCGTAACCACCTGGGTGAAAAAAAGAGTTACATTGAAGAATGAGTCTTCGACACCCAAAGTGCTGCGATAACCATTTGCAACGTACCATCAAGTGATGCCCACTCAGCCTACCCAACCGAATAAAGGTGTACCTCTCTATCTGTAGAGGGGTGGGGGATTTGAGTGTGTCTGCCACCAGCCAGGTCAGCCCCTTCACCCACATGGTCATCTCCTCATCAGATGTCGCTGGGGAGAGAGGTCAAGGGTTAGGCGTCAAAGTCCTGACATTCAAGTTCCATAATATGGTATGGGTGTGTCTCTACCTGACAAAACGGAAAGCTTTGGTGTGTACTTAGTATTTACCTGCTAGGCTGAGCGCTTTGAGGCGGAACTCAGTGCCGTGTAGGATGACGAAGCAGTGAGCCTGGTCTAGTCGTGCTGTAGAGTCCTCCACATAGCGCTCAAAGTCCCGAGACTTCTGGCCCGCTCGGATCTCCTTTATCTCTCGGATATCAACTGGAGGGGAGACACATACAGGGGTCAGCCAAGTCACTCCAACATGAAACAGTCTGTTAAGGTTAGCTAAACAGTATCCACCAATCACATTTGGTTTGCACATTGTCAAGCAGAGCAGAGGGTTACCAATGCATGACATATTAAGACACTGCTCTTTAGTCCAGCCACACTATTGCAACAGACTGGCCAAGGGAAAGACCTTCAGAGGACCACAACCTCAAGCCACACACACACCTGCTCACTATAAGGGCCGACCGGGCCTCAACAGAGGAGACAGAACAAGAGCTTTCCTTCTTTGCCTTGCAGATGGTGATCAAAAGCTAATGAACAGAAACCTGAATAGCCCAACTCAGTGCATATACGGCATCCCTTGAACTTCGTCATAAATCACGTCAATGGGAGATTTGTGCAAGACAACTAGTTACTGTATAAATGGGCATCTCAAGTTCTAATTTGGCCAGAAGAATGAGCTGTAAAGCATATGGAGAGTTGAAGTTACGGACAGTAGCAAAGTGGGATTGTGTTAGTGACAGTGTTGAGGTACACCGATTGTCCTGGTGCAGTTAGTTAGGCGATAAGATATTCACACACAGCTCTGCTCCTGCTCCTCTTCCTGCCCTAAACCACATCCTGTGCTGCTCTGCCGCCTACACGGTGTGTCTGTGTGTGCGTACGTACCCACCTTCTTTCATCTCGAAGAATCTCACACACACAAAACACACATCTACTTTGCATCACATGCATCTATGCAGCCGACTTCCGTTGAGACTAAGTCAATCTGACAGGTTGATATTCGAGAGAACATGTAAGTCAGTCTAAATATTTACAGAGTTATTGAGAGGCTCCAGGAAATAAGAGCTAGCCAGAGGTGTGACCTTACACAGGGAGAGGAGAGGAGGCATCCTGACTAACATACCAACACGTCTCTCCCTCTCTGCTCTCCACTTTACTTCCCTCTACCCCATTAACCTTCCTCTCATTGGCTCACAACTATCTTTGTTTACTTTAGGGATAATATGCATGTTTGAGGATGAAAGCATGGAAGGATAACAAACTACACTGAAGAGTAGTTTGTTTTGAAGTATTAGAGCAGAGCTGTTGAACTTTGAACAAACTAAATTGGCCAATGCACAGTCACCCATGATGCAGGCTATATTTGACTGTGGTATTGCAGAGGTTGTCCTTTTTCATTAGACTTGTGTACTGAAAGGATGGAAAATCCTAGTCCAAGGCATGCCATTGGCCTACATATACTGACTGAGTTTCCACAGAGGCGTGCAGGTGCCTTTGCCGGAACACACACCTCTCTCTCAAATCTGAGACGGTTTCAGCATATCTAAACATCTCCCACCAAAAAAAAAAAACAGTATTCGTCAGAATCTCACCACAACATTTACATTTTAGTCATTCATCAGAAGATCTTATCCAATGTGACAGCTACAATAACTATCAAAAGGAAGCTCATGGTCCACACAGAATGGAACCAGGCCAGCCACCACTGCATGTCTGCAGTTACTGGGTTTCGGGTTCTGTTGTGTGCAGTCACTGATGTAGCCAACTCAACGCCTTTATCCATGTAAACCCTCTTTCCTATAGTGGGATTCTAATAAAGCATGATCCTTATGGACTCAAAAATAGCTTCACTCAGAAAAAAAAACAGGTTTGGTTTCAGATTTGTTTGTGTTGTTTATGCAGTGGCTTGGGACTGATTTGTGCTTACTAAACAAGGGCATGGAGATATCTGGGGGAATCATTGAGTCCTGCGTGTCTCGATTCTCTCTCGCTGCCTTCAGGCTTGTCGGTACAAATGAGAACCTATGTTGTCCACATTCTCAGGTCACACTGAGTGCAAGTGCCAGTGCTACATTCTGCCAACACTGGGATTTCAGTCTTAGTGACACTAGCTAAACCAGCAAGTCTTACAACATACAAGTATCATGTTAAGAAATCCCAGTAACACCTGTTCAAACAAGAGTTTAGATTTGTCAAGTAGGCTTATTTACGGCATGTTCCTAGCTGGCTGAGAGTATAAAGACATACTGTCTACCACTACACCAAAACCCAGATGTTTGTGTGTTGATGCAAGCTATGACTGTGGTTAGATAAAGGCACACACACCCACACACCAGGCCTGGTGTGTTTGAGATGAGGTAAGGGGGTCACCTGCTTGATGTGTGTTTGGGACAGGACTGTCTCGGCCACACTGACATTTTGGGTCTCTGTCTGTTTCGTGTAGAATTGTCGCGGTGCACTTAGACCTAAGCTGTGGTCTTCGCTTGAGATTCAGTCAAGGGTAGGGTGGGGAAAGCAGCAGTGAGGCGGCTGGGGTAGGGTTTGATAGGTTACTGAGCCACCAAAACAGTTATGTCGTGCAGTCCTTCACTCCTGTGTGGTCAGGGTACATCAAGTAAGTGAACTGCTTTTCACCAGTCACAATTTGAATACTACTACATCACTTATTATATGCCAAATGTTTATCAGGGGACCAAGAGCACACCAATCACTAAGGAGGTATTGACACATTGACTAGGTACAGGTAGGCCTTGTAAATGTTATTTCCTTTTTGTCTTATTTACCCATCTTTTCTTACATTTTAACTCTGCATTGTTGGAAAAGGGCTGTAAGTAAGCATTTCACGGTAAAGTCTACACCTGTTGTATTCGGGACATGTGACAAATACAATTAGATTTGTATTAAATTCAAATTACATTTGATAATTTACTAGGGAGAATTATCTATAGGCATACAGCAGGTAATTACACAGATTCTTTATTTCCTCTCGGAGGCAACCAGCAGGCAACAATAATGCTGAGTCAGTGGTGATGTGAGAGACCCACTGATCTCCCCGTCGTCGATAGGTCGGAACACTAAAATGGCGCCCTGATTCTTTCCCAAATGATCCCACACTTCCAGTAAAAATGATCCATTCTATTTTTAAGGAGACACATTCGCCAATATCATCTCACTCAAAGAGTAGGATATCATATGCCGACGTTGTCAAGTACCGAAACTCCTCCACGGAGTTGAGCAAAGAATTGTTTTTTCTAAATTAACCTGACTCCTTAAAGTTGCTATGTATCCATACTTCAAAAATGTAAAACGTTAAACCGTTTACCTGTGTTTGTTGTTGCGTGCCTTAATTTGTTTCCTGAAATCCATACGTTTTAATAAAATGGTATGCGCTGTGCACATTGAATCTCATGTAAAAATCAGTCAGTCGTTGGTTGTAGCAATAAGATTAAGGTTTTATTTATTTTTTTAAAGTATGGATTTAAGCAAACAAAGGACAACCATAGGTACATGGTGGTGGGGGTCGTTTAAACCTCTTTTTCCTTTCTCCTTGGCTGCATCCGGAGCAGAGTACAGCTGTGTGAGAGGCATCCTGCTACCCGGGAGACCGTTCAGAGTGAGGGGCGCACGCACAAGACTCCCTTCACGAAAACACACAGGGCCTGTGATGAATTTGACACTTCTATCCAGCATGCTTTTCTACACTTTATTTAACACTGGGACAAAATGATATGTAGGCCATGTTCAAATGGGGCCAAATAAGGATGTTTCAATAGGCTATAGGCCCCAATTTTTGAATTTGCTCTGGCCTCGTGTGACATGGTTTTTCCAGTATCTGAACATTGAGCACACTTCAAATCCCATAACTGCTTCATTATAGTACAAACAAATACACAATTTTGTAATTGTACTCGTCTAATCACAAGCTACTGGACAGAATTACATAGCAAGTGTTTTGTTATTGTGTGACACTCCTGCAGCTTTGTTGTTTTGTAAAAACATTCCTGTTTATGACAGCAGGTAAACAGACCGGTTTGGCATCATATTCTCCTGTCAGAACATATTCTGTATGACAGTGACGACCAGTTGTGACAGTGTGATCAGTTACCCAATATTTTTTTAACAAAGATAGGCCTAAATTGTATTCATTGGATGAAACAGAACATCATTCAGCCTGTGCATTGCACACGTTTTCAAATGTGAGAGCCATACTCACTTTCTCCCTCTATTTTGTCTGTGCCTCGGGTCCAGATAATTGTCCTCGTCTCAAGTTTGACCTGAAATGTTCTTCTCTCAGGTCGCTGGGACTTTTTGGAGTAAAACAAAGTCAACACGGTCCCCAATTCCAGATCCCGGTAAAGATTGTTCATCTCGGTGTCACTCTCAATCCACGGAATGGGTCCGTTGGAAAAGAAGCCCGAGGTCCCAGCCATGTTCACTTCCCCCGTTTGTTGTCCTTTTCCTTTCAGAACAATCTCCACAGCCCGGGGCTAGACAGAGACAGGGATACCTAATGAAGAGGGGGAAAACCCATGAAAACCTATTCTCTGGAGTTGATCATCTATATGGCTACGGTCTGTCAAACTTGCATATTGCCTTACTGTTAGAAATATGTCTAGGTGAGTTTAGGTGTAGGCCTAAACCTATGTTATTAGGGTCATATTTTGTGCAGTAGGCCTACAGGTGCTGGACTGAGAAAATGACAGACGTGCACCAATCAACTGTAGCTGACCACACACTAGTTATGGGAATATACAACCCGATTTACATCATTTTAGAACACTTTTCTCACGAAGATAATACATGGAAATCCACAGGTTTTAACTGTAATCCGCGGCACATTTAAATAGGTTAGATAGGCCAGTTTCAGAGGGTTCAAATCCTATTAGCTAAATAGAATCGCTTTCCTTCCCAAGCTACCCATAAAGTTTATTTCCATGGGCCCAGATTCTGCTCTTTTTGTAACAAGCAATACAAAATAACATTCGTTGCGAAAGGGAGAACGGATACACTGCGAGGCAAGGAATTCCGTGCTACATTTTCCTAAAGGCGAGGGTGGTGGGCAGTTGTTCGGCCAAGGAAGTATGGCTGAATTCAACGCAGACAAACCCAGTTAGCTATCGCCATAGCCTTTATTTTAGGTCACCCTTCTAGTACCCTTCGTCTTACCGTCTCAAAATCCAACTGGAACACGCGAGCAGCGCAACAATAGCAGAACAACACCTCGGTATATCGCCGCAATCACGGCCCCGCTCATCTCCGCCGGTCCAACTTCGGCAGTCTTCCCCTTTTTCGTGATTATATCATTGTGGTCCCGACAGTGTACGTACGCTTCAGTCGTGAGGAGAAAGATCCCTTTTCCTTTTGCGTCCTGTCACAGTTCCCCATCGACGGAGAGAGCCATAGGCAAGTTTTGTCTGTATCATGCACGGCTCGGGCCCTTCCCCCATCCGACCCCTCTGTACAACAAAGCATCGGATAGATCGGCCTCTTAAAGATACAGCACTTACTTTTCCACCCCTGTCTACTTTGTTTTCATAATGATCTGTTTACTATAAGTAGGCTAACTAACCATAGCTAATTATTTCGCGCCTTTGGTCAGTGTCTGTTCCGTCAGAAAGTATTCAAACCCCTTGACTTTTTCCACATTTTGTTGTTACAGCCTGAATTTAAAATGGATTAAATTGAGATTTTGTGTCACTGGTCTGCCTACACACAATACCACATCATGTCAAAGTGGAATTATGTATTTAGACATTTTTACAAACTCATAAAAATGGATTGAGTCAGTAAGTATTCAACCCCTTTGTTATGCCAAGCCTAAATAAGTTCGGGAGTAAACAGTCGCATAAGTTGCATGGACTCACTCGGTGTGCAATAATAGTGTTTTTTGTTGTTGAATGAGGACCTCATCTCTGTACCCCACACATACAATTATATGTAAGGTCCCTTAGTTGAGCAGTGAATTTCAAACAGATTCAAACACAAAGACCAGGGAGGTTTTTCAATGCCTTGCAAAGAAGGGCATCTATTCCTAGATGGGTGAAAAGCAGACTTTGAATATCTATCTTAGCATGGTGAAGTTATTATTACACTTTGGATGGTGTATCAATACACCTACTCACTATAAAGATAAAGGTGTCCTTCCTAACTCAGTTGCCGGAGAGGAAGAAAACCAGTCAGGGATTTCACCATGAGGCCAATGGGGACTTTAAAACAGTTACAGAGTGATGGCTGTGATAGCACAAAACTGATGATGGCACAACAACATTGTAGTTACTCCACAATACTAACATAAATTACAGAATAAACAGAATACAAATATTCCAAAACATGCATCCTGTTTGCAATAAGGCACTAAAGTAAAACTGCAAAAAAATGTGGCAAAGAAATGAACTTTATGTCCTGAATACAAAGCATTATATTTGCAAATCCAACACAACACATCGCTGAGAACTACACTTTATATTTTCAATAAAGTAGTGGCTGCATCATGTTATGGGTATGGCTGTCATTGGCAAGGACTAGGGTTTTTTTTTTTTAAGAATAAAAATTAACAGAATAGAGCTAAGCACAGGCACAATCCTAGAGGAAAACCTGGTTCAGTCTGCTTTCCAAGAGACACTGGGAGAAAAAGTCACCTTTCAGCAGGACAGTAACCTAAAACGCAAGGCCAAATATACACTGGAGATGATTAGCAAGATTTTCCTAAGTGGCTTAAATTGGCCTGAAAATCTATGACAAGACTTGAAAATGGCTATCTAGCAATGACCAACAACCAACTTGACAGAGCTTGAAGAATAATTTGAAAATATTGTACAATCCAGGTGTGCAAAGCTCTTGTATTGACTCAGGGGTGTGAATACTTATGTAAATGAGATATTTCTGCATTTCATTTTCAATACATTTGCTAAAATGTCTAAAAACATGTTTTCACATTGTCGTTATGGGGTATTGTGTGTAGATGGGTGTGGAAAAAAAATATTGAATCCATTTTTTAATTCAGGCTGTAACACAAAAAAAATGTGGAAAGGGGCAAGGGGTGTGAATACTTTCTGAAGGCACTGTACTTGTACAATACATTGCCAACCAGTGGCATTAGGATGCATTTGCATACAAACTCACAAACCTGCTGAAAAAAAGTAGACTACAAGCCTGAATATGACATATTCTGAGTGTTTTTACGCAATGTAGTCGTGTAATTTATTACACTTTAGTCCAGAAGTCTCCAACCCTGTTCCAGGACAGCTACCCTCCTGTAGGTTTACACTCCAACCCTGTTCCAGGACAGCTACCCTCCTGTAGGTTTACACTCCAACCCTGTTCCAGGACAGCTACCCTCCTGTAGGTTTTCACTCCAACCCTGTTCCAGGACAGCTACCCTCCTGTAGGTTTTCAATCCAACCCCAGTTGTGACTAACCTGATTCAGTTTATCAACAAGTTTATGATTAGAATCAGGTGTGCTAGATTAGGGTGGGCGTGAAAACCTACAGGAGGGTAGCTGTCCAGGAACAGGGTTGGAGTGTAAACCTACAGGATGGTAGCTCTCCAGGAACAGGGTTGGAGTGAAAACCTACAGGATGGTAGCTCTCCAGGAACAGGGTTGAAGTGAAAACCTACAGGAGGGTAGCTCTCCAGGAACAGGGTTGAAGTGAAAACCTACAGGATGGTAGCTGTCCAGGAACAGGGTTGGAGTGTAAACCTACAGGATGGTAGCTCTCCAGGAACAGGGTTGGAGTGAAAACCTACAGGAGGGTAGCTGTCCAGGAACAGTGTTGGAGTGTAAACCTACAGGATGGTAGCTCTCCAGGAACAGGGTTGGAGTGTAAACCTACAGGAGGGTAGCTCTCCAGGAACAGGGTTGGAGTGAAAACCTACAGGATGGTAGCTCTCCAGGAACAGGGTTGGAGTGAAAACCTACAGGATGGTAGCTCTCCAGGAACAGGGTTGGAGTGAAAACCTACAGGATGGTAGCTCTCCAGGAACAGGGTTGAAGTGAAAACCTACAGGATGGTAGCTCTCCAGGAACAGGGTTGGAGTGAAAACCTACAGGATGGTAGCTCTCCAGGAACAGGGTTGAAGTGAAAACCTACAGGAGGGTAGCTCTCCAGGAACAGGGTTGGAGTGAAAACCTACAGGATGAGGGCTCTCCAGGAACAGGGTTGGAGTGAAAACCTACAGGATGGTAGCTCTCCAGGAACAGGGTTGGAGTGAAAACCTACAGGATGGTAGCTCTCCAGGAACAGGGTTGGAGTGAAAACCTACAGGATGGTAGCTCTTCAGGAACAGGGTTGGAGTGAAAACCTACAGGATGGTAGCTCTCCAGGAACAGGGTTGGAGTGAAAACCTACAGGAGGGTAGCTCTACAGGAACAGGGTTGGAGTGAAAACCTACAGGATGGTAGCTCTCCAGGAACAGGGTTGGAGTGAAAACCTACAGGATGGTAGCTCTCCAGGAACAGGGTTGAAGTGAAAACCTACAGGATGGTAGCTCTCCAGGAACAGGGTTGGAGTGAAAACCTACAGGATGGTAGCTCTCCAGGAACAGGGTTGGAGTGAAAACCTACAGGATGGTAGCTCTCCAGGAACAGGGTTGGAGTGAAAACCTATAGGATGGTAGCTCTCCAGGAACAGGGTTGGAGTGAAAACCTACAGGATGGTAGCTCTTCAGGAACAGGGTTGGAGTGAAAACCTACAGGATGGTAGCTCTCCAGGAACAGGGTTGGAGTGAAAACCTACAGGATGGTAGCTCTTCAGGAACAGGGTTGCAGAGCCCTTCTCTAGGCTATAGGCCTAGTGCTCTTTGACTAAATGTAATCCAACATTGTCCTTGGTGCACCACATCCCATTTACAGTCATTTCAAGTACATAAATAATTAGTGTTCTTGCTGAAAGCCAAAGTCATACTCCTATGACACCCATAGAGTGCCCTGAAACTCACCACAAAACATGTAACTACAAACAGGTTCACACATCCACTCTTTGTCTAATCTTTATCAAGTCATACAATGACAATTGTTACAAATATTTGTTTAAGTCATGATCTGGATTGTAATAGACTACTTGTGTCATTATGTGGGGAGTTTTGACCTGTTTTTAAAACAGAGCCCTCATGTGGTCTCAAGAGGTACCGAAAATAAGTTTCCGTTTCAGAAAGATGACAATGTCATGTGTTGAGTTGTGATTTCATTTCACTTTTCTTTCTGAACTGAGTGTACACATAGACCCATAAACAGGACAGGTCACTACAGCAGGAATACACAGCACAGACAGAAACTGTAGAGCCAACACAACACACAACAGCACAGCACGCAACCCCTGTTACCTCCAAAAGGACATAAGATCATTGAGAATTGTATTGCGACCACCACCCTGACTGGCCACTGTTAATTATCTGACAGGATTACATTTCTCTCTCTCTCTAAATGTATTGTGTGTTCTGATACACTATCCCATTGTGCTGTATTTTTGATTCAAGTCATTCAGAAACTTGAATATAAGCTTGATGAACAATATGAATTTGGCTGTGACTGACAACTGCTGGATATTATGTAGAGTACATCACTGCCATAATGGGTACTGTAGTTAATGATTGATCTTATTCATGTCAAATATCTTCCAGCAGTTGATGTTTTAGCCATTACATAAGAAAACTTAACTTTAATCTCTCAGGGAAAGAAAGCAGTAGAAATGATGAGATGTATGTTTTATTCTCAAATAATCTACAAAGGCAAAAATAATTAGCAAACAACAAACAAACTAAATGGCTAAAGAATGGTTAAAGAATGGTTAAAGAATGGTTAAAGAATGGTTAAAGAATGGTTAAAGGGTTATTAAGAAAGGCTATTGACTAGTTACATTAATGCTAAATAAGTGCTTAGTGGTAATAATGCTAATTGAATAATGTTACGTAAATGCTTATTCACGTGAAACAATCATTTCATAGAGGACATATTTCTTCCACATTGTTTACAGCAGTATAAAAAAAGAAACACCCTCAAATCGTTAATTAATGATAGATCTTTATGTAACAGTTGTTTTTCTTTTTCTTGTTGGCAAAACCCATATCCCTCACACATTTCAATTTTTCTCCTTTTAAAAGAGCAAGCAGTCATTTGTATCTACACAAAACAGGCACCAAAACAATACATTTTTATATCGCCATTTCTTCAAGTAACATACAGTGGAATCGTTTTCATTCAGCAAAACGTGTGAAAAGATATCTATCTACAGGTAGGGAGGCCTGGTGACAACACGAAGGATACACATCTTACAAAATACACAATAACATACCAGTACATACTGAAAACAGACAAGAAATATATATACATCCCTGAAATAAACAGCAAAATGAAACCAATGAAAAACATTCACATTCTATGTGCTAGAATTACACGAGCATATTGTTCGGTTGTTTCCTACTCATCATCATCCATTAAAAACATCATCCTCATATTCTTCTCCTCACTCTTCATACAGATTTCAAAGTTCATAAATGATCAAATATGGTGCACTCATTCACAATTTAACACGCGCACACGCACACACACACACACACACACCCCATACCACTGCTCTGTCTCTTTTCACAAGGTGTGAAGGTGCAGCTCGTTAGGGAATTCTTTGATTAATTCATGAATATTTCAAAATATAGAATTTATCAATATATTTGATGACTAAGATATTGGAGCATAAATCAATAGAAAAAGCAGGCATTTACAGTTCTTCTATTAGCTAGCTGAAAATCACAGAAGCTGATAAGGTTGAAAGGTCAAGTTAACATGTTTTGGTCAAACACACTACTATACTTTGCACTGCAGTAAGACTCAGGGAGTGATCCCTGTTTGAATACTTGGCCAATGCACTATTTTATTCCTCATCACTGATTAGCATATGATTGGATTCGTGTAAGCAAGGTTTCTACCATACTGCTTTAACCTATCAGATCTGCGTTCAATTCAAGGGAGAAAGGAAGGATACAGCACATGCTTCAAACAGGACCCTGGTCAATCGCTAAGAATGATCCCCATTTTACATGGTGGAATCAATCACATGAACTACACATACTTCTAAAATTAAACAATAATAAAATGGATGGATAAAATGACAGAACAGGATCTAAAACTCATAGTCCTCTTCAGCCATGTCGATGGCCCAGGCAAATTTCTCCCTCTGGGTTTTGTTGTAAATCTTCTCCATGGGAACATCCCATTTCTTAACCCTGCATAGGAGAGGAAGAGAGAAGGAGAGCAGGGTCTTAGGAGAGAGAAATAAAGACAGAGGAGGGAAAGCAAACAAAAGTATTGGGACAGTGACACATAAATATCCTACCCCCAAGTCATGTTAATAACAGGGAAGGGTATGATATTTGTGTGTCTGTAACGTTCTAACTCATCATTATTCCCAATTCATTCAGGATTATCCGTAATCATGGTAGCACCCACATTAATGTAGAAGTGTTCAGAAACATACTCTAATCTTATCTACAATAAAAGTGACTTCTAAATGACAGAATACTTTATTTACCATGAATTTCTATTGGGCACAAAATAATCTGAAACACAACCAAAACAAACAGCAAATGCATCCAACAAATGTATAAAGTCACAAGCTTGGTGTAGTCATTGCGTGCTAGGAATATGGGACCAAATACTAAACGTGTGACTACTTTAATATACATATAAGTGAATCTGTCCCAATACTTTTGGTCCCCTAAAATGGGGGATCTATGCACAAAAAGTGCTGCAAATTCTAAACGGTTCACCCGATATGAATGAAAATACCCTCAAATGAAAGCTGTCAGTCTGCACTTTAACCTCATAGTCATTGTATCATTTCAAATCCAGAGCCAAAACAACAACAAAAATTGTCACTGTCCCAATATGTTTGTAGCTGTATTTAAATCACTCACACTCTCAATCTCTGACACTGACTGTACAAAGACAGTTGTCTTTTTTATTAATGTTTTTTCCTTTTATCATTGAAGATTACATAAAAAAATCTATTGATCATGTAAGGGTGTGTGGATGGAGGGCCCTCTGTCTTGGCCCTCCATTGATCCAGCAGCAGTAAGCTATTTGGTGTGGTGTACTGTACTTAAGTTAAAATACTTTAAAGTACTACTTAAGTCGTTTTTGGGGGAATCTGTACTTTACTTTACTATTCATATATTAGTCAACTTTTACTTTTACTCATTCCTAAAGAAACAACATTTCTAAAGAAAATATGTACTTTTTACTCCCATACATTTCCCCTGACACCAAAAAGTACTTGTTACAGTTCAAATGCTCAGGCAGGACAGAATTATGGTCCAATTCACACACCTATCAACCATCCCTACTATCTCTGATCTGGCGGAATCACAAAAAAATATATACTGTGTTTGTGTTGGAGTGTTCCATTGTCTGTCCGTAAAAAATACAAAAGAAAATTGTGCCATCTGGTTTGCTTAATAATTTGATGTATAGAATTTTACTTTTCACAATTGTTTCATGTTTCAAGTTGAATACTTGTTCCACCACTGTACTTAAGTACATTTAAAACCTGATACTCTTAGAATTTTTACTCAAGTAGTATTTTACTGGGTGACATTCACTTTTACCTGACTCATTTTCTATTAAGCTATCTTTACTTTTACTCAAGTATGAGAATTGAGTACTTTTCCCACAACTGGCTATTGTCCCGGGAGGCCCCGTCACATTGCCTCGACATGTGGAGGAAGAGCTCTGTGAGGGGACACTCTCTGGTCCTACAAACAAACCCTATTGTTCCTCACGCTCACACACTTTTCCTTCTCACCCTTTCGTTCTCTGCTTCACTCTGCTTTCCCACAATGCACAAGCATTTCCTGCCTTCTGTCAGCATTGGCGACCACTAGTGACCCTACCACTACCCCCCACCCACCCAAGACACACACGCACCCCCGCCTATGAAAATATTACATGTAGTTACCCTTATGTCAGACTTACGTATGTAACTACTTTAGTAACAAATATATTCCTCAGTTTGTACCTGGTAACGTCAGACATTACTTACTTACTTATTGTGTAATTACAAGATAAATTAACTACATGGTATCTGTGATAATTGTGAAGTAAAATATAATCCACTCTATCTAATGTGATCATTCCCCTTTCTGCCTGCCCTGCCTGCCTGCCCTGCCTGCCTGTTGCCATGCCACAGAGATGTGATCATTCCCCTGTCTGTCTGTCTGTCTGTCTGTCTGTCTGTCTGTCTGTCTGTCTGTCTGTCTGTCTGTCTGTCTGTCTGTCTGTCTGTCTGTCTGTCTGTCTGTCTGTCTGTCTGTCTGTCTGTCTGTCTGTCTGTCTGTCTGTCTGTCTGTCTGTCTGTTACCATGCCACAGAGATGCGTGGGTCCAGGTAGTTGAGTTTGGAGGTTCCCAGGGCGATCTGCTTGTTCTCCTCTCTGTCTGTGGCCTGCATCTGTAGCTTCATCAGCTGTTCCTCTATCCTCTGGACTGCTTTCCTCTTCACCTCCACCATCCTGAGGACACCACACAAGTCACTGATTAGTTGATTGATCGATCACTAGTTCTACCAAATCGGATTGGGGTAAGAAATTAGTAGAAACTTCCACCTATCTGCCGGCAAGGTGAGTCTATTGTCATTTGTATGCAGCACAAAGTACGAAGGGGAAGGGGCTAGCTAGGGGTTGACTTGGCATGGGGCCCTAGTCTGGTGTTGTTTCAGTAGAGCTGTACTCACTTTTTACTTCGGTCATCATGTGAGGCCTTGTGCTCTGTCTTGGCCCCCTTCAGCTGTTTCCTGGTGGCCGACAGCTGCTTCTGCTTCTCATCTATCTGAGAGCATTAAACACACACACACACACACACACACACACACACACACACACACACACACACACACACACACACACACACACACACACACACACACACACACACACACACACACGGTCATTACTGTGTATACTATGTGGGTAATGTGACAGCAAAAATATACATTTCAGTGCAAGTGGACAATAGAGACATTCTATTCTACTGTTACCTTGGTTTGCAGGTTCTGCATGGACTTCTCAAAGGTCTTGGGTGCAGCCCTCTGGTGGTTGCACAGTATAGCCACAGCCCGGTTGGCTCTGTTGTAGGACAGGATCTTAGCAGGAATGCTCTCATCCGCTGGACACACACACAGATACAGTGTTTACCATGCGCTTTTCAAGGAAATATCTGGTCAATTGTGTAGGCTACCGCCACATAAAGTTGAACCAAATATTTGCTCACTGTTTGCTGCTGCCAATGTGATCTTTATTAAAGCTAGTAACACAGCAACAATAACATTTGCCCCGACATCAGGTTAGTAGAAGCAAACAGTGGGCAGACAACTTCATCCACTATTGGCTAGTGGACCTGTCACTCATGGGAGCAGTGTGTGTGATTGGCTGTGTGTGTGCTGTCACTCACGGCTGGTGAGCTCTTTGAGCTGCTGCTGCAGGGTGATGGAGGCATTGTACGTACGGAACACTTTGGCTGTCAGCCCGTCCATCAACTCCTGTAGGTGCTTATTCAGAATAGAGGTCTAGAGAAGAGGAGGAAGAGAAGGAACAGAGAAAGATATCAAGGCAGGGGGAGAGAGGTGAGTTTAGGGGAGATGAGGGAGAAAGAGAGAGGTGCGTTTAGGGGAGATGAGGGAGAAAGAGAGAGGTGTGTTTAGGGGAGATGAGGGAGAGAGAGAGAGAGAGGTGAGTTTAGGGGAGATGAAAGAGAGAGGTGCGTTTGGGGGAGATTAGCGAGAGAGAGGGTGAGAGAGGTGAATTTAGGGGATATTAGCGAGAGAGAGGGTGAGGGAGGTGAGTTTAGAGGAGATGAGGGAGAGAGAGAGGTAGGTGAGTTTAGGGGAGATGGGGGAGAGAGAGAGAGGGAGGTGAGTTTAGGGGAGATGGGGGAGAGAGGGAGGTGAGTTTAGTGGAGATGGAGGAGAGAGAGAGAGAGGGAGGTGAGTTTAGGGGAGATGGGGGAGAGAGAGAGAGGGAGGTGAGTTTAGTGGAGATGGAGGAGAGGGAGGTGAGTTTAGATGAGATGAGAGGGAGATGGAGGTGAGTTTAGGGAAGATGAGGGAGAGAGGGGGGTGAGTTTAGGGAAGATGAGGGAGAGAGAGAGAGAAGGAGGCGAGTTTAGATGAGATGAGGGAGGTGAGTTTAGGGGAGATGGGGGAGAGAGAGAGAGGGAGGTGAGTTTAGGGGAGATGGGGGAGAGAGGGAGGTGAGTTTAGTGGAGATGGAGGAGAGAGAGAGAGGGAGGTGAGTTTAGATGAGATGGAGGGAGGGAGGTGAGTTTAGAGGAGATGAGGGAGAGAGAGAGAGGGAGGTGAGTTTAGGGGAGATGGGGGAGAGAGAGAGAGGGAGGTGAGTTTAGTGGAGATGGAGGAGAGGGAGGTGAGTTTAGATGAGATGAGAGGGAGATGGAGGTGAGTTTAGGGAAGATGAGGGAGAGAGGGGGGTGAGTTTAGGGAAGATGAGGGAGAGAGAGAGAAGGAGGCAAGTTTAGATGAGATGAGGGAGGTGAGTTTAGGGGAGATGGGGGAGAGAGAGAGAGGGAGGTGAGTTTAGATGAGATGGAGGGAGGGAGGTGAGTTTAGAGGAGATGGGAGAGAGAGGGAGAGAGAGAGAGGGAGGTGAGTTTAGGGGAGATGGGGGAGAGAGAGAGAGGGAGGTGAGTTTAGTGGAGATGGAGGAGAGGGAGGTGAGTTTAGATGAGATGAGAGGGAGACGGAGGTGAGTTTAGGGAAGATGAGGGAGAGAGGGGGGTGAGTTTAGGGAAGATGAGGGAGAGAGAGAGAAGGAGGCGAGTTTAGATGAGATGAGGGAGGTGAGTTTAGGGGAGATGGGGGAGAGGTAGGTGAGTTTAGATGAGATGGGGGAAGAGAGGGAGGGAGGGAGGTGAGTTTAGAGGAGATGGGGGAAGAGAGGGAGGGAGGGAGGTGAGTTTAGAGGAGATGGGAGAGAGAGAGAGGTAGGTGAGCTTAGGGGAGATGGGGGAGAGGTAGGTGAGTTTAGGGGAGATGGGAGAGAGAGGGGGGTGAGTTTAGAGGAGATGGGGAGAGAGGGAGAGCACATTTGAGACACTGATGTAAGACCTGTTTTATATTTGACTATTAGCCCTCAGTTCCTTAATTCACCCAGTATTAAGACCATAGGTTGTCTCTCTTACATTGAGTCTGTCGAATAGGTCGTCCTCAGGCTGCTTATTCTCCAAGAACAGCTGCAGGTTCTTAAACACCTGAGATAGAATACACAGGTTCATTTAAGAGGGAGTCTTGACATGTTTTATTCTTTATAAAATACACCAGTATTCTAGAACATTTGACTTTTAGGTTTAGATAAATAACCGTGACCAGGCTGGTGATCTAGTTATTCTCTTAGATGTAATGTCTGATTCCTGCCAGATGAGGGTGCTGTCATTGAGCAGGGTGTGTGTGTGTGTGTGTGTGTGTGTGTGTGTGTGTGTGTGTGTGTGTGTGTGTGTGTGTGTGTGTGTGTGTGTGTGTGTGTGTGTGTGTGTGTGTGTGTGTGTGTGCATGCCAGTAATAGCAGGAAACAGACCTCCCCCAGAGGCAGAGCAGACGGAAAGCACTTTAGGCCTGGATCACCTGTCTGTACAAACATCCTCCGAGCAGTGTGTGTCCAAACACACACACACAGGCAGGTGTGCGCACACAGGCAGATCATTGGAACATGACGAACACATGCTCCAGACATCTGTTAAATGCTCGCCCAACACAGACTAGACCACCCGATCAAATGGAAAGGATGAAATCTTAAACATCCCTTTAATTCTTAATCAATATCCTATTCTCTCCTTCCTCTTCTCTCCTCTGCCCTCCTCTCTTCTCCGTCTGTCCACCCTCTCCTCCACTCCTCCCCCTCTTCTCAATCTCTTCTATGTTCCCCCTCCTCTCTTCTCCGTCTGTCCACCCTCTCCTCCACACCTCCCCCTCTTCTCAATCTCTTCTATGTTCCCCCTCCTCTCTTCTCCATCTGTCCCCTCTCTCCTCCACTCCTCCCCCCTTTTCCCTCCTCTCCTCACCCTCTTCTCCACAGGCATCTTGTTGTAGTATCTGATGGAGTCTTTTCCCAGGAAGTCAAACTCCACCACGTACTCCTGGTCGTCCATCTTGGGGTACAGCTTGATGTGTTCCACCCTCAGGGAACAGCAGCCAACCGTATCAGCCGTCTCCCCCTCCTCCTTCTCATTCCCCGCCCTCAAGGCCAGCTATGGGACACACAGGACGGAGGGCAGAGGTTGTGTTTGAGCATCCTCGAGTATTTAGGTATCCAACTTCAATCGAAAAGGCGTGGAGTGGTGAAAGCAGAAGGGCAGTATCCTTGCTCTCAACAATCCAGTCACAGCTAATAGATGTACTGTAACGTGTAATTCCCCTCACCTTGTCTATGAAGTAGAGAGCCACAGCTCTCTGTCTGACCCTCATCTCTTTAGACTTCCAGTCCTCTCTGTACTGGGCCCTCAGGCGGTCCACACACTTCTTCAGCCTCCGGGCCGTCTCATACTTCTGCCAGTCCTTCTCGCCCTGCACACAGGCAGACACGGAACAGAGACAGACACGGGACAGAGACAGACACGGAACAGAGACAGACACGGAACAGAGACAGACACGGAACAGAGACAGACACGGAACAGAGACAGACACGGGACAGAGGCAGACACGGAACAGAGACAGACACGGAACAGAGACAGACACGGAACAGAGACAGACACGGAACAGAGACAGACACGGAACAGAGACAGACACGGGACAGAGGCAGACACGGAACAGAGACAGACACGGAACAGAGACAGACACGGAACAGAGACAGACACGGGACAGAGACAGACACGGGACAGAGACAGACACGGAACAGAGACAGACACGGAACAGAGACAGACACGGAACAGAGGCAGACACGGGACAGAGGCAGACAAGGGACAGAGGCAGACACGGGACAGAGACAGACACGGAACAGAGGCAGACACGGACAGAGACAGACACGTAACAGAGACAGACACGTAACAGAGACAGACACGGGACAGAGACAGACACGGGACAGAGACAGACACGGGACAGAGACAGACACGGGACAGAGACAGACACGGGACAGAGACAGACACGAACAGAGACAGACACGGGACAGAGACAGACACGGGACAGAGACAGACAGACAGGTTACATCAGATTTAGGGTGAGTGATAAGGTCATGATAAGGGAGTGAGGGACTCCTTTAGTAATCTCCTTTAGTTGAGGTTAGGGTGAGAGGGTCATGGTTAGGAGTTAGATCTTAGAGTTACCTTGATTCTGGAGCTGAAGTAAATGTACTTGTTGGGGTTAGGAGTGAGGAGGTTAAAGGTTGTCATTACCTTGATTCTGGAACTGGGGTTGAGCATGATGTACTTAATAGAACCCTGGATGTTCTCAGTCCACGACACCAGCCATGTGACCTTGTTGTCATGACGAACCTCCTTCCAGCGCGTGCCCTGGGGCGGCTTGGGGTGCTTAGAGTCTCTGAGGAGAAGAGGAGAGGGGCAGAGAGAAGGTTTGAAGAAGAATAAAGCAATACCTTGGATCAAAGAGACCGAATGAGACAACTTGGGAAAGAGGGGCTGAGAGATGTAGTGTTTTAGCTGGTCTAAGGGGTAGGCCTAGTGGGTTCACCCCAAATCCTTTAGGGCTTGAGGTCTTCAGACCTCTCGTAAAGCATGGGATGGGATGGTATACTGAGGTTCCTCAAAGGAGTAAGGCTTCAATTGTGTTCTAAAATCAAAGCTGATCCTGTTTTGACATTTCCTCTCCTGTGTACAACTATTACAGGACCGGGGTGAAAAACACAACAAAACGACGCCAAGCTGAGCAGGTAGATGGCCAGCTTGTCCTTTTATTGTTTCCACCACCGGACTGGGCTCGAGGCGACACACACATGCACACACGAACACACACACACTCACACACACACATACACACAGACACACAGACAACTGAGCCTGGGGCTACACAGACAGAGAGGTGGCCTTTGACACAGACGGACACACACATAAACAACCATATGGCATGTTTAGGACCATCACACACACAAACACAAACCATGCACGGAAACTAGAAGAGCCAGGACAGGACAGAGCCAGGACAGGACAGCAAGCAAAGATACTTTTTACCCTGGATAAAAATAGCTGCAGCAATCACAACAAGGCAGATATGGAGAGGGAGATAAGAGGGGGGAGGGAGGGAGGGAGGCATACAGATGAGGGAGGGAGAAGGGAAGAGAGGCACAGACATACAGCAGGGAGAGGAGGGATAAGGGAGAAGGGGGAGGGATAAGAGAGAGAACAGAGGAACATAACAATGGGGCAGAGGGGTGGAGGACTCTTTTACATAAATAACTCTTTTACAATAAGAAATCCCGTCACCGTAGAAAAAAAAAGTGTGATGTCAGGAACATAAAACTCCCACAACATGTTCTCTTCTCACGAGACATAGGTTCACACCCTTACACATGAAGCCAATAGAATCCATACAGGAGCAGGCACAACTTGGCAAGCAATTCAATGTGATTGTTACAAGCCTCAATAGCTTACCACTCAAATATGTAGTGGTATACAGGGACCTCTTGTGGTAGGAACACAAAACTTCACATTTATCATGAACTTGGTGATCCATTGAATTGTTTTATTTATTTTTTATTTAACTAGGCACGTCAGTTAAGAACAAATTCTTATTTACAATGACGGCCTAGGAACAGTGGGTTAACTGCCTTGTTCAGGGGCAGAACGACAGATTTTCACCTTGTCAGCTCTGATCTAGCAACCTCTCGGTAACTGGCCCAACGCTCTAACCACTTGGCTACCTTTCTACCAAGAATCCCTCGCAACGCTCATTCATCACCCTCTTTCCAACTGATGATGATGAAGATGGGGAGACTCACTTGCTGCAGTTGATAATGATGTCTTCAGGGCGGATGCGGCGTTTCAGCATGCCCATCTTTGGGTGGTCCCCACGCCCCCTGAACAGACCGGGAGGCTCGATGCGGAAGTTTCCAATTCGCTCCTTATGGTTGTCCATCACACAGAAACCATACTCCTGGAGGATACGCTCATTCTCCTCTTTGATTTTCTGGAAAACGTTGGAATAACATTGGAGAACGTTGGAGGGTGTGTGAGTTGTAGACGTGTGTACTGTATGTGTACTGTATGTGTGTCTGTGTGTGCGCACGTGTGCACATGTTGGTTCAGGGCCTCACCAGTTTCTCATCTTTGGACATCTGTTTCCGGGCCTCTGATTGGGCCTTGAAGTACTCGCTCATCTCCGTGAAGTTACACTTGTTTATATCTGTGATCTTTGACTTCTCCTCCGATGTCATTTCCTGGGGTTAAAGGACAGAATGGAGTTTTATTTATACAGGGGATCAACTGAGACCAAGGTCTCATTTGCAGTAGAGCCCTGTTTTCAATACAAAGAAAAAACATGCGCGTTAAGAAAAACAATCACAATTAACATTTAAAAGATCAGAAATCAATTTTTTTAATGGCCCAAGAGGCACTAGAACATCCATTCTAACAGTTTTTTGTAAATTGTTCCACATAAGGTGCAGCATATCTGAAGTGTAACGTAATTCATTGACATAGTTTTAGAATTAGTAATTCTATAAGAGATCAAAGGTGTCAGATAAATTGGAAATATTTGCATTAACGCTTTATATATAATTAACATAAAATGCTGCTCTCTTCTGGAGGTTAAAGAGGCCCAACCTACTTCTAGATATCAGGAACAGTGGTGAGTTTTAAAACCAGAGCCAGTAATGAACCTCAGGGCACAATGATATACAGCATCCAAGTGTGGACGCTGCAGCATGCATGTAAATAACACCCCCATAATCCAATACACAAATAAAGGTAAAGGTAGCCTGCCCTTTCCCACCTGTACAAAAGGAACACTTATGTGAGAATGCTATTCATTGACTATAGCTCAGCGTTCAACACCATAGTACCCTCAAAGCTCATCACTAAGCTAAGGACCCTGGGACTAAACACCTCCCTCTGCAACTGGATCCTGGACTTCCTGACGGGCCGCCCCCAGGTGGTGAGGGTAGGTAGCAAAACATCTGACACGCTGATCCTCAACACTGGAGCTCCCCTGGGGTGCGTGCTCAGTCCCCTCCTGTACTCCCTGTTCACCCACGACTACATGGCCAGGCACGACTCAAACACCGTCATTAAGTTTGCAGACGACACAACAGTGGTAGGCCTGATCACCGACAACGACGAGACAGCCTATAGGGAGGAGGTCAGAGACCTGGCCGGGTGGTGCCAGAATAACAACCTATCCCTCAACGTAACCAAGACTAAGGAGATGATTGTGGACTACAGGAAAAGGAGGGCCGAGCACACCCCCATTCTCATTGACGGGGCTGTAGTGGAGCAGGTTGGGAGCTTCAATTCCTTGGTGTCCACATCAACAACAAACTAGAATGGTCCAAACACACCAAGAAAGTCGTGAAGAGGGCACGACAAAGCCTATTCCCCCTCAGGAAACTAAAAAGATCTGGCATGGGTCCTGAGATCCTCAAAAGGTTCTACAGCTGCACCATCGAGAGCATCCTGACTGGTTGCATCCTTGCCTGGTACGGCAATTTCTCGGCCTCCGACCGCAAGGCACTACAGAGGGTAGTGCGTATGGCCCAGTACATCACTGGGGCTAAGCTGCCTGCCATCCAGGACCTCTACACCAGGCGGTGTCAGAGGAAGGCCCTAAAAATTGTCAAAGACCCCAGCCACCCCAGTCATAGACTGTTCTCTCTACTACCGCATGGCAAGCGGTACCGGAGTGCCAAGTCTAGGACAAAAAGGCTTCTCAACAGTTTTTACCTCCAAGCCATAAGACTCCTGAACAGGTAATCAAATGGCTACCCGGACTATTTGCATTGTGTGCCCCCCCACGCCAACCCCTCTTTTACTCTGCTGCTACTCTCTGCTTATCACATATGCATAGTCACTTTAACTATACATTCATGTACATACTACCTCAATTGGGCCGACCAACCAGTGCTCCCGCACATTGGCTAACCGGGCTATCTGCACTGTGTCCCCCCCGCCAACCCCTTTTACGCTACTGCTACTCTCTGTTCATCATATATGCATAGTCACTTTAACCATACCTACATGTACATACTACCTCAATCAGCCTGACTAACCGGTGTCTGTATGTAGCCTCGCTACTGTTATAGCCTCGCTATTGTATATATCCTCGCTACTGTTATTTTTCACTGTCTTTTTACTGTTGTTTTATTTCTTTACTTACCTATTGTTCACCTAATACCTTTTTTGCACTATTGGTTAGAGCCTGTAAGTAAGCATTTCACTGTAAGGTCTACACCTGTTGTATTCAGCGCACGTGACAAATAAACTTTGATTTGATGTGGTTTGAACCATTTTCTTTCAAATAACAGATGATAAACAGGCTTTGTTTCTGTATGTCACGACACCTACGGAAGGTGGCGCCCCTCCTCGCCCGGGCGGCGCTCGGCAGTCGTCGTCGCCGGCCTACTAGCTGCCACCGATCCTGTTTTCACGTTCTGTTAGTTAGGTCTAGGATAGGCACACACCTGTTTTGTATTAGTCGTTAGTGGGGGGGTATTTAGGCTAGCTTGGTAGGTTTGTGTTTTGTGCGGGATAGTTTTTGTCAGGACTCTTGTTTGGAAGTGAGGGTCTGTGTTTTTCCTCTGCCCGTGTTTTACGCGGAGTTTATATTGGGCTGCGTCCCTGCATTATGTTTGGAGAGGGTGGTGCGTTTTATTTATACGCCCTGCCCGGCCGTGCTTGTATTTGTTCCGTGTGGATATATTAAGGAAGTATTCACGGTCTCCTGCGCTTGACTCCACCTCTCCTGCTTCCTTGAGCCACACCTTGTGACACTGTAAAAGAAAACAATTTTAAACTTCAACTTTCTTACCAGCTCAGATATGTGTTTTGAAAGACAACTTGTCATCTAGCCATATACCAATATATTTATAATAAGGAACTAGTTCAGACTAGTAATTTTATAGTAATTTAGATATAAATTATGTAGTCTAGAGAAGAGCATATCTTTTGTTTTGTTAGCATTCAGCACCAACTTATGATCAGAAAGTGTCTTCTGCAGTACCAGAATTTGAAAATGCTTGGCCAATAGTAGGTGCAAACACAGTATTCCATGGGGCATAACTCAACTAATATCTGTCTGAACGTTCCATGTACCTACCTTCCTCCAGTCCTTGTAGAAGTTCTTCCTAAACATTTCCTTGGTTGTGTACTCATGGTCCAGCATCTTAGCAAAGAAGGTAGCCACCTCCTCTGCAGGGGCACTTAGTCTCAGGTGCTTACCTGGTGTGTGGGGGGGGGGGGGGCATAGAACGATTGAGCACATAAAATATGACTTGTCTTTCGGAGAGACTTGGTGATATCATCATATCAAAAATATTATCTAACCACCTAAACATAAAGTGTGAATCTATATGAACTCACTCACCATCGTAGAAAAACCTGACATGGCCAGGTAGGGGTTCATATGGAGGAGCAAGAACAGGTCCCTTGTGTTCCAGAAACTTCCATTTGGAGCCATCCGTAGATCTCTCCTCCTCCCACCTAAAATGGATGGATGACAAAATGTGTATGAGAGAAATAACAAGAAAACAGTAGAAGGACTGTAGATTTGAGTTTTTTTTAGAGTACCCACAACCATTTAGTGATTGTATCTGTAGGAATCAACCAATCCTCCCAAACATCTCACCATTTTGTGATTGTATCTGCAGGAATCAACCAATCCTCCCAAACATCTCACCATTTTGTGATTGTATCTGCAGGAATCAACCAATCCTCCCAAACATCTCACCATTTAGTGATTGTATCTGTAGGAATCAACCAATCCTCCCAAACATCTCACCATTTCCACTTCTCCTCTGTTTCCTTCTTGGCTTTCTTGCCATCTGCTCCTGCTTTCTTGTCTTTTGTCTTCTTCTTGGGTTTTATGTCCTGAACGAGACAAAATGAGTGTGAACAAGGGTAAGGAAAGAGAGTGTCCAACCTCAGCTGAAAACCTCAACTCACCTCTTCCTCCTCCTCATCTTCATATTCCTGCTTTCTCTTCTTTGCCTTCTTGCCATTCTCTGTCTTGATCTTTTGGGGCTTGTATTCAAATCTGAACAAAATACAACCATCAGATGAAACATGAAAAAAAATGGATCTAGTTTGAATTTCATTAATCACTTTCATTAAAAAAAATGCATTAATTAACTGTTTATATGCAGCGTACGTACTATTTATGTGTGAGTATGCACACATAAGTGTTAGTGTTTTTGTATTAGTTTGTAATCTGTTTGTCTTCCT
Source organism: Salmo salar (assembly GCF_965601325.2). Classification (NCBI taxonomy): domain Eukaryota; kingdom Metazoa; phylum Chordata; class Actinopteri; order Salmoniformes; family Salmonidae; genus Salmo; species Salmo salar. The sequence goes on along the minus strand of NC_138303.1, from coordinate 19,459,354 downwards.
GATTGGCTCAACAGGCATGGCTAACAAACCTTGGCATACTGCACCCAGATTTAATAAGGAGCCTTAGAACGTTGTGGATACTCACTCCTCCTCATCTCTCTCTCTCTTCAGAGTCTTGTTGTGTTTGGGAGAGGGGTACAAGCCGTTGTCCTCCTCTGGTTCACTCTTAATGGCAGGAGGGCTGGGGCTGTTCCACATCTCCCTGTAGGACACATTACAGTGTTAAAGGTGCAATCCGTAGATATTCTTAAAATGTACAATATCTGCCTTCTACACCCATAGTTGTTTACACTACTACTTGTAGTAACAATTAAAAATAAAATAGAACAGTCAATTCCATATTCCCATTTACCTCGCATGACCGTTTTCTTTCTCCTTCTTGGGCTTGCCTTCAACATGGGAGGATTTGACCTGCGATAAAACAGACAAACTGGCTGGGAATTGTAGTCTACTAGTAGAGTCACTGTGACATCTGAGATCCACCTTTTCTGATAGACACTCTATACCCCTCAAACTCATCTGTGGAACTCAAAGCCAGTTCCACTGCATGTTTTCATTGCTCCCCTCTAATCACAAACATATTTAGACCTGGGACACCAGGTGGGTGCAATTAATTATAAGGTAGAACAGAAAACCAGCTGGCTCCGGACCTCATAGGGTAAGAGTTGAATAACCCTGCTCTATACGGAGAAAACAAACCTTTTCCTCTCTTCTCTTCTCTTTGTCTTTCTCCTTCTGTTTCTCCCTGTGCCTGTCGACACTCCCGTCGCTGTGCTTCAACCTCTCCTTCTCCTTGTCTCTGTGCTTCTTCTCAGAGTGCTCCCTGTGTTCACTGAGAGATGGACAACACATGAGAGGTCAGGGGTTTGGGGTCAATGGACAGGAGTCAGACACAGGAAAGCTACATAAACACAAATTATTCAGGCCACAGAGAGCTCCAATATTGAATACAGACTACAACACACAACCTGGATGAACACAGAACAAATCAAAGAAGGCAGAAAAGGGACAAGTCAACTTAATAAAGACTTAAAATGTAGATTGCAAATGCAGGGCTTAGATTGTTTTGTCTACAGCTTTCTGTTTCTCTGAATAGACTACGCAATTGACGCGGCAAGTAGCCTTGTACTTTTTGAATGGTCTTCAATGGCAAAAAACATAGTGCAACAGTCTTCTGCGCAAAAACTTAATGAAAGGCATTTGATATAATTTATTGATATAAGGTGCATTTGGAAAGTGTTCAGACCCCTTGACTTTTTCCACATTTTGTTACGTTACAGCCTTATTCTAAAATTACTGAAATTGTTTTTTACCCCTCATCAACCTACACACTATACCCCATAATGACAAAGCAAAAACAGTTTTTACATTTTTTATTTGCAAATGTATTAAAAGTAAAAAATGTGAGTATCACATTTACATAAGTATTCAGACCCTTTACTCAGTACTTTGTTGAAGCACCTTTGGCAGCGATTACAACCTCAAGTCTTCTTGGGTATGATGCTACAAGCTTGGCACACCTGTATTTGGAGAGTTTCTCCCATTCTTCTCTGCAGATCCTCTCAACCTCTGTCAGGTTGGATGGGGAGCATCACTGCACATCTATTTTCAGGTCTCTCCAGAGATGTTCGATCAGGTTTTCATCAAGGATCTCTTTGTCCTAGATTTTCATCAAGGATCTCTTTGTCCTATCATCTTTCCCTCGATCCAGACTACCACCATGCTTCACCGTAGGGACGGTGCCAGGTTTCCTCCAGATGTGATGCTTAGCATTCAGGCCAAAGAGTTCAATCTTGGTTTCATCAAACCAGAGAATTTGGTTTCTCATGGTCTGAGAGTCTTTAGGTGCCTTTTGGCAAATTCCAAGTGGGCTGTCATTTGCCTTTTACTGAGTAGTGGCTTCCGTTTTGGCCACTCTACCATAAAGGCCTGATTGGTGGAGTGCTGTAGAGATTGTTGTCCTTCTGGAAGGTTTTCCTTTCTCCACAGAGGACCTCTGGAGCTCTGTCAGTGTGACCATTGGGTTCTTGGTCACCTCCCTGACCAAGGCCCTTCTCCCCTGATTGCTCAGTTTGGTCGGGCGCCCAGCTCTAGGAAGAGTCTTGGTGGTTTCAAACTTCTTCCATTTAAGAATGATCACTGTGTTCATGGGGACCTTCAATGCTGCAGAATTGTTTTAGTACCCCTCCCCAGATCTGTGCCTCGACACAATCCTATCTTAGACCTCTAAGGACAATTCCTTGGACCTCGTGGCTTGGTTTTTGCTCTGACCTGCACTGTCAACTGTGGGACCTTATATAGACAGGTGTGTGTCCAATCAATTGAATTTACCACAGGTGGACTCGAATCAAGTTGTAGAAACATCTCAAGGATTATCTATGGAAACAGGATGCACCTGAGCTTAATTTTGAGTCTCATAGCAAAGGGTTCGAATACTTATGTAAATATGTATTATTTTTAATTATTTTGTATAAATTTGCAAAAAAAAAAAAAAAATGTTTTCGCTTTGTCATTATGGGGTATTGTGTGTAGATTGATGAGGGGAAAAAACAACTTCATCAACTTAAGAATAAGGCTGTAACGTAACAAAATGTAGAAAAAGTCAAGTGGTCTGAACACATTCTGAATGCACTGTATCTTATATGACCACGTTTTCATGAATTGTATTATATAATCCTCAAGCCCATTCATAAGACCAGAGACATGAACAAGGAAGTATGACGTATGAAACGCGTCACTTGCACACAGTATTCCTGACTGAAACTATAGCCATTCTTTGTCACAGACAACATTCAAACTCTCTCAGACAAATTTCCCAAGGTATTTGCTATAAATTATAATGTGAACTTACATAGACACATATGAGCTAAATAAATACTCAAATCCCAGTTATCCTCAAAAACTCTTAAAAGCATGATTTTCTTTATTTAGCATTACTGCCCAGACATAACCTCAAAAGCATAAGACCCACATTGTGCCAAATACCAACTGAAAAATGTTGTCAAAACAAGTACAAGTGGGAACACTTTGTTTCAGAGAGGGTACTCATGCCTATGGATGTTAGCAGAGAGCGAGCGAGTGAGAGAGGGGGGGAGAGAGAATGGAGATAGACGGGGTAGAGAGAGAGAGAAATAGAGAGAGGGAGGGGTAAAGAGAGGGAGAAAGAGAAAGAAAGAAGGGTAGAGAGAAAGGGAGAAAGAGAAAGAGAGGGGGTAGGGAAAGAGGGAGATAAAGTAATTTCTGTGCATTCAAATCATGCATTGATGTCCTAGATGTCCTAGAGAACTAGGTAGAAGACATACAGTACCTTCAGAAAGTATTCAAACCTCCTGACTTATTCCACATTTTGTTGTGTTACAGCCTGAATTAAATATCACACACAATACCCCATAATGACAAAGTGAAAACATGTTTTTAGAAATGTTAGCAAATTTAATGAAAATGAAATACAGAAATATATCATTTACATTAGGATTCACACCCCTGTGTCAATACTTTGCTGACGCACCTTTGGCAGTGATTACAGCTGTGAGTATTTTTGGGTAAGTCTCTAAGAGCTTTGTTAACATGGATTGTACAATATTTGCCCATTATTCTTTGTAAAATTCTTCAAGCTCTGTCAAGTTGATTGTTGATCATTGTTAGACTGCCATTTTCAAGTCTTCCCATAGATTTTCATGCCGATTTAAGTCAAAACTGTAACTACATCAGTAACATTCAATGTCATATTGGTAAGCAACTCCAGTGTAGATTTGGCCTGGTGTTTTAGGTTATTGTCCTGCTGAAAGATGAATTAGTCTCCCAGTCTGTTGGAAAGCAGACTGAACCAGGTTTTCCTTTAGAATTTTGACTGTGCTTATAGCTGTATGTTTATTTTTATCCCCAAAAAACTCCCTAGTCCTTTCCGATGACAAGCATACCCATAACATGATGCAGGCACCACCATGCTTGAAAATATGAAGACTGGCACTGAGTGATGTATTGTGTTGGATTTGCCCCAAACATAACGCTTTGTATTCAGGGAAAAAAGTTAATTTCTTTGCTATATATTTTGCAGTATTACTTAGTGCCTTCTTGCAAACAGGATGCATGTTTTGGAATATTTTTTATTCTGTACAAGCTTCCTTCTTTTCGTTCTTTCATTTAGGTTAGTACTGTGGAGTAACTACAATGTTATTCATCCATCCTCAGTTTTCTCATATCACAACCATTAAACTCTGTGTTTTAAAATCACCATTGGCTCATGGTGAAATCCCTGAGCAGTGTCCTTCCTCTCTGAGTTAGGAAGGACGGCTCTATCTATGTAGTGACTGGGTGTATTGATACACCACCCAAAGCTTAATGAATAACTTCACCATACTCAAAGGGATATTCAGCATCTGCTTTTTTAATTATTTCTTTGACACATCTACTAATCGGTGCCCTTCTTTGCGAGGCATTGAAAACCCTCTCTGGTCTTTGTGATTGAACCTGTGCTTGAAATTCACTATTCGATTGAGGGACCTTACAGTTAATTGTATGTGTGGGGTAGAGATGGGGCAGTCACTGCCATAACAAGTGTAGATCAGTGACTCAGAAGAAAGCCATTAAGAGGGTTTGTGCTCAGGCTATAATGGAAGAAGGCAGGTGCGTGGGAGAGAATATACCTGTAGAGTTAAAAAGGTACTCACACTCAAAACCACGAAAAGGAATAACCCAAGGAGGCCGAGATGCAAAAAGAATATAATTAATTTAATCCATGCTTGAAAGAATACAATACCCCACTGCCAGGTCTCTGACCTCCTCCCTATAGGCTGTCTCATCGTTGTCGGTGATCAGGCCTACCAGCGTTGTGTTGTCGGCAAACTTAATGATGGTGTTGGAGTCGTGCTTGGCCACGCAGTCGTGGGTGAACAAGGAGTACAGGAAGGGACTAAGCACCCACCCCTGAGGAGCCCCCGTTTGAGAATCAGCATGGCAGTTGTTGCCTACTCTTACCACATGGGGGCGGCCCGTCAGGAAGTCCAGGATCCAGTTGCAAAGGGAGGTGTTTAGTCCCAGGGTCCTTAGCTTAGTGATGAGCTTCGTGGGCACTATGGTGTTGAACGCTAAGCTGTAGTTAATGAACAGCATTCTCACATAGGTGTTCCTTTTGTCCTTTTGTTGATCAGCACTGATGAAGGCATAAGGCCGAAACATATGCTATGTTCCTTTTTTATTTCAACATAATGTGGAAAAAGTCAAGGGGTGTGAATAGTTTCTGAACCAGTGGAGGCTCCTCAGAGGAGGAAGGGGAGAAACATCCCTCTCAGTGAATTTCCAAAAAATATAAATAGTTATCCTTTTTAAAACTATACTAAATACATTCATGTCACCAAATAATTTAATAAAACACACTGTTTTATGCAATGAAGGTCTAAAGTAGCCTCGACAGCACTCTGTTGGGTAGCACCATGGTGTAGCGGAGGACAGCTAGTGAACAGCTAGTTTCCGTTCTGCTCTGGGTACATTGACTTCAAAACAAAACCTAGAAGGCTTGTGGTTCTGAACCTCTTCCATAGACTTACACGGTAATTATGACAACTTCCGGAGGACGTCCTCCAACCTATCAGAGCACTTGTAGCATAAAATGACATGTTGTCCACCGAATCAAAGGATCAGAGAATGAATCTAGTACTGAATGCATAGCTAGCATAGCTAGCACTGCAGTGCATAAAATGTGGTGAGTAGTTGACTCAAAGAGAGAGAAAGACAATAGCTGAACAGTTTTGAACAAATTCCATTCTTAAAAAATTAAGAAGAAGCAGCTACCTACAGAAGCCATATTTCATTTTATTTTTTCCCCCCACTTTCACTTATTTAGCTAACCAATACATCTCAAAATAGCCTGCGGTTAGGGCTGTTGGGCCAGTAACCGAAAGGTTGCTGGATCGAATCCCCGAGCTGACAAGATAAAAATCTGTCGTTCTGCTCCTGAGCAAGGCAGTTAACCCACTGTTCCCCGGGTGCCGATGACGTGGATGTAGATTAAGGCAGCCCGCACCCACCTCTCTGAAGACACATTTCAGTTGAATGCATTCTGTTGTATAACTGACCTGGTATCCCCCTTTCCCACCTAGCTAGTTTAGCCTACTCAAAAACCTGGCTCAAACAGAGAGGTATGCTATGTTAGCTAGCTGGTTCTGACTATCCAACACTGGAACACTTCCAATTCAAAGTAAGCTTTTGATTTGATAAATGTATTGCCACTGGGGCCTGACGGTGTAACTGCTAAACTGCTTGCTGTACACTGTACTGTGTGATTGTAGTGGGTTAGTTCTAGTAGCTATGTTGATTATGTCATTAGCTAATATGGTGACTATTATGTAGGTTGTGTGTAGCGGTTAGCATTCATGAAGGTTTGGCTTGTTAATTTTTGCCTTGTCACAGACTGGTGATGTGAAGGGCACTGAAGTCCACAACCGAAGGGAAAAGGTCAGAGGAAGAGAGAGCATAGATGCGATAAGGAATTATACAACAATCAAAGAGATCATGCTGTTTGTATGTGGCTGCTATGAAAGTAAACCGTGTTTGAGTGTGATCAGGGGCGTATTCATTCTGCCGATTCTGTTGAAAAACATTTCTCAAATGGAACGAAACAGGGATAAACATACCTGAATTTGTACAATAGAAACTTTCGTTTGGAACTGTTGGAATAATGATTAAAACCCTAGATCAGCTAGATGCTGGCAAGAGTGTGCAAGGCAGTATTGAATGTGTCAATGTCTGTCACCTTGATTACTCAAAAATAAATTGACCGCACCTATGTTGTAAACTTTCATCCATAGGCTAGGTTGTAGCAACCTCATGATGAATATAGGGAACATTTGAGTATCATGTAGTAGCCTAAACTTATCGATGTTACACTGAGCTGGGAGAATGAAATATGAATGATAGTCATCCAATATGCTGTAATAAGGCCATGCTCATAAAACAAAAATGTCCTCCCTCATCTTAAACGGCACCAACCGCCACTGTTCTGAGGCATAGTACAACAGCACAGAGACAGCATAGGGGCAGCATAATAAATTAAGATATCCTGTTGAATGATGTAATGTGGTGTTGTCGTATGGTCTTGTACAACACAAAGAATTATGGTCAGCAATGGCAGTATACTCAGAACTCTCCCACAGACCAAATGAAAAGGGAAATGAGAAGGAAGGCGAGATGGAGAAGAAGACGGAAAGAATTCTGAGAAACCCTCAGCGGGATGGAGATGACTGACAAAAGGAAAGAAAAAGTGAGAGAGACAAAGAGAGGAGGGGAGAGGAACATACCTGTTGCTATGCTTGGCTTTCTCTCTCTCCTTGTCTTTCTTGTGTTCTTTGCGCCTGTGCTCTTTATGCTTGTCCTTGTGTTTGTGAGCGTCTGGGACAAAGTTAGAGATTGACTTGTTTAGTAGAGATCCACCAGACAATAGGAACTGTAACAGCACAGTGTAATCTGATCACTTTGTGGCCCTCGGTGGCACAGTGTATGGATACGCTAATGTCTTCAGCGTCACATAGTAATGAATACAAACTGCAGGTTCAACAAATAGAATCACTTCTCATACCGCAAGGGTGTTCAATATTAAACATCAAACTGCCACATTTTCTTTCAAATTAGTTGGCTGGATTATTAAATTACTGTGTAGTTACTTTGTAATTACACCACAATTAAAAGCATAAACGGTATCGTACCATTTAATGTGAAGAATGACCTGTAAAATCAAGTACGGAAACAGGACTGGGTAATTGAAAGTCAAAACCACCCTTGCATATCTCTCCCTACCTGTCTAAACTCAAAATTAGATCCCACGGGGAGTGTCAAAGATAAAAAAAAGTGGGTCCAGGGGAGTGGGGATGGGAGGGAGGTTCAGACATCTAGGTGGGTCTACTTTCCTACAATGGACGCTGCATATCTCGGTTTTTAAGACCAAAACATGAGATCCATACTGCTGCTGCCCTGTCTCAACACGCACCCCAGACATCTAGACCTGAACCACCCGCACACACATGCCTGCACGTTCTCTGTTGATAGTAACATCACAACTGGCTGGGTCTTGTGAGACACACGTTGAACTCACATGTAACCCTAGACCTAAGGTCAGTGGTGTAGTGGAGGGTAAACGCATATAACGTTGTTTACGCACATTTTTTTATTTGGGATGAGCGTTTACACACCTTTTGCAGAAAAATGCATTGAAAGTATAGGGAGCGTTACTTCTGTAATCCAGTCTTGCAATCAGCATTTACCACTACATCACTGTCTAAGGTAAAATCTTAAATCAGAGGTCTTCAACCTTTTCTTGACCAGGGACCCCCGGCCATGCAAACAGGCTGTCATGGCTGTCGTATAAAGTGGACCAAAATGCAGCGGGAGTCTGTATACTCATCTTCTTTTTATTTGGCAGAAATAAGGAAAAACAAAACAAAACACACATATACAAAAACACCGACGACAAACAGTCCTGTAAGGCATACAGCTTATACACGAAACAACTACCGACGAAAACCCATGAAAAAACACCCCTACTAAATATGACCTTCAATTAGAGGCAACGAAGAACAGCTGCCTCCAATTGAAGGTCAAAACAATAAACTAGACATAGAAATAGAAAAAAATTGAAAATAGAACATAGAAATACAAAACATAGAACACAACCCAAAAAACCCGACAACACAAAACAAACACACCCCTGCTACGTCCTGACCAAACTACAATAACAAATAACCTCTTTTACTGGTCAGGGCGTGACACAGGCAACCCAGGGACCCCCATCATATGTCTTATCATGAAGTAAATTATAATGGCAAGAAGTAATCGAAAATGTACAATTAATAGTTTTTAATTGTTTTGACCTCCCCACATTATAACAGGAAGAGGAAGTGTACATGTCAAGAAAGCTTACCAGCAGCCAGTGGCACTTTTCAAAGCGGGTGCTTTTTCAAAGCCTATGTCAGATACTCCAGTGAGTGTAATTAGCTCAATATTAGGAGTAGAGAAATAAAGTTTACATAAGAAATAATATATTCTCCTCTTTTCTACTGTAGGTTTGTAATTCAAAATGTATTTATTCTGTTGTTGCAAGCGATATTCATGAAAACATTTCAATAAAAACATTTATTTTCGCAGACCCTCTGCAGTACCATGGCGAACTCCTATGGGGCCGCAGACCCCAGGTTGAATACCCCTGTCTTAAATGATAGGATATCCCTTTCCTCTAGTGGTGCACAATAGTCTATGTGTCGCTGGTGAGAAGTAGTGCACTAGATTAAGAATAACAGGTTATAATTTGAGATTCCTTAATAAGTTAAATTTGGGCCATCTCTTTTGGGTGATTGTCATTTTTTAAATCTCTGAACAAAAGTGGGAAAAACTTCCAATTAGTGGTGGCTTTGTCAGAGGGTGGGCCCATATAACTGTCAGTCTTGAGCTTGAACGTCACCTTGTGGCGTCCCTCTGTTATGGCAGTTAAATAACTGGTAGGGGGTTCTTGTCATAGGAAACAATAATATGCTCCCAGTACCATATCTGTCCCATTTCCATGACTGTTTAATTATTTTACTAATGAAATGTTGAGTTGTCAAAGGTGTGTGCACTTGACTCCCCCCTTTTTAAATATGTTATTACAGTATTATTGTGCTGGCAGAATTCCAGTCTAATTTCTAAAAACCATGTCCAAAGTTGACTAACAAATGCAACAAGCTATAACAACATTTAAAACATATACTTGTAATAAAGCAACTATCTTTGACAGATGAAATGTAGTGGCAGTAATGCCTGCAGCGATTGTACCAGGAGCCATGGGGTGGGAGAGGCCGATGAACTCCCAGCTCTAGCCTCCATATCACGGCCAACTGTTCTATCAGTGCTCGGCGCACTGGCTGCTAGACAGAGAAAAAGAAAATGGCGCAGAGACTAAGTCCTAAACCCCCATTTCACTACTTTCGGCTCAAAAATTATACATTGTTGCACCACAACATCAACAAACAATGGTCTATTTGAGAAACACGGTGTAAAGCGCTGCCAGAATTTCCCCTCAGATCGCAATATTATATATCGAAAGGGTAATTTTGAGGCCCTCTTTTTGAACAATAGACACAAGAGAGTGGAGGAGAAGGGACTTAGTCTCTGGGACGCCATTTCTGTCCTTTAAAAACTAACAGGAGTAGACGAATGAAGATAGGGACTTGATCACAAGCAAAACCATGATCAATATTTTTTTTGCCGTTAAAAACAACTTACCATTGGCTCGAGACCCAGAATTGACCTGCAAAATTTAAAAAATATATTAAATTAATGTTTATATTTTCTGAATGCCGGTAGAAAGGAGAATGTCAAGTTTCATACAGGGAAATATGAGAAATTCTACACAAAGCCCAGCGATCGCTTGTGATATTTATAACAAAGTTGCTACTTGAAAGACAACTAATGCAACTTATTAACATTGCATGGATACAATCGATAGGCTATCACATTGTGATTTTATCATTATCTAGTCAGCCAAACCAACTGTCACATAATGCAAATAACCAGCTACCTACATCTCGTTCAGCATAATAACACTACCTGCGAGTCTCTTTCACCGTGATCCCCGCTCATTGTCTTGTAATGCCAAATACACAAGTCAGAGATGCCCAAGGTAAGAAGATGAGGTTGACAGAGTAGTCTGGATAGACTGTGGAATGGAGTCGTTGCGCACTGGGCTAAGTCCGAATTCTCTTCAACTGCGCATGCCCGAAATAATTTAAATAATGAAAAATAAATGTTGTCTACTGTCCTACATGGTTCCTCCCTACAATAGTTAAAGTTCCCTGATGTGTCGTAAAATCTCTCTATGATAGATTAACAGTAGGACATAGACTATAGAAAATACTCTTGTCAAACTGCACTTCAAAAAGGGGACAGCATTCAGTCCTATCAAAATATTGTAAAATGGAACAATTCATGTAGGCCACTTGTGTGAACTTCTTTCACAGAATGTCAGTTCAACACATTAAACCAGGACAATTAAGTAGCAGAACATTTTATTAAGTTTCACAACATAATTATACAATTGAGACACCTTCAATTATCAGTCTTCACATAATTAATCCAGCATAATTTTTAAAAAACAAAACATTCACGTGCGCACAAACACACTAGCTACAACCTCACATGATCGCTGGGACAAAACATCAACATCATTATTTTCAAACAATTATCTGTACATGGTTATTTTCTCCGTTGAGAATTCATAATCTGGGAGAAAATAAACTCATTGAATGATTGACAGAAAAATACATTTACAGTTCACAGGGTTTCACTACTGTGGTCATTTAGACTTCCTTCTCTTAGCCTGGGTAGGACTGGCACCGGTTTCTGAAAGGACATAGGAAAGAGAGGGAGAGGGGAACAAGTTTGATGAGACAAAGAACTTTAAAATAACAATTTAAGCTATGCAAGAGTAAATTGTGTGATAGTGTGTGTGCCCTCAGTGGGAAGTGTGTGTACTGCATACATGTGCCTGTGTGTACCTTTAGCAGCAACCATAGCGCTGGCTCCAGGCCTGGCTGGTCTCTTCCTCTGCGCGCCGTCTGCCACCGTTTCCTCCTCCACCTCCTTTTCAGCCCGCGAGCTCCGTCTGCTGGGACCTTTCGGCTTCTCCACAGCAGCCCTGATAGATTCCCAACAGAAGACACAACAGGAGAGAAAGAGAAAAGCAGGAGAGGTCATTTACAGAGATAATAATAAAGATAGTAACTCTACAGTAGCTACTCAGTGAAAGTTCAGTCGGAAAACCGCTTCGGGAACGGGCTGTTTTTCCTCGTCTACCACAGATACTGTCGTCCGTCTTCACCCCAAACAGTATCCGATAGATAACAAAATGGTGAACACAACAGGGCTGCTTGCGTGCATCCTGGCAGCACTCATGCATGTAAATACATACCTTGGGACTAAGTTGGCGGGAGTCTTTCTTTTCTTTGCCCATCTGTGATAGAAGTGGAAAAACAGCGGTAAACTAAAACTGTGATGATGCTGAACAATCATGGTTTTAGTCCGCTAACATACTCTTAATGATTATAATTATCGCCAGAACATATCTGATTTATATTGCCATATTCATATTGTAAAGACAAGATCTTATGGAGTGGTAGTGCTTGAGTCGTCTTTTGACATGCATTAAGGTTGGATATAGTTTGCATGCTAAGCATACATACCAAGTGCTGAGGCCACGTGGCTCATTGGGTTTCGCCATGTACCCCCCTGCCCTGGCCAACCAAATAAACTCCCTGAGTTTCAGTAGAGTTACAAATGTCTAAGCATTTCTGTTTACAAACATGGCACTTACAGCAGACTAGGCCAAGTGCTAAATACTGATGTTAACCTTAAAGGCAATGGAATATCCCAATCTCCCCTGGCATGAAAAGTATTTATTTATTAAAAAGAACAGGGTTTCATTTTGTTCATTTGAAATCTGTTTTGATAACCTCACCCTTGCTCAGTTACTGTGGCAACTTCTGCTGTAGAGGGGAAAAAACAAAAAAGGTTACTAAATATCACAGCAAAGGGCATATTATGTTCACAGCATACAGGGTATCATATAAAAGCAGTGTTTCCCTTATCTGCATTTAGCAGCGGCGCACCAACGCAATCAAATGGCGGCAGCCCCAAAAAATTAAGTAATGTTTTATAGGGGGGTATGTCGAAAAGATAATGGAGCAAGATTTTTAAACAAGATCATCTTTGAGAACTAATAATAAGCTTTAAAAACAGTGAAATGTCTCTGCGGCCAAGAGAAGGACCTATAAAAACCGCACCATTGGCCACGCCCAAACATATGGCACATGACATGAAGTTCAGGGAGTGGAATGTTAGCTAAACAGACTGGCAACCAGGCTAACACTGCTCTAGAATCTGTCCAAATAACATTATGATCTTAAAGGCTAAACTGATCCTAGATCAGCACAGGCTGCACGAATAACTTGCTCTATTACTTGCTCTAATGCATTTACATTTTATGGTTCCCTCATGATATATCACAATCTTTGCTTACATTATGGATGTTCCCATCCGTCCTCTGTTAACAATATGCCACATCGTGTCACTACCATGGCCGGAGCATTAACCATTTTGTTACAGATAAGTTCGTGTGACAGTACTTACCAGTCTTCTCCGTAGCAGCAGGCTCCTCTTGCTGTAGAGGTTCAGGTTGGACTGACACTGGGAGAAAGGACAGTGGAGGTTATTATTATCAGTCAAAGTTTGACATGTGGGGGATAAGTCACTCAATCATTGGTTGATTTTTCGATCAATGTGTACCTGGGGTGTTCCCTGCAGGTGCTGGGGGCTCTAGTGGGGCTGGCTGGCTGGGAGGCTCCATGGCTGTGGGGGCAGGCTGAGCCCCAGTAGGGGTAGGGGCCACTAGGGAGGATATGGCTGGGGAGTCACCGGGGGGGTTGGAGGGTCCAGGGGCGGCAGCAGCAGGAGAGGTGGATGGACTTGGGACTGAGGCTGAAGGAGGAGCAGGGACAGACGTAGCAGGGGTAGGAACAGGGGCAGGAGTTGGGGTGCGGGTGGTGACAGGGACTGACACTGGGGAAGGGGTGGTAGTAGTAGAGGCAGGAAGACAGGACAGGGCTGGTGCAGCAGGTTGAGCAGGGACAGGAGTTGGCGCTGATACTGGAGGAGGAGAGGTGACTTTCAGAGGAACAGCAGCAGCTGTGGTCCGAGTCTGTGCTCCAGACACTGTGGTCCGAGTCTGTGCTCCAGACACTGTGGTGCGAGTCTGTGCTCCAGACACTGTGGTGCGAGTCTGTGCTCCAGACACTGTGGTGCGAGTCTGTGCTCCAGACACTGTGGTGCGAGTCTGGATGACAGATGCAGGGGGGGGATTGAAGGCGTGAGGGGGCACAGCCCAGTTCGGCCCCCTCTGGGGCTGGGAAGTCCCCTCTAAAGGTTGGGCAGCCCGTGCTTTAGCAACCTGCTGGTAGTCTGGTCGATTACCCACTGGTGGTGCAGAGCCAGGAGCCTGGGCAGGCTTTCCCTGGGCAGGCAAGGGGGGGGACATAGGGCTCTTCCGGGCGCTGGCTGGGGCACCAGGACTGGAGCATGGAGGAGGGGACACTAGGGGCTGTTGGACGGAAGACGAGGCAGACGCCAAGGCTGTGGGAGAGAAGATGGGATCGGGGGACAGCTGCCCAACTAGTGGGCTCAATTTCTGGCCAGGGGGAGCCTCACCCGTGGTCTCCGACTTGGGAGTGCCAGGGCTTTGCTGCTGAGGACGAGGCAGAGCACTAACAGGGACAGGGGAAGCACGTCTAGTGGCCATCTGGACCTGCCCAACTAGCGTTCGGGCAGGCTGGGAGCTAGCCACACTGACCACAGCAGCCAGAGTCGAGGCCGGGGCTTGGGCCTGGGTTGGAGCAGCAGTGAGCTGGATGTTAGTGGTGGACACCTGTATGGGCTTTACCATGGTGACCGGCTGGGACACTACCGTGACGTTGGGGGCCACAGACACTGTAGGGACCTGGAAGATGGGGGTGCCGGTGTTAAACACAGGAGTGGTGATAAACTGGGGGTGGGGGCCCCGGGTCTGCTGGCTGGGCTGCTGGGGTCTGATGTTCTTTTTGGACATTGCCACCATAGCGGAGATGACGGCTGGGGGGGCCTGGGGGGTGGGAGCTGGGGTGTAACTGATCTGGTTGGGGGAGATGGTGGCGGATGATGCAGGGATGTGCAGGACAGTGGGGACATTGGTCGAGGGTTTAGGGCAGGGGGTTGGTTTGGGGCTAATGGCAGGGTTTGGGTTAGGTTTGGGGCTGGGGGTTGGTTTTGTGCTAATGGCAGGGTTTGGGATAGGTTTGGGGCTGGGGGTTGGTTTAGGGCTAATGGCAGGGTTTGGGTTAGGTTTGGGGCTGGGGGTTGGTTTGGGGCTAATGGCAGGGTTTGGGTTAGGTTTGGGGCTGGAGGTAATGTTGGGGAGGGGACTACTGTGATTGAGGCTGGCACCCACACTGACGCTAAGACTAGGAGTAGGGTTTAGAGAAGGGCCGTGGAAAATGGTAGGGTTTAAGTTAGGGCTAGGGGTGCTTGGCTTGATACTGGGGCTAGAGTTAGAGTTGAGGTTGGGGCTGTCAGTTGGGTTAAGATTGGGGCTAGGGCCAGGATTAGCATTCAGATAGGTATTTGCATTGCGCTGCAGGTTAGGACTACCGACTGGATTTGGGAGTTTTGGGCTGGGGGTTGAGCTAGGCTTGGGTTTAGCTTCTGGCTCGTTCACAGCAGCAGTAGTAGCAACAGTGGTAGCCCCCGCATTCGAGCTCTGAAAAACACTGGATGGGTTCTCTGAAACTATGGAGGCTTTAGAGCTCTCCTTGCAGGCAGCATCCCCAGCTGGAGCACTCAGAGAGGGCCTGGGAGGCACGCTGTGGGTGGCTGCGTTATCCAGCAGCTGGTTGAGGGAGGAAGGCGCATCCCTGAGAGAAGGAGAGGCCTCAGACCCAGACACCTGCTGAGGAGTGCTCTGTACAGGCTGCCTCTCCACTATCACCACTGTCTGCTCCAGCCCAGCTTTAGCCTCCTGAGGAGTGGCTACACGGGGGCTAGCCATCCGTGGGGCGGAGAGCTCCCTCAGAGGCTGTGGCATCTGCCGCTGCTCTACACCTGACATTCCCTGCCCTTCCCTGGGCATCTCAGCTGGATTACCCTGCATCACCTGGAAGGGGGTCTGGATCTGCTGGGGATCCAGGCCCACCCCCGCCGCTGGTGGGAGAGTGACTGGGCTAGGAGGCACCGGGGTGGGGCTCAGCATCATGGTCTGCCCTGTCTGGGGGTTGACCATCTGCTGCTGGTGAGAAGGGGATGTGAGGGTGATTTTTGTCCACTTCTGCCTCCCTGAGCTGGGGTTAGTGACTTTGCGGCTGGAGGCAGGGCTGGATCTGCGGCCGTTACTGGGATTGGCCCTTTTAGCCTGACCACCTCCAGGCTGCTTGTCCGGTTTGCCCTGGCCCGAGTTGGCAGCTCCAATGCTTGTAGGGAAAGACTGCTGACCACTGTTAGAGTTACCTACACCACTTCCGTTGTTGCTGGGCAGAATTAGGCTGGGAGGGGCCTGCCCTATGGCTTTGAGAGTGGTGGGGTTGAGCCCACCCTGCTGGTCAAAACCCCGGCTAAGGTTGGGCTGCCTGGGGGGAAGAGGGATGTTGATCTTGGGGGGGAACAGGCCTGCGATGGAGGCATTCAGCCTCTCAGGGGAGAGGTTGATCTCAGAGGGCTCAGTGCTGGGAGGACGATTGGTTGGGGTGAGAGGATGGTGGTAGGGCCTGGGACTGGCTCGGTTGGGTGTTTTGGGCCTGGAGCTCTGGGAAGTTGTGGGGACGTTAGGGAAGTGGAGGCCTGGCATGGGGCCACCCTGCTGGGGCTGAGGGGGCATCTGCTGCTGGGGGCTGGCTCCAGGGTGCTGGGGCGAGGGGCCTGGGCCTTGCTTCATCATGTGGGCGTTGGGGCCCTGGTTCACCACCATCTGTTGGGCCCCGTTCCCAGGTGGCATCCCCATCTCCTGGCCCCCGGGTCTGTCTTGCAGGGAGTTGGCCGCTCCAGGGGCCTCCTCAGCCCCAGTACCCTGCCCTGCCTCGGGGTGAGACATCCTTCTGGCTGCCCCAGCCATCTACATAGGTAGAGCAAGGGAAAGAGAATACTTTATTTATACAAACAGGGGAATTCATTAGTCCACACAGACAAATTCAACAAGCATAGAACATTCACAAGACGATAACAATAAATATGATATATAAAAATGCCAAACATCCAGATAGTGTGTCCAACCTGTGGATTGACCATGAGGGGCATCCCTCTGGGTTTATCTGGAGAGGGAGGCACTCCTCCGTGCCCCTGGAGGTTGATCATGACAGGCATGTTGCCCTGTTGGGAACCGGGTATCCTCTGGGCCTCCCCGGGATTCAACATGCCCCTGGGGGGGTGCTGCCCGCCTGGAGTGAGGGGCATCCGGCTCTTAGCCTGCTCCTGCTGCATCTTCATGATCATCAGCATCTGCTGCTTTAACACGAGGAACCAATTATCTAGATTATCCATAGTCCAAATGGAAAATGGTGTCTTTTCACCACATACACAAACGCAAGGCTGGAAGCAGAAAGTACACATTGGATTATACCTGTTGTTGCTGCTGCTGTTGTAGCTGATGAGGGTGCATCTGTGGCTGGACTTGAGTCGGACCAGGAGGTCCAGTCACCCCCTGCTGCTGTCCAGGAGGAACCTGCAGTCCCTGCATCTGCTGCTGTTGTAGTTGTTGTTGTTGCATTTGCTGTTGTTGCAGCTGTTGCATTTGCTGTTGTTGCATATGCTGCATTTGATGCTGTTGCTGCTGCTGTTGCTGCTGTTGCTGCTGCTGCTGCTGTGCTGCTGCTGCTGCTGCTGCTGTTGCTGCTGCTGCTGCTGCTGCTGTTGCTGCTGTTGCTGCTGCTGTTGCTGCTGCTGTTGCTGTTGCTGTTGTTGTTGCTGCTGCTGTTGCTGTTGCTGTTGCTGCTGTTGTTGCTGCTGTTGTTGCATGAACTGCATGGGCACCTGCTGTAGGACTCTCTGGTCTCCAGGCTGACCTGGGAAACCTGACATGAGAGAAAAGGGGTGATCGAAAGTCAATCAACTATATAGAACAGTGTGAGTAAGCAAACCAAGAAGCATTCAAATTGCATACCTGCAGGCCTGTTGGTGAAGTCTGAGAGTTTGGGTCCGGAAGGGTCCATGCCCACTCCCTGTTCCCCACTCAGCCCTGGCAGCTCTGGGTCCTCCAGGCCAGCCCCCACATCCAGACCCCTGAGGAGAGAAGAATACCTCAATGACAAACCATGTCCAATAACAAATGCCTTGTGCAAATATATACTTAACAAAAATATAAAAAACTCAACAATTTCAAAGATTTTTGTGAATGACAGTTCATATAAGGAAATCTATGGATTTCACATATGCCCACCCACTTGAGAGCCATGCACACCCACTGGGGAGCAAAGCCCTGCAAGAGTTTTCCCCCACAAAAGGGCTTTATTACAAAGAGAAATAAATCTAAAACGACAGCTTATGGTAGAGAAATTTACATTAAATTCTCTGGCAACAGCTCTGGTGGACATTCCTGCAGTCAGCATGCCAATTGCACGCTTCCACAAAACTTGAGACAACTGTGGCATTGTGTTGTGTGACAAAACTGTTGCATATGCTGCATATCAGTGTGGATGACGGATCACCACCTCAAGCTGAACCTCGGCAAGACGGAGCTGCTCTTCCTCCCGGGGAAGGACTGCCCGTTCCATGATCTCGCCATCACGGTTGACAACTCCATTGTGTTCTCCTCCCAGAGTGCTAAGAACCTTGGCGTGATCCTGGACAACACCCTGTCGTTCTCCGCTAACATCAAGGCGGTGACCCGATCCTGTAGGTTCATGCTCTACAACATTCGCAGAGTACGACCCTGCCTCACACAGGAAGCGGCGCAGGTCCTAATCCAGGCACTTGTCATCTCCCGTCTGGATTACTGCAACTCGCTGCTGGCGGGGCTCCCTGCCTGTGCCATTAAACCCCTACAACTCATCCAGAACGCCGCAGCCCGTCTGGTGTTCAACCTTCCCAAGTTCCCTCACGTCACCCCGCTCCTCCGCTCTCTCCACTGGCTTCCAGTTGAAGCTCGCATCTGCTACAAGACCATGGTGATTGCCTACGGAGCTGTGAGGGGAACGGCACCTCCGTACCTTCAGGCTCTGATCAGTCCCTACACCCAAAGAAGGGCACTGCGTTCATCCACCTCTGGCCTGCTCGCCTCCCTACCTCTGCGGAAGCACAGTTCCCGCTCAGCCCAGTCAAAACTGTTCGCTGCTCTGGCACCCCAATGGTGGAACAAGCTCCCTCACGATGCCAGGACAGCGGAGTCAATCACCACCTTCCGGAGACACCTGAAACCCCACCTCTTTAAGGAATACCTAGGATAGGATAAAGTAATCCTTCTAACCCCCCCCCCCTTAAAAGATTTAGATGCACTATTGTAAAGTGGTTGTTCCACTGGATATCATAAGGTGAATGCACCAATTTGTAAGTCGCTCAGGATAAGAGCGTCTGCTAAATGACCTAAATGTAATGTAAAAAAAAAAAACTGCACATTTTAGAGTTGCCTTATATTGTCCCCAGCAAAAGGTTGTACCTGTGTAATGATCATGCTGTTTAAATCAGCTTCTTGATATGCCACACCTGTCAGGTGGATGGACTATCTTGGCAAACAAATTTGTACACAAAATTTGAGAGAAATAAGCTTTTTGTGTGTATGGAACATTTCTAAGATCTTTTATTTCAGCTCATGAAACATGAGACCAACACTTTACATGTTGCGTTTATATTTTTGTTCAGTATAGTTTTTTTATTTCAATAAAATCCAGCTGCTTACCCTAGCCCCTCGACCAGCTGCTGTCCCTCCCCTACTTTCGGCTTCTTCTTGCGTGGTGGTTTCTTCTTCTTGGGTTTGGCCTGGCCAGGTCCTCCAGCCGCCTGCTTCCCCCCAGGCCCAAACTGACTGGCAGAGATGTCACTCTGAAGCAGGTTGACCAGGAGAGGACTGGTTAGCGTCACATCCTTATTCACTGGAAACCCCCCTGCCTGAGCACATGGACCTCCCATGGGCATCTGACCCCCGAACTGGGGGTTGAAGTTCATCCCGTGACCAGGGAAGTGGCCATTGCCCACCTGCATGTGCTGAGGGACTCCAATTCCCATCATGCCTTGTTGCTGAACCTGCATGTCCGGGAGCATCTGCTGGACACCGCCCATGTCGCCTGTAGCACTGCTGGGGTCCCCGAGAGCGTGTGGGTGTTGCTGCGCTGCCTGTTGCTGCTGCTGCTGCAGCATGGCTTGTTTTTGTTGGAGCTGCTGCTGCTGCTGTAGCTGCTGTTGGACAAGAGGATGACCACTGGGGAGTCTCATCTGTTGACCCTGCATACCCATGGCCTGGTTGGGGTTGCCGCCAATGGGGACCTGAACAAATTAAGGAATGAGCGAGTGAAATAATACTCTTTAATGCTACCCAGAAGTAAAATTGGTGGAAGGTTTTCCACCATCAATTTCCACAGTACAAATAAAAAAGGAAAAAAAGGAATGAAATACCTGTTGGGGCTGCTGCTGGGTCATCTGTTGTTGTTGTTGTTGTTGCTGCTGCTGTTGCTGCTGGGTCATCTGTTGTTGTTGCTGCTGCTGCTGCTGGGTCATCTGTTGTTGTTGTTGCTGCTGCTGCTGCTGCTGCTGCTGCTGCTGTAGCTGTTGTAGCTGCAGTTGTTGTAACTGTTGAAGCTGAGCCATTTGCTGCTGTTGTTGATGCTGCTGCTGTGGAGTCATTTGTTGCTGCTGTTGGCCCACCTGAGGCTGCTGGAACTGAGCCATGTTACCGGGCACGTTAGGAGACGGACCCCGCATCATCTGACCTGGCATGACCCCGGCTTGACCTTTCAACCCAAACACCTGCTTGTTTCCTTGCATTTGTTGCATCTGTTCCATCATGGAGTTTTGCTGCTGCTGCTGTTGTTGTTGTTGTAGGAGCATCGCTTGGTGCCCCGGCCCTCCAACCATCTGGCCCTGGCCCTGCTGTGGCATCAGCTGTTTGGGTGGGGTCATGCCTCCTCTCTGCCCTGGGTTGAGGGGTCTAGAGAGGACTGTCTGCCCCTGACCCCCACCTTGGACCATCTGGCTGGGGGATGAGGACACGGGCTGGCCCTGGAGGTCCATCATCTGGGACTGGAGGCCTGGCTGGGGCTGGCTCATACTGGGTCCGGAGTTAGTGCCTTGGGGCTGGCCAGCCATGCCACTGTGGAGGCCCATTACGTTGGGCTGGGAGTGGGAGGGACCCTGCATGGTGTTGGGGGTGGAGGCTGACGACTGGGCTCCTGAAATCAGATTGTGACAGAAGAATGACACTGACGAATGCAGTCTAAATCATATCACTGTGTTGTCTGCTCTTAAGCATTGTTCTATGGTATACAGTCTATCTGAAAGGTATGTGCTGATCTATTCTTTGTCTTGTACCTGTGTGGGCCATAGTCTGGCTGCTCTGGAGCTGGGGATTGGCTCCTCCCCCTGGGGTTCCTGGGGCGCTAGTCACCTGACCCTGGGAAAAGTTCTGGTTCCCTGAGACGCTAGGGAACCCCATGGGCAGACGTTTGGGCATGCCTGTGATCAAACATCACCATGGGGAACTTCATCAGCCCAGCTAACACGGTCATTATAGTGAGTCTGTATGACACCAACTGTCTGAGTACTACTTTGAGTTAAGCGTGAATTGTGATACCAGTAGGGCCAGGACGATACCAGTATCATGATAGACGCTAGTATGTGGCAAGGACAGAAAACACGAAGCAGATATCATTTCTTTAGGAAAACATCCTCAATGTTGGAAACAAACATGTTGTCATCCAGAATCACATACATTTCTTTTTCACACTATAGCACACAACATTTTACATACAGCAGGTTTTTAAAAAGACCAAAGTGTTATCCGTTTCGTGTTTTCATTTTTGCCATGGAAAAAAATATTGAAATACAGTCACATCCCTAGTTAACAGCAATTCTAACTACAAAGGTAATGCCACAGGAGATCATCTGTGGCCATGAAACAAACATACTCTATGAAAGTGAATTAATCATTTGTAGTCATCCACAATGGTTTAGTTTCTTACCTCCCATTCCTCCTTGATGAACCTGAGGTCCAGGTTGCCCATGTTGGGGCATTCCTATGAACCCTTGCTGCATGTTACCCTGCTGTCCCATCACCACCCTGCCCGGTGAGCCCACCCCTTGAGAGAAACCCTGTGGGGTCATAGGTCGTGGGCCTAGCTGGGCCTGACCCATCATGGGAGGAGTCCCTGGAGAACCCTGCTGGAAGGGGGAAGATGAAGACCCAGGGGACTTGGCTGTGAGGTTACCCTGAGGCCCTGCTGATGGAGGCAGATGAGGTCTAGGCAGTCCTGCCACCCCTCCAAGCACACCTTGGGGACCTTTAGGTTGAGGGGCTGCAAATTGACCAGCCCCTGACTGCTGCTGTTGCTGGAGCTGCCCCATAGCATTAAACACCTGGCCAGCCTGCTGGCTACCAAACGGGTACGGAGGTGGAGGGTGGCTGGGGGTCTGCACCGTAGCCAGGGAGGGGGGACGTTGACCCATCTGGACTTGGGGAGGGGCCTTCCTCCAGGCTGCTGGACCCATGGGTCCTCCCTGGGCTGGAGGGGGCTGGAGGACCCCTGAGGGGAGCTGGTTCCAGCCGGAGGGTACAGGCATCTGGCCGGAGGGATTGAAAGGGGGACGGGGGCCACCAAGCTGGGAGAGCTGGGCCTGTTGCTGAGCCTGCTGCAGCTGCTGGAGAGCGGCTGGGTTGAGCTGCCGCCCTGCCTGCATGACCTGTGGTCAAAATACAGCCTTTATAAATGCAATCAACTCCTGATACAGTTGATCCTTTCATTACTTGGTAGTATTGATAATGATTATAAACACATGGTTATTGTTGAGCTCCATTAGTGATTATGTACCTGAATGTGGTGAGAAGCCTGGGGGGGCATGGGGCCTTGGCTGTGGGGGCCAGCCTGGGGATGCTGAAGCTGCTGCTGTTGTAAGGACATCATGGGGTCCATTGCATCTGAAGGAGGGGAAAAACGTATACATGTTCACTACCTTTGAACAAGTTACATATATTATGGATTAGAGGTCGACCGATTAATCGAAATGGCCGATTAATTAGGGCCGAGTTCAAGTTTTCATAACAACCGGCAATCGGTATTTTTGGCCACCGATTTGCCGATTTTTTAAAATTCTTTTTATACCTTTATTTAACTAGGCAAGTCAGTTAAGAACACATTCTTATTTTCAATGACGGCCTAGGAACAAGGGTTAACTGCCTTGTTCAGGGGGGATTGGTTTTTGCAACCTTCTGGTTACTAGTCCAACGCTCTAACCACCTGCCTTACATTGCACTCCACGAGGAGCCTGCATGGCAGGTTGACTACCTGTTACGCGAGGGCAGCAAGAAGCCAAGGTAAGTTCCAAGCTAGCATTAAACCTATCTTATAAAAAAACTATCAATCTTAACATAATCACTAGTTAACTACACATGGTTGATGATATTACTAGTTTATCTAACGTGTCATGCGTTGCATATAATCGATGCGGTGCCTGTTAATTTCTCATCGAATCACAGCCCACTTCTCCAACAGGTGATGATTTAACAAGCGCATTTGCGAAAAAAGCACTGTCGTTGCATCAATGTACCTAACCATAAACATCAATATCTTTCTTTAAAATCAATACACAAGTATATATTTTTAAACCTGCATATTTAGTTAATATTGCCTGCTAACATGAAATTGTGTCACTGCTCTTGCGTTCATTGGCTGGCTCGTTGCGAACTAATTTGCCAGAATTTTACGTAATTATGACATACCATTGAAGGTTGTGCAATGTAACAGGAATATTTAGACTTATGGATGCCACCCGTTAGATAAAATACGGACCGGTTCCGTATTTCACTGAAAGAAAAAAATATTTTGTTTTCGAGATGATAGTTTCCGGATTTGACCATATTAATGACCTAAGGCTCGTATTTCTGTGTGTTAATTATATTATAATTAAGTCTATGATTTGATAGAGCAGTCTGACTGAGCGGTGGTAGGCACCAGCAGGCTCGTAAGCATTCATTAAAACAGCACTTTCGTGCATTTGCCAGCAGCTCTTCGCAATGCATTGCGCTGTTTATGACTTCAAGCCTGTCAAGATTAGGCTGGTGTAACCGATGTGAAATGGCTAGCTAGTTAGCGGGTAAGCGCTAATAGCTTTTCAAACGTCACTCGCTCTGAGACTTGGAGTAGTTGTTCCCCTTGCTCTACATGGGTAACGCTGCTTCGAGGGTGGCTGTTGTCGATGTGTTCCTGGTTCGAGCCCAGGTAGGAGCGAGGAGAGGGACGGAAGCTATACTATTACACTGGCAATAGTAAAGTGCCTATAAGAACATCCAATAGTCAAAGGTATATGAAATACAAATCGTATAGAGAGAAATAGTCCTATAATTCCTATAATAACTACAACCTAAAACTTCTTACCTGTAAATATTGAAGACTCATGTCAAAAGGAACCACCAACTTTCATATGTTCCCATGTTCTGAGCAAGGAACTTAAACGTTAGCTTTCTTACATTGCACTTTTACTTTCTTCTCCAACACTTTGTTTTTGCATTATTTAAACCAAATTGAACATGTTTCATTATTTATTTGAGGCTAAATTGATTTTATTGATGTATTATATTAAGTTAAAATAAGTGTTCATTCAGTATTGTTGTAATTGTCATTATTACAAATAAATAAAAGACATTCAAAAAATATTCAAAAAAAGAAAGATTTTTTTTTTTGTGTTAAAAAAAATTATTAAATCGGCATCAGCTTTTTTGGTCCTCCAATAATCGGTCGAAGCTCTATTCTGGATGCATGAATGAGTTAACTGGTTGGTTATTAAGCAAGTATGTCCTCACCAGTCTGCGAAGGGGGTCTGGGGTGCATCTGTCCACTGCTGCTGGGGACAATGGCATGGCCAGATATACCGGGGCCAGGGGGGACCATCGACGGGTTGCTCATTCTCATGCCTCCTACGAGAGATTATAGGGCTTGACATTAACTTTTTTAGCCACTTGTCCTACTCGTCTGAAGGACTTAATTTTTTTTGGTTATCCAAAAGCTCATGTCACTTGGCTTACATCAACATCCTTATCCAGAAACCCTAGACCCACTCCAATTTGCATACCGCCCCAACAGATCCAGATGCAATCTATATTGCACTCCACACTGCCCTTTCCCACTTGGACAAAAGGAACACATACGTGAGAATGCTATTCGTTGACTACAGCTCACCGTTCAACACCATAGTGCCCTCAAAGCACATCACTAAGCTAAGGGCCCTAAGACTAAAAACCTCCCTCTGCAACTTGATCCTGGACTTCCTGACGGGCCACCCCCAGGTGGTAAAGGTAGATAACAACACATCTGTAACGCTGATCCTCAACACAGGGGCCACACAGCGGTGCGTGCTCAGTCCCTCCTGTACTCCCTGTTCACCCACAACTGCATGCCCAAGCACAACTCCAACACCATCATTAAGTTTGCCAACGACACAGTGGAAGGCCCGATCACCGACGAGACAGCCTATAGGGAGGTGGTCACAGACCTCGCAGGGTGGTGCCAAAATAACATCCTATCCCTCAACGTAACCAAGACTAAGGAGATGATTTTGGACTACAGAAAAAGGAGGACCGAGCACACCCCCATTCTCATCGACGGGTCTGTAGTGGAGCAGGTTGAGAGCTTCAAGTTCCTTGGTGTCCACATCAACAACAAACTAACATGGTCCAAGCACACCAAGACAGTCATGAATAGGCCACGACAAAACCTATTCCCCCTCTTGAGACTGAAAAGATTTGGCATGGGTCCTCAGATCCTCAAAAGGTGCTACAGCTGCACCATCAAGAGCATCCTGACTGGTTGCATCACTGCCTGGTATGGCAACTGCTCAGCCTTTGACCGCAAGGCACTACAGAGGTTAGTGTGTACGGCCCAGTACATCACTGGGACCAAGGATGGTTGGCCACCCTTGGTAGTCGATAAAATATTGCAACATTACGATTACAACCAAATGCTTTGTCTTTATAAAATAATTGCCAATAGGGCTTGAAATTAAGGGCGTCCCATCATCCCAGGGGCGATAAATATGTCTTCGGTTCAAAATACTCTGAGATGGCAGATCCAAAATTCATAATACCACTGCACATTAAAACATGTAAAAATGCAAAATATACTAAAAGCAATGAGTCTGATGCAACAGATCAGACCATTCAGCTTAATGTTGATCAAGTTTTATTTATTCATATTATAAACTCAACAATGCACACATGGCTGTAGGCTACACACGTATGTTCCAAAATGCAATTAGCGGGGAAATATATGACAGAGATGAAAATATCCGTCAGAAATTAAGGGGAGATCTATTGATGCATGAACTAGCATGGTTTACTAACATGACTAGGATTATCATCAACTAGCATGGTTTACTAACATGACTAGGATTATCATCAACTAGCATGGTTTACTAACATGACTAGGATTATCATCAACTAGCATGGTTTACTAACATGACTAGGATTATCATCAACTAGCATGGTTTACTAATATGACTAGGATTATGCCTTTGGCTGCTGGAAAATAAAATTGGCTTGAAAACCAATAGAACATGCTGGTTTCAATGTCATAAGTGTTTATAAAATAATACCAACATTTCTGTGGTCATATTTTAGCCTAAGCTACTTTGAAACAAGGTAAAACATGCTTTAAAAAAAAAAGACAAAACATCCAGGTTTTAAACAATCAAGTTCATAGTTAAATAGTTTCAACATGATTGCCTCCGTTCAGATTTAAGGTAGGTGATGTGCAGTGCGCAACAGGCACTGTCCTTGACTCTCCGGTCTTGTGACAGAATCAAGCTAAAGGCTGAAGCTTTGATTCTGTCGACATACTTGAGGCACAGTTCATTCATATTACTATCGCTGACCCTGTAAAACACCTATCCAGTGTACTGTATGTGACAATAAAACATATATATTTGTTAAACATAACTGGCGTTTAGCCTATATTTAAGTAATTAAAAGTCTCATTAAATTTTGGCTACATTTTCTGGCACCTCCCTCATGTCAGCATGGGTTTGGACATGAGGCTGTAGCAGATATGCACATCACCTACAATTTGACCTGTAGGCTTTTTTATTTATGTACATGAAAAATTGATTTCAATATTATTCCAATGTTGGCCTCTCTGGTCAGGGTAAAAGTTAGATATTGTGATTTGTGAGTGATATTATTTGTACTAGTCGGACAACTTAACCTGTTGGGGCTAGGGGGCAGTATTTGCACGGCCGGATAAAAAAACGTACCCGATTTAAACTGGTTACTACTCTTGCCCAGAAACGAGAATATGCATATAATTAGTAAATTTGGATAGAAAACACTAAAGTTTCTAAAACTGTTTGAATGGTGTCTGTGAGTATAACAGAACTCATATGGCAGGCCAAAACCTGAGAAGATTCCATACAGGAAGTGCCCTGTCTGACAATTTGTTCTCCTTCTGTGGCATCTCAATCACAAATACAGCATCTCTGCTGTAACGTGACATTTTCTAAGGCTTCCATTGGCTCTCAGAAGGCGCCAGAAAGTGGAATGACGTCTCTGCTGTCTCTGGGCGAAAAACAGCAGGAGTTTTTGTGAGTGGTCAGGCAGGGAACAATGACACTGGAGATGCGCGTCCACGAGACGACTCCATGTTTTTCTTTCAGTTGTTGAATGAATACAACGTCGCCCGGTTGGAATATTATCGCTATTTTACGTGAAAAATTGAATTAAAATGGATTTTAAACAGCATTTGACATGCTTCAAAGTACGGTAATGGAATATTTTGACATTTTTTTGTCACGAAATGCGCTCGCCCGTCACCCTTCGGATTGTGACCTGAACGCATGAACAAAACGGAGCTATTTCAATATAACTATGGATTATTTGGAACCAAAACAACATTTGTTGTTGAAGTAGAAGTCCTGGGAGTGCATTCTGACGAAGAACAGCAAAGGTAATCCAATTTTTCTTATAGTAAATCTGAGTTTGGTGAGGGCCAAACTTGGTGGGTGTCAAATTAGCTAGCCGTGATATCTACTCAGAATATTGCAAAATGTGCTTTCGCCAAAAAGCTATTTTAAAATCTGACATAGCGATTGCATAAAGGAGTTCTGTATCTATAATTCTTTAAATAATTCTTATGTAGTTTGTGAACGTTAATCGTGAGTAATTTAGTAAATTCACCGGAAGCTTGCGGTGGGTATGCTAGTTCTGAACATCACATCCTAATGTGAAAAGCTGGTTTTGATAGAAATATGAACTTGATTGAACAAAACATGCATGTATTGTATAACATAATGTCCTAGGAGTGTCATCTGATGAAGATCAAAGGTTAGTGCCGCATTTAGCTGTGGTTTTGGTTTTTGTGACATATATGCTTGCTTTGAAAACGGCTGTGTGATTATTTTTGGCAGGGTACTCTCCTGACATAATCTAATGTTTTGCTTTCGCTGTAAAGCCTTTTTGAAATCGGACAATGTGGTTAGATTAACGAGAGTCTTGTCTTTAAAATGGTGTAAAATAGTCATATGTTTGAGAAATTGAAGTTATAGCATTTATGAGGCATTTGTATTTCGCGCCACACGATTGATTCCACTGGCTGTTGACTAGCGTCCCACCTTGCCCAGGGAGGTTAAATCTATATTCTTCTTGTCCGACTATTTGTTTTACTTGTCCTGGAAAAGAGGACAATAGTTAATGTCATGCCCTGGATTGGTATGGAGGTTTGTTTATATTTTAACAACTAAAAGATGAACAATGAATGTATATAGTTCAACTTGTCACTTCCCTATCCTGGGTCAGTATGACATAATATGAGTGTTAGGTACCTGGGCCTGGTTGTCCTGGGAATCCCACATCCATCCTCATCTGTCCGGGCGCGCCGATTGGTCCGTTCACCCTGACCTCCTGACCTCTGTTCTGCCCCATGGCCACGTTGATGGCTCCTTCACCTGGACGAAACAAAAACAAACATTAACAACAACAATCAGGGTCTTAGCGCTTTTCTGGATGCTTATTATAAAATAGACCATCACTTTTGGGCCTGATCATAGCAGCAGCAATGACTATCTGCGTACTGTACATACCTTCTATCTGAACAGAGAGGATGCCCAGGTCTCGGAGCTGCTGCTGGTTGTTCTGGGCCAGCAGCCTAAGGCGCTCCGCTGCTTCCCGGGGAATGTTAAAGGTGACGCGCACACTGTTCCATGGCTCCACATGCTGGGGCTGGAGTCTATCAGAATCTGGGGAGGGATAAGACAGAGGATGAGAGGTACAATATCACAGTTCATTTTCAGCTTAGAAATAATACAGAGGTCTGAAATGATGGCTTTCAAACATTGAATGCATCCTGAAAGTAGTTTGACAAAGTAAGAAACTGTTTAACCAGTTAGAAAGGTGCACCAACCCATTACTAACCTAGTTCAAGCATACTCGGCATCCCGTTAAGGATGTTGTCAAGTTTCTCTTGTAAGTCCTCGTCATCCATATTTCCTCGAAAGGCAACAAAGATAGTGAAATCCCCCTCTCCGCCTCGCTCTCCAACTCCATCCTGCCGGTGCGAGATGTCATTGCCACGGTGACTGCCGGCATCTTCTCCGACTCCTGAGTCCTGGTCAGAATCTGAGTCAGGGTCCCCATCTGGGACTGCTGTCCACTGGGGAAGCTCCAATGGGAGATGTTGATGTGCCATCTTCCCCTCTCAGTAGGACTGGCGTGGGGAAGACTGGAATTGTTTATGCTATGGAACCAAAAGAGGACTTTATCTTCCATGATATACTCAATTGAGACAAATATTTTAAGTTATATTAAAATGTATGCCAGGTAATTAAATCTACTTTCAATAGAAAGGCCATAAGAAAGTGTCAATGTACAGTTCCAGTCAAGTTTGGACACACCTATTCATTTAAAGGGTTTCTCTTTATTTTTACTATTTTCTACTTTGTAGAGTAATAGTGAAGACATCAATACTATGAAATAATACATATGGAATCATGTGGTAACCAAAAAAAAGTGTTAAACAAATCAAAATATATTTTAGATTCTTCAAAATAGCCACACTTTGCCTTGACAGCTTTGCACACGCTTGGCATTCTCTCAACCAGCTTCACCTGGAATGGTTTTCCAACAGTCTTGAAGGAGTTCCCCCATATGCTGAGAACTTGTTGGCTGCTTTTCCTTCACTCTGCTGTCCGACTCATCCCAAAACATCTCAATTGGGTTGAGGTCGGGGGATTGTGGGGGCCAAGTCATCTGATGCAGCACTCCATTACTCCCCTTCTTGGTAAAATAGCCCTTACACAGCCTGGAGGTGTGTTGGGTCATTGTCCTGTTGAAAAATAAATGATAGTGGGACTAAGCCCAAACCAGATGAGATGGTGGAACGTTGCAGAATCCTGCGTTAGCCATGCTGGCTAAATCGGCCTTGAATTCTAAATAAAAATCACTGACAGTGTCACCAGCAAAGCACCCCCACACTTCCTCCATACTTCACGGTGGGAACAGCACATGCGTAGATCATCCGTTCACCTACTCTGCATCTCACAAAGACAGCGGTTGGAAGCAAAAATCTCTAATTTGAACTGATCAGACCAAAGGACAGATTTCCACCAGTCAAATGCCCATTGCTCGTGTTTATTGGCCCAAGCAAGTCTCTTCTTCTTATTGGTATCCTTTGGAAGTGGTTTCTTTAGAACAATTTGACCATGAAGGCCTGATTCACACAGTCTCCTCTGAACAGTTGATGTTGAGATGTGTCTGTTTCTTGAACTCTGTGAAGCAATTTTTTGGGCCGCAATTTGAGGCTGGTAATGCTAATGAACTTCAATTCAAGTTCTTGACATTTTCCAGATTGACTGACCTTCATGTCTTAAAGTAATGATGGACTGTCATTTCTCTTTGCTTATTTGAGCTGTTCTTGCCATAATATGAACTTGGTCTATCTTCTGTATACCACCCCTACCTTGTCATAACACAACCGATTGGCTCAAATGCATTAAGGAGGAAAGAAACTCTACAAATGATTTTTTAACAAGGCACACCTGTTAATTGAAATGCATTCCAGGTGACTACCTCATGAAGCTGGTTGAGAGAATGCCAAGAGTGTGCAAAGCTGTCATCAAGGCAAATGGTGGCTATTTGAAGAATCTCAAATATAAAATATATTTTGATTTGTTTAACACTTTTTTGGTTACTACATGAGTCCATGTGTTATTTCATAGTTTTGATGTCTTCACTATTATTCTACAATGTAGAAAATAGTAAAAATAAAGAAAAACCTTTGAATGAGTAGGTGTGTCTAAACATTTGACTGGTACTGTACATCAAAGATAGTCTTGACTTGTTACAGATTTGATGAGAGCAAGGAGAGAGATAGGCTACTTGTTGTATAGTTTTAGTGAGCCTAACACATACATTTAAACAGCATGACCTTGCAAACACAAGCAAGGAAGCGTCAAGATATTTCTTGACCACAATAATGGATAACAAATTACTGACCTTGATTCTATTTGCTATGAAGGCAACAAATATATGTACAGTATAGTTGGAACTGTATATAAATCCTAAACAAGTTACCTATGTTGCTGGGTTGTGACTACATAGTACCCTAACCCAAGATGTAGTCTTAAGGAGCATACCGTTACTCCTTAAAAAGTCCAAGGTCCTTATGTTATTTTCAGAGGTAGACTGGCTTTGGCAGCCAAAAACTCCACCTAAACGTGAATCAATTCTCACATTGCAATACGGTTCTAGAAACATAAGGCCCTTTACTTCATATCACATCAAAATAATTCCACAAATGCAAAATATACTTACTGTAGTCAGTGGAGGCTGCTGAGGGGAGGACGGCTCATAATAATGGCTGGAACAGAGTAAATGGACTGGCATCAAACCATGTGCTTGATATGTTTGATACCATTCCACCAATTCTGTTCCAGCCATTATCATGAGCCCGTCCTCCCAAATTAAAGCGCCACCAACCTCCTGTGTTGTATGTACACTGTTTTCAACAGATTTATCACAGTTGCAGCCTACAGGTGTTTGGATCATGCTAAATAGCAGTTCGCGAACAATCCCCCCCAACGAGTTTGATGAGCAGAGTAAACACAGGCTGTAACATGGAGATATGGCCGTGTGGGAACACTAATAGCCCTATAAAGTTGTATCAATTTGAACTGTTTATTTTTTTTGCTCTCGCTGATTTGAAAGATAAGGTTCTTATGCGTCCAAAAACATACTGCAAGCGATGCGTGGTAAATGTTCAATCCAAGCCTAGGGACTCTGGATGTCGATTAAGGCAGCTCCCTGCACCTCTCTGATTCAGATGGGTTGGGTTAAATGCGGAAGACACATTTCAGTTGAAAACGTTCAGTTGAACAACTGACTAGGTATCCCCCTTTCCATTAACGTAAAGAAACTGAGAGTCATGATCAAGGGCTAGTAGTACCCATGAGAATACCCCTGGTAACATTGTTGTTCAATGTAGCTAAGATAGCTGCCGATGTTGTCAAAAGTTTTGGAAGTTGTTACTTTACTGTATATCAAACAGACTTTTTGGTTATAATTAGCTAGCTACAAAGATGTTTATCACGTTCATTAACATGACAGGTAGCGTTAGCTTTAAGCTATCCTACCTAACTTGAGTTAACGAACACCAATACAATGGCTAAAGTAAAACACCAATAATAACTATCTAGCGACATTATTAGCAATAACTAATAAGAAGACCCCTACTACAAAATAGGGTAAAGACACAGCACTATCTGGCAAAAGCGATTCAATAATTTCCTCGATTGTGTAATGCGGTAATCAGAACGATTGATTGCAAGGCCTTCGCTAGCAGGTCATTGACGAAGAAGACCTGGCTTGACAAGCCTGCATAGTGCCGCGCTAGCAAGCAAAAAAAACTTGTAGTTGTCGACAATGAACGTTAGAGATCACCGAAAAGCCAATTGATTACAAAATTTACATGACGACACACAGCTGAGCAAAAAAAACAATGAAGGCCTTAACAACTAGTTCTGGCTAGCAAGATCCAGTAGTTAGAAGTGTAGCTAGCTAATGCTAAAAGCTAACAGCTATTCACTATGCAACGGTTAGATGGCTAGCTTGATAATGCGTATTAAGTTATTTCATCATATTCGTCCCGGATAATGTTACTGCTACTTATCTAGCTAGCTACAACTGCTAGCCAAATGTTAACAGAAAATATAACAATGCAATACTTACCAGATAAATCCATTGGGGAGAAAGTCCAACGATGTAATATCTGATAGCTAACAAAACATGAACCGCGGAACAGTGGCAACCAACACCGCAACAGGAGAAGCTTTCCAATCGGAATCCGACGAGATTTTTTCTTTCGGTTTTCTCTGTATTCTCAAAAAGAGGTACTCGTATACTTACGTGTTAATGCTTTGTGAATACATTCTGCGTTTAAAACGTAGCGTACGACCCACGGACTGTCGATGCTCTGTTTTTTGACTGGACCATTTACTTACTAAAATACGCTATTTGCGGTGGTGTTTGCGTAGCTGGAGTTGGTACCGTCAAGAGAGGAAAAGGCGAAACTAGAGAGTTTACTCCGCCCAAAATTTGTCCATGGAAAGTAATAACCACAAAGTGAGGTATTTTTGTATGGAGATCAATCAGTGTCGAACCCCCCAAAAAATGCATTTTTAATTTCATACGTGAGGCCATAAAGAGTCCCTCTAGGAATTGAATAGGATATATCATAATCCCCTCAAAGTTCAGCATGGACTGAAAATGGCAGCGATATTGGTCAGGGAGAAATCCAAATCAGTCTAATTGTAATTAATGGCAGTAGAGGCATAATCCTGATTTTAATTATGCAGGAAAATAAAAGTAAGGCATGTGATATTACAGAAATTGTGTATCAGAATTTTTGTCAACCGAAAATATTGTCATATAATTATAAATACAGCTTATACCAACTGTATGTATACATATCCCTTAAACTATATGTAAACAGACAATACATTTCAAAATTGTTGTTTTCTTGGAAAGCTGTGAGTTCTATTATATGACGCAATATTAGTACTTTCTGCACTTACAACTTGTCTAAATCCTATCATCAACAGATTTCAGCCAGTGTATGGCTGTGGATTGACTACAATGATTGAATGGAATGTTGGTATATTTGAATGTTGCCAGTTAATTAGAAAAATATATGGAATAATTCCTCTAAAACTGTCTGGCTAGCTAGCTAGCTAATAAACATACAGTGCAGATACATTCTTCAAATTCTATATTTTACTCTATCTTATCACAGCACTGCAAACCATGGTTGAACGACTCCCTGACCAAAATGGATTACCTTTATCCCATCATAAGAAGGTTCATGTCTATTCTAGTATTCTAATTCATATTTTTATGAGTAAAGCTTATTTGATCAAATATAAGTTCCATGATGGTTAGGTTTTTACCAATGCAATGATATAAGTGCATTTCAGCAACTTTGAAAATAAAAATGTTGAAGTTGTCCTTGTAGTTCATGCGCGTATCTGCCCTCTCATTGGCTAGAATGGTCCCACCTGATCTTGCCTCCTCCCGCTTGCCTTCCATCAATCAATCAAATGTATTTATAAAGCCCTTTTTACATCAGCCGATGTCGCAAAGTGCTATACAGAAACCCAGCCTAAAACCCCAAACAGCAAGCAACGCAGATGTAGATGCAGATGTAGAGTACATGTCCATGTTTGAAGACATGCATTTCCATTGTTAGAAGCGGTCACTTGACTTTCTTGTCAATATAATAGATAATCTTCAGTACAATTTATTCTGATGACAGTGAACTCGATTGGCTGAAAGGGGTTTAAATAAGTAAAAATCACAACCAATAAGTGAAATGCTAGGCTGAGGTCGATGGAGGAGAAACTTTTACCAAAGACAATTTAAATACTCTGTGATTTTACTATTTATTATAGATTTATTATAGGGACACTACTTGGCCTTATTTTGCTTACACACTAATAATCTTGTCAAGCAACAAATACAGTAGATGTAAGCGAGTGTTTACATCGACGGGGCTGCGGGCAGTGGAGAGGGCCATGAGCTTCAAGTTCCTTGGTGTCCACATCACTGAGGAACTATCATGGTCCTCTCACACCAGCACAGTCATAAACAGCTTCTATCCCCTTGCCATAAGACTGTTAAATGGCTAACAGCTCCCCTCACATCTACACTGCTGCTAAAATGATTATTGATTAGCTAGGTTTATTACTACCACTACGCTAGTGTTCATTGATTGATTGCCATTACAATTAGTATACAGTATTTCTCCTGCTACTGGTCACTATTACTCCTGTTTATATGTACATATTACCATTAGTACATTACCATAAGTATTTATATATTCCTGCTACCAGTCACTTTTAAGCCATGTTGACATGTATATCCATCTATCACGCCTACACTGACACTTGCACAATCACACTATAAGACCCACACACTTACATAAACACCCACCACTTCTGTTGCTGCTATACTGTTTATTATTATTATTATTAATCCTGCTACCAGTCCCTTTCTTCTAATCCCTGCATACATGTACAGTACCAGTCAAAGTTTTGGACACACCTACTCATTCCAGGGTTTTTCTTACTTTTTACTATTATCTACATTGTAGAATAATAGTGAAGACATTACAACTATGAAGTAACACATATGGAATCATGTAGTAACACAAAAAAGTTTTAAACAAATCAAAATATATTTTATATTTGAGATACTTCAAAGTAGCCACCATTTGCCTTGGCATTCTCTCAACCAGCTTCATGAGTTAGTCTCCTGGAATGCATTTCAATTAACAGGTGTTCCTTGTTAAAAGTACATTTGTGGAATTTCTTTCCTTCTTAATGCGTTTGAGCCAATCAGTTGTGTTGTGACAAGGTAGGGGTGCTATACAGAAGATAGCCCTATTTGGTAAAAGACCAAGTTCGTATTATGGCAAAAACAGCTCAAATAAGCAAAGAGAAACGACAGTCCATCATTACTTTAAGACATGAAGGTCAGTCAATACGGAACATTTCAAGAATTTCAAAAGTTTCTTGAAGTGCAGTTGCAAAAACCATCAAGCGCTATGATGAAACTGGCTCTCATGAGGACTGCCACAGGAATGGAAGACCCAGAGTTACCTCTGCTACAGAGGATAAGTTCATTAGAGTTACCAGCCTCAGAAATTGCAGCCCAAATAAATGCTTCACAAAGTTCAAGAAACAGACACATCTCAACATCAACTGTTTAGAGGAGACTGTGAATCAGGCCTTCGTGGTCGAATTGCTGCAAAGAAACCACTACTAAAGGACACAAATAATAAGAAGAGACTTGCTTGGGCCAAGAAACACGAGCAATGGACATTAGACTGGTGGAAATCTGTCTTTTGGTCTGGTGTCCAAATTGGAGATTTTTGGTTCCAATCCCGTGTCTTTGTGAGACGCGGTGTGGGTGAACGGATGGTCTCCGCATGTGTAGTTCCCACCGTAAAGTATGGAGGAGGATGTGTGATGGTGCTTTGCTGGTGAAACTGTCTGTGATTTATTTAGAATTCAAGGCACACTTAACCAGCATGGCTACCACAGCATTCTGCAGCAAAACGCCATCCAATCTGGTTTGGGCTTAGTGTGGCTATCATTTGTTTTTCAACAGGACAATGACCCAACACACCTCCAGGTTGTGTAAGGGCTATTTTACCAAGAAGGAGAGGGATGGAGTGCTGCATCAGATGACCTGGCCTCCACAATCCCCCGACCTCAACCAAATTGAGATGGTTTGGGATGAGTCGGACCGCAGAGTGAAGGAAAAGCAGCCAACAAGTTCTCAGCATTTGTGGGAACTCCTTCAAGACTGTTGGAAAAGCATTCCAGATGAAGCTGGTTGAGAGAATGCCAAGCGTGTGCAAAGCTGTCATCAAGGCAAAGGGTGGCTATTTGAAGAATCTCAAATATATGTATATTTATTTGTTTAACACTTTTTTGGTTACTACATTCCATGTGTTATTTCATAGTTTATGTCTTCACTATTATTCTACAATGTAGAAAATAGTAAAAAATAAAATAAAAACCTTTGAATGAGTAGGTGTTCTAAATCTTTTGACCGGTCGTGCATACTGAACAAAAATATAAACGCAGCATGTGAAGTGTTGGTCCCATGTTTCATGAGCTGAAATAAAAGATCACAGAAATGTTCCATACGCACAAAAATCTGTGTGTTGACATCCCTGTTAGTGAGCGTTTCTCCTTTGCCAAGATATTCCATCCACCTGACAGGTGTGGCATATCAAGAAGCGTATTAAACAGCATGATCGTTACACAGGTACACCTTGTGCTGGAGACAATAAAAGGCCACTAAAATGGGCAGGTTTGTCACACAACAATGCTACAGATGTCTCAAGATTTAAAGGAGCATGAAATTGGCATGCTGACTGCAAGAATGTCCACCAGAGCTGTTGCTAGAGATTTGAACGTTAATTTCTCTACCATAAGCCGCCTCCGTCGTTTCAGAGAATTTGGCAGTACGTTCAACCGGCCTCACAACGGCAGACCACGTGTAACCACGCCAGCTCAGGACCTCCACATCCGGCTTCTTTATCTGCAGGATCGTCTGAGACCTGCCACCCGGACAGCTGAGGAAACTGAGGAATATTTATGTCTGTAATGAAGCCTTTTTGTGTGGAAAAACTCATTCTGATTGGCTGGGCCTGGCTCCCAAGTGGGTGGTCTTATTCCCTCCCAGGTCCACCCATGGCTGCACCTGTCACGTCCTGACCAGCAGAGGGCGTATTGCTTAGTCTAGGTCAGGATGTGGCAGGGGGTTTGTGTTTGTTAAATGTTGGGTTGATGATTGGGACTTCCAATTGAAGGCAGGTGTGTATAGTTGCCTTTGATTGGAAGTCCTATATAGGTGTGTGTGTTTGTCTTTGGGGTTGTGGGGAATTGTTCTGTGTTGAGCCTATGCTTTGACAGACTGTTGGTTGTTCGTTCATTCTCGTGAGTTCGTTTTGTTGTTTTGATGTTCATTTAGTCTGTAAATAAATACACACGATGAGCATACACATACCTGCTGCGTTTTGGTCCTCTTCTCTCCAGTACGACATTTTTAAGGATGAGTACGACTTATTTTATGACAGCGCCCCTGGCCAGTCATGTGAAATCCATAGATTAGGGCTTAATACATTTATTTCAATTGAATGATTTCCTTATATGAACTGTAACTCAGTAAAATCATTGAAATTGTTGCGTTTATATTTTTGTTCAGTATTGCGCCCTATCTTATTTTGTGTTTTTTGTTTTCTTATTACTTATACTTTTTTATATTGAATTCTACACTTTTGTGTAGGGCTTGCAAGTTAAGCATTTCACTGTACTTGTGCATGTGACAAATAAATCCTGTACTTAAAAGATTTTCACTGGGTTCCTAGCTTATGAATTCTCACATTTGTTAGATGTTTTAAATAATTTGCACCACATGTTTAAAATGTGATATTGACACACCCATTTGATTACCTTTATAGTTTATATTTTGATAATAATACATTTAATGACAGTTCAGTATGTCTAAAAATATAATTCATTTCAAAAACATAGTAACAGCATCCTTATATACACATTTCTGTGTAAACATATTTATTCCATAACTGGGCCCTCCTATACAGTGTTTCTTCCAGTGTGAATTCTTACTTTTCAATACAAAGTACATAATGCGTAGCGTATACAAACAACCTTGTTACTGTGCAAACAAGTGGACGTTAAAATTTAAGACAAAGGAGAAGGAAAGGCAAATAGCATCACAGAAAACAGAGCCCATGGCCTATAGCCAATCATTGCTCAACAAATGAGAAAATAAAATCTGCATTTTATTTAATGCTTCATAATGGCATCAATGATTACTTATGTAACCAATTAGTGTTTTATCATGGTTACTGGCATTTTGAAATTAGATTGAAAACAGCCACATCTACTGAGGTATTAGCACAATGGTCAGTTAATCAACTGAGGCTATGGAGAAGAATTGGCCTGTGGAATACAAAGGGAGAGTCTTTTCATACGGGCTATAATAAATAGCCCATTGACACAGCAATATGGGCACAAAGACTACCATCTACTGTTTCACTAAAATACAATAATCATTCAATATATTAAAAAGTAAATCAGATAGCGAAAACATTTGTGCAAATGACAAAGTATAAGCAAAATATGCTAATATAAATAAACAAAACCATTGTACGAGCAATTGTTCATAACCTGGTCACTCTGACCATTCATTCTAAAAATATCCTTTCTAAAAAATGTTTGCAATAAGCTTTCAAACTACTCCCTTTCCAGTCATTACCCCAGATCACCTTAAATAATATTTATTTAAACCCAGTAGTACTAGCAATAAATAACATTCAATATTGAAGTGAGGACGGACGACATTCACGTGAAGAGTAGTGTGCGGTATCCACTCTCTTTTTGAGATAAGAATATGATCTCTATTCTTTACAAAATGGCATCTAGTAACCTAGCGATTGTTCGTAACAGGTTAGATATCTACAAGCTACTACACCTTTAGACTCAAGCCACAAGAATCCGATTAAGGACAGCCCCTGACTCAGTCACTGACTCAGTCCCTGACTCAGTCACTGACTCACTGCCCATACAAATGCACACACAGTAAACAGGTGGTCTAAGCATAAATCAAGGTGTGTCAATATGTGACTAGCCAACTCCTGAGTGTTCACAAGGGAAGATAATGGAACTGAGCAGGTCAAACCCATATGATTTTATATGCACTGGCATTCGCCGGCATTTTGAATGAGTGGAAGTATAACGACAGGCAGGGGAGGGGATGCTCAGCTAAGTTAAATGGGCCACTGAGGAGAATCTAGACGTAAGCATGCCATCTGTGTGTGTTATGTGTGCAAAGGAATGAATGCGTGCGTATGTAGGATTGTGTGTGTGTGTGTGTGTGTGTGTGTGGTGGAAGGAGCCATTTCAGTTTCCATCCTCTCAGTGTGTGTGAGCATAGCTATATCCCAGTGGA
Source organism: Salmo salar (assembly GCF_965601325.2). Taxonomy (NCBI): domain Eukaryota; kingdom Metazoa; phylum Chordata; class Actinopteri; order Salmoniformes; family Salmonidae; genus Salmo; species Salmo salar. The sequence goes on along the minus strand of NC_138303.1, from coordinate 19,419,600 downwards.
TTTACAGTGAAATGTGCCTGGCAAAAGACAAGCGAAAACACACAGCATGCTACACCCCGTGTGATTAGGAGGGTATAACCCGTTTCAGAGACTCATTCCACATTTCTCCAGAACACCCAAAGACTGCTCCACGCCTCTTTTCCTGCACCTCTACTCCTCTTCTTAATATCCCTTAGTATCCCTCCTTCATACCTGTCCATAATAATTCCGTTTTTATCAGTCCCTTTGGGAATATCAGCCCTTTGGTGGAATATCAGCCCTTTCGAGCATCATTTTCCTCCAAAATACTGGCCTCATATATAGACATTTGTCCTTCATACTCCTAAAAACCCTCTGTTTCCCTTTTGTATCCCTCACCCCTACACCCCCTCCTGTCACTCACCCACCCTGGCGTAAAGGAAGGCTAGGGCATGTTCATGGACATGGTGAGGGCTGAGGCGTCCGCACTACGCGGGTCCTTCACCCCGATGATGAGGTCATTGGTCCTCCTGGTGCCCTCCACCAATGAGAGGACGTCTACCCTCTGCACCTGGTGACCTTTGAACTGCAGCACCTCCACATCCTCCTCCAGGAACTCAGCTGAAAGAGGGAAAGAAGTGAGGGAAGGAATAAAGATGAAAAACAAGTTTAGTCTTTAGACATACAGTATATGAATGGATATTTGATTATTTGTGGATGAAACAGAGACAAAGTTAGAAACTATTTCTGAAAGCCATACTCACAGTCCACCAAGAGAGTGTCGGGTTGCAGCTGTGGGTGGAGTCTACCATACGCCAAACTGTCACTCAGGTTTTTACGAGAGGACAGGACGTTCATCAACACCTGGGTGATGCCACTGAGTGCCCGGTCCCCGTTGGAGGATCCTAGGGCCACGTAGGTGCCACACAAACCCAGGCGAGGCCTCACTGCCGTGGGCACCAGGAAGGACAGGGGCCTCTTACCAGGCTGGATGACATTATGCTGCAGACAGAGACAGCAGAGAGAGGGTTATTCATATGCCCAATAACTGGTGTTTTAGATCAGGGTTTCCCAAACTCGGTCCTGGCCTGGGTGCACGTTTTGGTTTTTGCCCTAGCACTACACAGCTGATTCAAATAACCAACCCATCATGGGGGGGGGGGGCAGGACCGAGTTTGGGAAACCCTGGTTTTGATTGATTAAATCCAAGTCAAAGATAAAAACCAGTCCGGCAGTGGTACCGGGTTCGGAGGCTGAGAGGTCTGGGTCTTGTTGGACCATGAGAAGTCCAGGATCTGGCTGTTCAACAGGATCCCAGACGGTGTCACTATCCTACTGCCAAACGGACGGTTCAGGGAGCTAAAGGGAGATTACAGAGATAACACCAACCGTCTTACAATCATCAAATATGTATAGTCAACAACTGAAATAACATTTACAGTAATAGATCAAACATATTACACTGTCCTCTTTTTCTGAACAAAGCACACAGCATCTGAATACAATCATGACTATTTGGCCGATATTGGACCGAATCCTAACCTAAGCAACTTGACTCAAACCCAATGGTGGAAAAAGTACCCAATTGTCATAGGAGTAAAAGTAATAGAAAATTACTCAAGTAAAAGTGAAAGTCACACAGTAAAATACTACTTGAGTAAAAGTCTAAAAGTATCTGGTTTTAAATGTATTTAAGTATTACAAGTACATGTAATCACTAAAATATACTTAAGTATCAAAAGTAAAAGTATAAATCATCTCAAATTCCTTATATTAAGCAAACCAATTTACGGAAAGCCAGGGGAACACTTCAACACTCAGACATAATTTACAAACTAGGCATTTGTGTTAAGTGAGTCTGCTAGATCAGGGGCTGTAGGGATGACCAGGGATGTCATTAGACATGACTTGCTAAGCATTCAAAATGTAACTAGTACTTTTGTAAATCAAGGAAAACTTATGGAGTAAAAAGTACATTATTTTCTTTAGGAATGTAGTGGAGTAAAAGTAAAAGATGTCAAAAATATAGATAGTAAAGTAAAGTACAGATACCCCAAAAAACGACTTAAGTGGTACTTTAAAGTATTTTTACTTAAGTACTTTACTCCATTGCACAAATCTTCAAAGTCCAGGATTATTAACTCAATAGGAGATTGGAACAAACATTTTTGATTAATAATGTCTCTGAGGTTAAAGAGATACTTTGGGATTTTGACAATGAGGCCATTTATCTATTTCCCCAGAGTCAGATGAACTCATGGATACCATTTTTATGTCTCTGTGTGCAGTTTGAAGGAAGTTAGAGGTAGTTTCGAGAGCCAACGCTAACTAGCATTGGCGCAATGACTGGAAGTCTATGGTATCTGCTAGCATGTTTCTTGGTGTACCTCATGACGGAGACAATGAAGTCGTCAGGCCCCATAACCATGACCTGACTGGCCACAGCGCCCTCCTCCAGGGCGTACGAGGGCGTGTAGTGACCCGGGGGGAACGCCTGGGAATCATTAATCATCTGGCGGAGCAGCACTGCCTGGGACTTACTGGAGAACCACAGGTAACACGGCAGGGGGGGGTCAAGGAATCAACAGGTTAGCCAGCTTTATGATGGTTCAAAACATCACACGGGTCTGATGTTCACGCTTCACTGTGATTCATGTCTCAATCATCTTCTTATTTTGTTTGATCAAAGTGTCTGATGATGTATTGTGTTGATCAAGAAGAACCTACCTGAGCATCTGTGTGACCATGTCTGAGATGGAAGAGTCATACATGGGGTCTCCCAGCCCACTGGCCAGGGCCACCGCAATCTTCAGAGACTGGACAGAGACATTAGTAAGTGAAAATGACAGAAGTAGCAGTGCTTTCCAGATACAGTACATGCTGTAGGCACCACAGTATACAGGGTTAACATTTACTAAAGGATGCATGTAGTAATCAACAACCATTACTGATTAACTCAATGATCAGGTTGACACCCAAGTAATTTCATAAGTCATGTAAATGAAATAGGGCGCAGTACCTCAGCAATCCAGTGGTAGGTGCTGTTGCGCGGGACCTGGCTGGTGATGTTGTAGCCTTCCAGAATGTTCAGAGCTGTGATCAGAGCTGCTCCTGCACTGGGGGCTGGGGCTGCCATCACATGGTGCCCTACACAACATCAACAACAGAGAAATGGATGCATTTAGCCACAAGGTTGCAGGTTCAAATATCACATCTGGCAAGAATAGGGAGCGAGGATGCATCATCACAATATAATCGTGAAAAGATATTTGTTCAAAGGGAACCCTATATTTACCCTGATAGAAACTCTCGGCTGGCTGCTGTAGGACGGTGGTGTAGTTCCCAAAGTCCTCCTCAGAGAGAACTCCTCCTCTGGCTTGAACCTGTTAGAAAATACATGATTAAAAACCTCATTATAACTGGGTGGTTCAAGCCTTGAATGATGATTGTCTGACAGCCGTGGTATATCAGACCGTATACCAAGGGTATGACAAAACATTTATTTTTACTGCTCTCATTTATTTGTACTGCTCTAATTACGTTGGTAATCACCTTATAATAGCAATAAGGCACATCAGGGGTTTGTGGTATATGGCCAAAATATCGTGGCTAAGGGCTGTTTTCAGGTCCTCCGCGTTGCATCGTGCTTAAGAACAGCCCTTAGACGTGGTATATTGGCCATATACCACACCCCCTTGGGACTTATCGCTTAAATACATGAAACACATGATAATACCTTTCCATTCTGGCAAGAGTTGTGCTGATGGAATAAAGCTGACCAGATCCCTATGAATAAGGAATAACCAAGTGATGTCACAAGAAGCAGTATCTTTTGGAGCAGGATGAAGTTACCCTTATACACTGATCCAAGGACAGTGTTACGCTTTCCCCTCCTAATGGTTAAGGTTAGGATTTAGAGAAGGTAAGCTGATCCTAGAGATGTCCCTAAGTGCTACGTCTACCCAGAGCATATCTTTTAAAGTGGAGCCAATACAGTATTTATGAGTGCTTATACAATGCCAGAGGCTGACGGCCGGGAGACAGATGAGCTGCTTACTGCGGCTGCCATTTCCTGGGTCAGGTTTCCACTATAGAACTCTGCAATCCCATTGGCTGCCACAGTGTCCAAGATGGCGGCCAGGTCGGGTCGTCGGGAGAACAGGCCGGAGAGGGGAGCCTGACCATTGGGGAGAAACAGGGCACGGAAAGCCTCCGACACATTCTTGTCCTTGACCTTGGCTAGGGCCTCAGCTAGAGAGGGGGGATACAGAGTAGGATGAAGTTGCCCCTAGACACCGATGCATAATATTTTTAGCATAATATCAATTTCTCATGCTTACCCAGGTCATGGGTAACATTGAAACCATTTCTGGCCACATCTGCTGCCATGGTAACTACATCCTTCCAAGGCATTCTGGGAAAAAATGCACATATATCCGTTTGGATTGTGTTATTAAATTTGATGTCCTAAATCTGTAATCAAATATGGTTTAACAGACATTTGTATCCAAAGCCACTTACAGAGGTAGGATCTTAATTTGAGCCATTTTGCTACAGCAGGAAAATGATTCTGCAGCAACAAGAAATGTGAATTATTATGTAAAGGACAATTAAATGGACATTTTTGTAGCGGGTGATTAATTTTTCGCTAGGACAAATCAACTCTGAAATTTCAAAGTGGAAATTACAAACTTTAGACTCAAATACACTATAAGTTTGCATTTCCTGCTGTGCAAAAAATCATCAGCAAAAAAAAGAGTGATCAAATTAAGATCCAACATCTGTGCATAGCTATATTTAGTGTATGTAGACAACATTGTAATCAAACCCACAGCTTTGTTCAACGCTGCACCCCACTTCTCCAACTGAGCCACGATAATGACCATGTGTCACTGGAGTAATTATAGCTCCACTGTACAGGAGATGGACTAATAGTCCCCTTGTACAAGGCTGATACAGAGAATAACACTCTACTCCTGATAAACCCAATCAAAGGCTTGGGACTGTCTGTGTGCACTAAACTGGAGCAAGCAGACATCCAGAGCCCATTAAACCTTATGGAATTTAACTAGGGCTAGTGAGCTTCAATGCTCTAAGACAATGTAACTTCATCAGTGATAAAAAGCCATGGAGACTTCACTTTACCTTCCGTAAAGCTGGTGGGCCTGGTGCATCCCACTGAGCATGCCCGGAACTCCAACCATCAGGCCAGGCTGGAACAGAGATAGTGAACATTTCTCGTGACGACAAATACCAGAACTCCATGCCGACACAACACTTGACCTTTAGCTGTAGACTAAGGCCGTGTTCGAGAGCATCATAACGATTGCAGGCGACTGCCGACTGACCGATCTACAAATAACCTTGCATCATAAGTAACGACTCAATATTTTTTGTAGATCAGACATGTCAGTCACAATTTACCCATGATACATTACGGTTTTGATGCTCTCAAGCACGGCCTGAGGTTATGATGAGGCTCTTACCTTGAGCTCCAGGTTGGTCTGTAACATGTCCTCCAGGATGGCAGAGGGCGCTGTCTCACTGAAGTCTATGACCCTGCTCTCGTTCCTACGGATGTCATGCACTAGCATCACACCTCCACTGCAAATAACAAAGACCAGTGTTGTTCAACAGCAATAAGCACATCCTCTTCTTGCAGATCTAGGGGACATAACTCACACTTTGATTAGGATCCACCTAATCCTATTGACTATCTATTGCTGGTGATGATCTGCTGGTGTGACGTGTGAAGACTCACCCGCCGATGCCGGAGGTGTGTGGGTGTATGATGCCCAGACAGAGAGCAGCAGCGATGGCAGCATCCACACTGGAGCCTTGCTTCTCCAGGGCCTCGAAGCCCAGAGATGTACACTGGGCCACGTCAGTCACCACCGCCCCCTGGTTAAAGATCTGACACACAGGGAAGAGGACAGGGAATTTACTTCGATTGGGGGAGGGAATGAGGGTGGAGAGAGGAAGGGAGAGGATGGAGAGACAGAGAGATGGGTGGAGGGTAAAAGAGAGAAAGATGGGCGGAAGGCACACACACCTGTGGGTCTCCGAAGTAGATCTGCATGATGAGAGCAATAGTGACTCCTGTAGCAAAGGTGAGGCAGGCTGTGATGATGACAGTGAGGCCATCTCTCTGGCAGGCACAGCCCTCCGCTAAGGGGTCTCTGGTGGTCTCCCGCAGGGGTGTGATGTCATGGCTGGCCAGGTCAGAGGCGGAGGACGGGAGACGCTGCAGACGGGCTGACTTCAGAAACAGGTCTGGGTCTGGAACATAGAGGTCAGAGGTCAATGCAATTCAGGAAGTGTTTAACGGGCATGAAGGGCAATAGGCAGGCAGCAGTTGCCAGAATAAGTACAACCAGACCCATATATTTATATCTAAATACTGTATATGGCTCTGAGTACAACAACATATTGAACATCATACATGACTATGTCTGGCAGACAAGGAAGGTAAAGGAGAAGTCATTGCTATGACAGTGTTATGTAGACCTTATGACTGATGGTTTGGTAATTCACCACCTTATTGTCTGCTATGTCTCCACCGGTCTCTTACCTGTGTCTTGCTCGCTAAGGAAGTTGTCGTCATCTTTGCGGGATTTGAGCGTGTTTTCCCCAGAAACCACGTCATCCTCGGGTAACCGGGGGAAGCTGGTAATGCTCATGTAGTCCACCGGTGAGTAGGCACTTCCCAGGGTCGTCTCCTGGCTCGGGTCTTTCTCTGTCATGGTGCCGCTGGAGTACCCGGCCACGGCATCGTTGGCAGGGTTATACATGGTGATGGTCCAGTTAACACAACTAATGAATAGCGTCAGCGCAACCTGAGCTCTTCTCTCTTGTTGACTTACAGCATCCACTGATGATGTTGTTTAGCAGACTTCAGGGTGAATTGTCTTCAGTTTTGCCTTTTGACTTCACACGAGATAGCCATGTAGCCCAAGCCTGGTGTGTTAAAATGTTGCAATTAGTTATGCCATTGGTCTGCAATAATACACTTGTTATTGGTCCGTTGTAACAATATTGCACTTGATCAGTAACATTGTTGTCTGGCTCCCTCTAGGTCTGGGAGGTGATGCGGCAATTATTCATAGCCTATTCGATTCCATTCGCAAGACCTGTGGAAAGATCAAACGCATCTAATATCATTCATAGTTGAAAATTAAGCCAACACCACATGCATAACTTAATAGATTGAGTATTAAAACAGTAGACCAAATACATAGCCCTCTATGAATATTAGGCTACCAATAGTCTATGCTTCCACCGTGAAAGTGGTCGTGAAACACATCAGCTATATGCGGCAAATATCTACCTAGGCCTACAACCACAAAACCCGCGTAATGTGGTTATTAGATCAAATGTGTCAGAATTGATCGCGTCGGCTGCTCCCTGGGAGGGTTGTTGTTATCTCCTTGTTGATTTTCCAGCCTACGCTTCGAGATGCAACCTACATAGGCTACAGCCTACACTGCTGGCTTCGATAAATTGACGCATCGCTAAGGTTGCCCCCCTTTGCGACGGAATATTCTTTGCAGTAAAACAAAATTGGGAAATTCTTACCGTTTGAGACAGACAACTGTATTCAAGCATCAACCAATTCAGATAGGACGTTCTTGTAGAATTTATAAAGGAAGGAAGGCAGAACATAAGCGCTTTCCTGTAGCCATCTTCAGATAGAGAGCAGGGGCGTATTCATTACGCAGTCAATATAAAAACGTTATACAAACGTTATGTTGCAAAACGTTTCCTAAACGTTTAATTAAACGGAAGCGAACGAAACTGGGCACTACCTGAATTCGTCCAATAGAAACTCTCGTTTTTGTTGCAAAACGTTGCAACTGTTTGGACTAATCATTACACCCAATATGTGATATCAGAGAGGAAGAAGCGAGAGGGGTTTACTTCGCCCAAAATCTGTTCACGAAAATAAGACGATGGAGTGAGGCATTTTTGTGTGGAGGTCACTAGTTAGGTTTCCATCCAATCAATTAAATTGGGATTTGAATTGGCGACATATTTTCGAGCTAACACCTTGCAGATACTGTGCGGGTAGGCTCTGCAGGTAGGCTAGTCTACATGATGAGATTATTATGGATAAGAGCTAGAATATCTGTAATTGTCAAACGGCAGTAATTGTCAAACGGCATTAATAATCATGTCACCAGAATAAGACCCTCGATATTTTTGGGAAAGGAGCATCAAGCTCATCACCGTGCACTTTCACCACCCTGTGAAGTTTATCATAATCTATTTCATATGTAGCCTAATAAACTGCAAGGTTTGACGAGTCTTAGTGGGTGGACCACAAACTATGTCACGGTGTGTCTCCAAGTTTACGTGATCAGAGGCGCAACTTGCGTTTATGAAGTGGGGGTGGGGAGCATAATTTATTATTATTATTATTATTATTTATTTTTATCCAGCAGGATAAACACTCTAAACAGACTACCCCACCGCATTGGTCCTAAAGCATATCGTTGCCTCGTTTTGTATCACATTCCAATGATAAAACTGGGGGGACAGAAATGCAATTTCAGAACTGTCCCCAGAGAAAGTTGCGCCCCTACTTTACATGATGGTTATTATATCAATATTTGAGCCTAATGGCGTTTCCACCATAATTTCTCACATAATTAATTTGACCAAAGATCCCCCACATGTCAAACGAACAAATGATCTGTCTGCGTTTATAAAATTGTACAGTAACTTCCTGTTTCGATCACAGCTGTCATTTTGTTTTAATATGCTACGGTATATATTTTTTTACTCACATAAAAACTGGATGGAAACGTGGTTATTGAGAGTGTTGAATTTGGTAAAAAAAAAATGTAATTGCTCATTTGATACGTGAGGCTTATTTGATGGAATAGAAGTTTCGTGATGGTTAGGTTGTTACAAATGTACTGATATAGCCTAAATTGACGCACATGGCAGTTTGGCAACTTTGAAAAATACTACTTTATATCAGAGTTGTGCCTATCATTACCACGCTTATCTGCCCTCTCATTGGCTAGAATGGTCCCACCTGATCTCGCCTCCTCCTACCTGCCTTTCATCTTTGAGGACATGTATTTCCATTGTTAAATAAGAGCGGTCACTCGGTTATCTTGTCAATATAATAGATGATCTTCGGTGATATGTAAGATCAGTGACATAACTAAAGGGAATGGTCACATGGTCACCACTGAAGGTAAGCCTACAGGTCACACAATGAGATGTGGTAGCCTACAGTTGTTGATCTTAAAATACAATATGGTCTCACCTTGAGAAGGCAGGACTCACCTGCAATCAAACTGCTGGAATCTTACAGTCGGTGAACAAACACAGATCTCGTTGAAAACGTAACATGTAGGTATATTTACATGTAGCCTACAACACCCCATAAAAAAACATAAATAGGTATCTGGTTTAGCATTTACCTGAGACTGTGCTTCTGGAAGGGGAAGTGGTGTTGTCTCTACTGGAGTTGCAGAACTAGTTTTAGTGGGTTAGGGCGTGCTGTAGCAGATTGCTGAAAGGATAGGAAACCTGAGGTTGGACAGACCGCCTCTCTCTCTCTCTCTGTTTATAGGCTACACCACCCTGCAGCTCAAGTAAATAGAATTAGGGCCACTTTCCACTACACTACTTTGATGACACAAACTAGGTCCAGGAGAGATACTTGTGTAGTGTAAAGACACGGATCTACATTCAAATATCTCTTTAAGAGACGTCAACACCACATACCCTCCTCTGAGTGGTACAGTGTAAAGACAAAGGCTCCTGAAAAAATTACCTTAATACCAGTAGTCAGCATTTTTGCTCTCTTTGCCAAATTGAAAATGAAAGGCTTTTAAAATATCCACACATTTGTGAATCATAGTGTTAATCAAGTGTGCAACACTATGTGCAATATGGTTTAGATGCTCCTGTATAGTTTGAATTGCTATCCTTATTTTGTTAGTCTATATACTATGGTATTTACGGTATGCTAATAGCTGCACTCACATATGAAACAGGAATGTGGCTTTGGCCACACTACATCCAAGGCTAGTGCAAACAGAATAGTTGCACATCTGATGTTGAGAGGTAGATTTTACTAATGTAAAACCACCCTAAGGAGTAAATGCCAGATGGACAGACAGATAACTATTTGAGGTATTTTTAGTGCCAAAAGTGGCCACCCAAATGCATCCCGACCTGTCATAGGCTTCTTTACCTCTACACTTTCCTGTTTGTGGGTCTGTGTGTCTATGTGCGAGTGTTCGTGCGTGTGTATGTGAGTGTGTATGTGTATTTTAACCCTGCAAGGTCGTACAATGTGTCAGCTGCTCAAAAACCCATACTTATTTTTTCCCCCACAAGATTTAAAACTGGGACGTTCATGGAGAGGCTGTTGTTTCTGAGTGTATTCCTGTACTGTCTTCCCCATTGCCCACCCATTTGTCTTTCCCAGCCATGTGACCCTGCCCCCTTCCCCCAGTCCTCATCCCATCCCCCACCCAAGCTACCATGCCCCCCTTCCCTTCCCTCCAGTCCTCACCCCAACCCCCACCCAAGCTACCCTGTCCCCCTTTCCCTCCAGTCCTCACCCCAACCCAAGCTACCCTGTCCCCCCTTCCCCCAGTCCTCACCCCAACCTCCAGCCAAGCGACCCTACCCCCCCTTCCCTCCAGTCCTCACCCCAACCCCCAGCCAAGCTACCCTACTCCCCCTTCCCTCCAGTCCTCACCCCAACCCCCAGCCAAGCTACCCTACCCCCCCTCCCTCCAGTCCTCACCCCAACCCCCAGCCAAGCTACCCTGCCACCCCTTCCTTTCCCTCCAGTCGTCACCCCAACCCCCAGCCAAGCTACCCTACCCCCCCTTCCCCCCAGTCCTCACCCCAACCCCCAGCCAAGCTACCCTACCACCCCCTTCCCCCAGTCCTCACCCCAACCTCCAGCCAAGCGACCCTACCCCCCTTTCCCCCCAGTCCTCACCCCAACCTCCAGCCAAGCTACCCTACCCCCCTTTCCCCCCAGTCCTCACCCCAACCAACCAGTCCTTCAGGTGTAAATGACGAGACAAGATTCAGGTTGTCAACCTGAGTGTTTATTGTTGTTGTTGTTGTTGTTGTTGTTGTTGTTGTGTGGTACCTGCGTTTTTCTGAATGGATGTTGTATTAACCCATCCGTTGGTGGTTGCATAGGTCTTCACTGTCTATGGACTTGACTGTCTATGGACTTGACTGTCTATGGTCTTGACTGTCTATGGACTTGACTGTCTATGGACTTGACTGTCCACTCAGGGATGGAACAATTCAGTACATCACAAAAACCATGCAGAAATAGTGAAAGGCACGATCACCATAGATATCAGATACACCAATCTTTTTTATATGTCTATAAATAGTTGTTTTGACGGGGGAGGGGTGTACTCATTGAGATGGTACGTGGGAGAACCCCAAAGTATCTTTAAGCTGCCATCATTTTAGGGCGCAAAGCAGAACAAAAATAATCCACACACAATCAACCCCCTTTCTTTTAAAACATGAACATACTAGGTGAACAACTGTTCTAATAACTAAACGGGAAAAAAATACAAGCACATCTTTTTTTTGTTGATACATTTCATTTCAGATTTTTTTTTTTCAATCTATCTGCTTACTCCATCCTCTGTCACATCCCCTCTTTCTTCCTCCCTCCCCCACAACTCTCACGTCACACTAGACACACGTGCACCTGGTGGCCCCCGCCCTCTCTCTGTGATTGGCGGGTTGCCACCCTAAACTCACACCTTTCATTAGTCCCACACTACATACTCAGTAAAACAACCACTTGGAGATAACATGGATGTAAAGGTGAGAGGGTGATGGAAAGAAGGAAAAGGACAAGAAAAAGAGAGACACAGTGTCGCAGTAAGGACCAACAAGGCCTTGTTAGAGGTGGTGAGTTCCACACACACACACACACACACACACACCTATGGCCTCTCATATATAGGCCCCCTCCCCTCTCTCTTTGTAAAATGTCTTCATCATGTGAGTAAGAAGTGTGACCACAGAGATACTGTAGTGTAAGGTTCAGAAAACTCTAGGGGTTAAGGAAGCATGACCAGATATGTGTGTATCTGTGTGTGTATGTGTGTGTATGAGTGAGTCGCTACTGCGATCCACACACTGCGTCATTCATAGGATCAAACAGTTACATACAGTCATCATTTAAAACAGCAACAGAAAAATAAATATACATAATATTAATAATTATATCATATTAGTAGATCATTCAAATAAAATATAGTCATTTACAAGATAGTTGGCGATACGGTGAGTGGACCATGGTGGTTTGTGATTGAAGGGACAAATACATGTTTCTAGTTCAGAACATTCTAAACAATAAGAACACTTTCTCACCTCACTGTATCTAGAGAACAATTCATGTTCCACTGCTCCCACAAATACATCTTTATACTTTGAAATATGTGTTGTGTTATGATGATGCCAGCATGAAATGATCCCGTGTCGTTACAAGTTATTACACTTTATCCCCCTAGAGGGCAGTGTCTAATTGGAACGTTAACACATCTATCCCAAAAGCTCCAATAGGGTACATCTCAATTGGTCACATCTCAGTGTAGATTACGGAAAGGATAAGTGGATAGGATGCCACTTTCGATTATTGAGATGCATCCTTACTGTCCTATTCAGGAAAGAGGCAGGGACAGTCTTGTCCTCAGTCAAGATGGTAGCTACTTTATGGACTCTAATCCTGAGTCGCTTTGACAACTAACGGCAAGGAGCATTACAACCTGTATTGTAATATGTACAAGAAAAATAATTGATCATTATTTGTCTTTTGAAGTATTTTTTTTTAACACACATCCTCTCACACTCTCACAGACCTTTGATGGTTCAATACAAAACAAAAAGAAAATAGTAAACATCCCAAAGGAGAATAAAAGACAGCACACAGCTACAACTTTGACTCACAAAAATGTATGACAGTGCAAACTTACATCCATGTCTCAAATAATTTACAAACTTTAGTATATAGTCATATACACTTCAGCACCATAGTTTACTATTGTAGTTGAATACATCTCAGTAAGCTAGATCTTAAGGTGGGGGACACTGTTACGGCTGGATGTGCTATTAGGAGGCCAGGGAGTGGGTGTAGAAGGTAAAGGGTCACTCATAACTCATTCTCTGTCCTTGAGCTAGTCTTTACTAGAAACACTGAGCAGTATCAGCCCGGTGGACATCGTGTGTGTGTGTGTGTGTGTGTGTGTGTGTGTGTGTGTGTGTGTGTGTGTGTGTGTGTGTGTGTTTGTGTGTTCACCGCGAGTCTCCTACCATGATTACCCTGTTGTCACTGAATGACGTGAAGTGAAAAGGGATTGGTCTATGTTATCTATTTCCCTGTTTGTCTTTTCATGGGTAAGGTTGTCACTTGGTTAATATTTAGTTAGGGGGGAGGTGTCTTAATGCAGAAGCATCACAGCACACCAACATCAGTTGGAACCCAACGTGTGTGGTGAGCAAATGTATATCGATTTTTTTCTCTCTTTTTTTTCCTTTATACTATTCTCCTCAAAGTGTGAATCCTTCACAGTCATTCTGTCAAACTAGGCCAAGTTTTTAGGTTGTCAGCTATTTGGATGAAACGGTGTGCTCTCATTATGGGGCTGCAGGGAACAGGCTTTTCCTGTCACAGACATCATTCAGAGAGCATTGGTTAGGCCTAAATTCTCCATAACTTTAATAACAGTAGCAGACAAACAAACAAACCAAAATAAAGAGTTGCCATCTATACCGCCTTGCACCTACTTTAGCCTGTCATACCTTGTAACCTACAGGCAACCCTTGGCTAGCTTCCCTACATATATCATTATGGTACGTCTCAACATACACAGTTAACTATGCACAGCTACCTATACTAGACTCCTTATGACCAAACAGCTCTGAATGACTTTCATCATCGTGTTGTAGTTGTTGAACAAAGACGTTTAAGAAATTAGGGAATCAGCTTCCTGCTTTGCAAGGCTGCCTGACTTGAGATAACAGAGTGCCTGTTTGTTTCTGCATTGGCAAACTTGTCTTAGTCACAGATGGCAAGCCAAATATGTAAAAGTAGCCAGTTAAGCATTCTAAAAACTAACTATTGGTTGCCCAGAAAGCTACACTACACAGTTAACTATATCTACTCTGGTTCCTCTGTCATCCTATCTGAACTCTCCAATTTGTCATTTCTAGTCTTCTTTTTTTCTTGTTTTCGTCTTCCTCTCTTTCACCTTCCTCTACCTGCTTCCATCCCTCACATTGGGACAAGAGGAAAAACACCTCTTCTGGTTTTTCTCCTCTCTCACTGTAATGTACACTGTATACCCTTCCTTTTTGAGAACAGATTTTTTTATAATTTTTTTTTTTCGTAACTCAAACACTGCAAATAAAGGACAAGATGAGATGTTTTTCCTGTGGGCAGCCTTTCCCTGTCTTCATACATAACAAGTATAGCTACGTAGATACTCAACGGCTAAAATGATTACGTGTCCACGGGTGTACTATCTAATAAAGATTCCCTATAAAAGCTTGTTCCCGCAGAAAGAGAGTGAGCATCTCTAATTTCTCCTCCTTAGCCTGTCTGTCCCCCAACCTGATTAAAAGCACTAGGACGGCTGCAAAGGGGAGAGGGCCATGTGTTCCATGACAGTAAATAGGTGGACTTCCACTAAAGAGACAGAGGAGAGGAGTGTTTCAACTGAAATGGAGAGAGTAGATGGAACTTTTTATAGTTTTACACACATATTAGTTGCTAAGTAATATTTTTTTGCAAGTTTTTCAAAAAGTATTATATGTGACAGCTAACAACAATAGACTTAAGTTATTAGAGGGCTTGGTTGGGGTTTAGGGCCTAACATGGCACAGTAGCCTACGTAAATCAATTAGTGTGTGTGTGTGTGTGTGTGTGTGTGTGTGTGTGTGTGTGTGTGTGTGTGTGTGTGAGAGAGAGTGATTTTGTGAAAGAGAGAGAGAGAGTGTCTATGTGCTGTGTGTGCATGTGTAAATGATGCGTGTACGTTGTGTGCATGTGTATTTACATATTTGTCTACATGAGTATATATGTGTGTGTGTCCATATAAATCTACCTGTATGTATGTCAGGGGGAGTATAACCACTAATGCCCTCAGAGTAAATGGCTCCCCCTGTGTTTGTGGAAGCTCAGTGGCAGATGTTACGCTGGCAGGGCTGGTGCAGGTAGGTGTTTCTAGCGTGGGCTGCGTGGCGGGGAACCTGCTCCCTAGTGCGGTTCTGGCGCTGGATGCGGTTGCGTCCAAGGTGGCGCCTCTCAGTGCGGGCCTTGCCCCTCTGAACCCTGGCCACCTGGGTCACCTTGGCCAGGGTACCTGCCTGGGCAGCGGCTCCTCGGGTCACCCTGGTGGGCATGGTATTATGGACGGCAGAGGTAGCGGCTGGTTCTGCCACCCTGCTATAGGAGGGGAGGAATAGGAGGAAGTGGGGGTATAGAACATTAGTCAAGCAGTTATGTAGCTCTCTCATAGAACTGTGGCTATGTGCTAGATCTATTACATGGTGACAAAGATATAATAAGGTGTCGGTCGGTCGGTCCTCACCTCATGCTGCCTGTCAGGCTGGTGATGCTCTCCTCCCCGACGATGGACAGGTTGCCATTGGAGATCATGGACAGGTTGCTAGGGGAGACGTAGACGGACATGCTGGGGTGTTCTATAAGCAGATCCTCCATGGGGCTGGTCTCGGCCGTGGCTCCCTCTGCAGTGAAACAGGGGGGAGGGGTAACGAACCAGCTCTCGTCCATGCAGCCTCTCTCCGACCCACTACTGCCAGGGGACACAGATGGGGTGGAGAGCCTGGCCCGCCTTTTTAGGGATATGGGCGTAACGATGCCCGTGGCTAACGGGCTAGCAGAAGGGAGAGTAGAGAGGGGGTCTGATGGTGCCACTGTCGCTGCTCGTGAACAAGCTTTGTGTGTTCTGCGGCGATTCTGATGTTGGGGGGGAGGGGTTGGAGAGGGGACGGGGCACTCAGTTCTGGTGGGTGTGTCTGGGTGATTTGATTGGTTGTTTTGTGCTTGTGCCTGTGCTATCGATGGCGCCTTTATCCCTCCCTCTACTAGCATCGCACAATCAGCTTCCCCTGAGAACAGAGTAAAGGTGGGACCATGGAGGAGTTGGCCAATTGAGGATGGGTGTATGTTTAGGGTGGTGTAGGTTAGGGGTAAAGGGGATGGCAAAGGGGAAGAAGCCATGCAGGTTGTGGTGTCATTAAAAGGGGAGCACCCGCACGCACACACGCACACACACGCACACAAACGCACGCAAACACACACGCACACACACACACCAGTGTGAGAAATGTCAGGATATTTAAATAAAATTGGAGAGGGGGGAGAAGAAAGGGTAAAGAAACACAAAACATAAAAATAGGAATAATATAATTAGTTACTTCGACCCTCTAACCGCTTGGTCATGTCAGTGACAGTATTGTTGTACTGACTGTTTTGTGATGTGTTTCATTGGGGCTTATATATTTAGTTTGAGACGTGGCCTCTAAACTATTCAGATTCCCTTTTATGGAGATTTTAAACAATATATTAGCCCCCACACCCCCATCACTATATGGCCACACTAAAGGACTGAAGTGCTGACCACAAATCACCAAAACCTTTGACCTTAGAAAACAAACAGCTAATGTACATGCTCAACAGTACCATCAATATCCTCACTTCTGTCCATTCTGGCATGGCCATCTAGTGACTACCATTTCCCTCTCCACTTCCAACCCCTTCCAACCATCCCTAAGGGAGGACTCACCGGGCAGGTTGACCAGCATCCATCCTTCCTCGTCAGCGTCGGTCACACAGGGGTTGGGCCCCTTGATCTCTGCGGCCACCTCCTCCACCTCTCCGAAGAACAGGCTGCTCAGAGCTTGGAACATGGCTAGGCCGGTTGGTCGGGTACACGTCAATGGGTAAAAGTCAAGGGTCAGGGATCGCGGAAGTCAGGTTCTGTGTATAGTTGTAGTTCTCAAGGTATAGCTAGCTGCCTTTGTGTGTTTTTGCTACTTATTAAGTATT
This sequence comes from Salmo salar, assembly GCF_965601325.2. NCBI lineage: Eukaryota > Metazoa > Chordata > Actinopteri > Salmoniformes > Salmonidae > Salmo > Salmo salar. The sequence continues at coordinate 19,402,556 of NC_138303.1, read as the reverse complement.
TTTGTAGTCTTATTTAGTTAGTTATTTCGCTTTTCGCTTTGTCAAACAGTTGCCAGGTCAGGAAAGTGAGCACGGTTTTCTTGGCCTCTCTTTGCTTCAACCCTTTTCTTGTCTTGATCTCATAGGTTGATTTTCTTACAGGACTCGACAGGCTTCCTTAGTGCAAATGTAAGGTTTTACTTGGTATGCTGCAAAGGCCTGTGGGGAGACAAAAGAAAGACAGGAGAGACTATTAATAACAGCAAGAAAATATTTAGATTACAAATCCAAAGACAATGGGAACAAGTGGAGAGGAACATTAGAAAGCAGCGTTGCGAATCACAAAGTGGTAAAAAGCGAGATGAAGGAATACACGATATGGCCAAAAATGGTGGATTTGACTATTTCAGCAACCGCTGTTGCTGACAGGTGTATAAAATTGAGCACAAAGCCATGCAATCTCCATAGACAAACATTGTCAGTAGAATGGCCCCTACTGAAGAGCTCAGTGACTTTCAACGGGGCACCTTTCCAAGCTAGTTCGTCAAATGTCTGCCCTGTTAGAGCTGCCCCAGTCAACTGTAAGTGCTGTTATTGTGAAGTGGAAACGTCTGGGAGCAACAACGGTTCAGCCGTGAAGTGGTAGGCCACACAAGCTCACAGAACGGAACCGCTGAGTGCTGAAGCGCGTAGTGCGTAAAAATCGTCTGTCCTCAGTTGCAACACTCACTGCCGAGTTCCAAACTGCCTCTGGAAGCAACGTCAGCACAATAACTGTTCGTCGGGAGCATCATGAAATGGGTTTCCATGGCCAAGCAGCCGCACACAGGCCTAAGATCACCATGCGCAATGCCAAGCATCGGCTGGAGTGGTGCAAAGCTCGCCTCCATTGGACTCACAGATGAATTACACTTCACCATCTGGCAGTCAGACGGACAAATCTGGGTTTGGCGGATGCCAGGAGAACACTACCTGTCCGAATGCATAGTGCCAACTGTAAAGTTTGGTGGAGGAGGAATAATGGTCTGGGGCTGTTTTTCTTGGTACGGGCTACGGCTCTTAGTTCCAGTGAAGGGAAATCTTAACGCTACAGCATTCAATGACATTCTAGACGATTCTGTGCTTCCAATTTTGTGGCAACAGTTTGTGGTGGGCCCTTTCCTGTTTCAGCATGACAATGGCCCCGTGCACAAAGCGAGGTCCACACAGAAATAGTTTGTCAAGATCGGTGTGGAAGAACTTGACTGGCCTGCACAGACTCCTGACCTCAACCCCATCGAACACCTTTTGGATGAATTGGAATGCCAACTGCGAGCAAGGCCTAATCACCTAACATCAGTGCTCGACCTCACTAATGTTCTTGTTGTTGAATGAAAGCAAGTCCCTGCAGCAATGTTCCATCATCTAGTGGAAAGCCTTCCCAGAAGAGTGGAGGCTGTTATAGCAGCAAAGGGGGACCAACTCCATATTAATACCCATGATTTTGGAATGAGATGTTCGACGAGCAGGTTTCCACATACTTTTGGCCATGAAGTGTATGTGGCGAAATCACGTGAGCAGAACTGAACAAAAAGAGCCTTTCTGTTCCAGGGCTACTTTAATCATGTTGGTCAAGGAACCATTTATGAGGAGAAGATTAGAAAGTGTGATAGGTTGGCTGCATCTCAACAGTCTCACGTGTTTTCCTCACCTCATCCTCATCTCCTTCCCTTCACCCGCACTAATCTGAAAGAAATTGACGGGTAAACTGAAAGCAAATGCACAGTAGGCATCCACTTATAATGCTTTCACCTGTTCTGTGTCCTCAGATCAGTGCATATGAAGGGAAGGAGATGAGGAGAGGAAGCCACATAGAGTATTGAGATGCAGTCTCAGTCTACCTCGAGAGACTGCAGGGAGAAGGTTTGTCTGGGTCATACTGGCTGACTGGAGACAGGCTGACTGATATAGGCTGACTGGAGACAGTAACAGTTTTACAGTTCTGTTTCAGCTGGTCAATTTGTCTTCAATCTACTATCAAATTATGCAGTAACAACATTGCGCACATTATGGTGCTTACTGTACTTCAAAGAATTCAACTCAAGTTGGAAAATGTGTAACTATTGGGTAACTGTAATGTAATTCCGAAATGAATAACAAGTAAATAGCTTAATAAGCGCAACAAATCGTAAACAATCACAATAGTCTTTTCTCAATAGGACCATAACATGTATGCATGCAGTTAGAATCTGTAAGACACTCAGACACAAATGCAAACAGATAGATTGCTTCTTTCAGATGAGTTCTTTGAATTGGGTTGTAATGAAGGAAATTAGATTAAGGGAAGGGAAGCTATTGCAGACTAAGGAGACGCAGCCAGGCTGTTCCTGAGGAACAATGGCGTTACACCCTCCCCCCTGTGCTACTGCTATAGTGAACAACAGAATGGGTTTAGGCCAGATGGACAACCGAGAAGACACGAGGGACCCGATTCCGATTAAGGAAAAGTACGCCTTTCATACGCACGACTATCTTTCTTACGCACGTCTTTCTTTCTTACACACGTCTTTCTTTCTTACGCACGTCTTTCTTTCTTACACACGTCTCAGTAGTTGTTATTCAGACTTACCTTATGAAGGTGCATATAACGGTGCTTCCATTGCGCGCTTGAATACATGGAATTCAGCGCGTCTGTCGTTGTGATTCTGGATGGCCAGATTGCTGGCAAGAATGACAAGAAACTGCCATGTGGAGAATCGTAAGTGGCTCGTTTCAGCTTGTTTAATCTTGTTATTGATTGCTAGCTAGCTAACCAACAACTTCAACGATATATTTGAGAGACAACAAGTGGTCATTGTGCAAATGTGTTTATGTTTTCAATAAACATTGGAGAAGAAATACAGCTTACATGTTGTCAACAATCTAAGCCAACCTCATCTGTTTTGCCCGATGATTGTGAGCGGGTCGTTTTTGTTGCTAAACGACCAACCCATCAATCCATCTTCGTCTCCATTTCATGCACCAACTGGTAGATTTAAAAATACTCTGATCTTGTAGATTATTTTGGCACATTTTAGTGTTAGGAAAGTATGCATGAATCATAAAAAAAAAGGTTTGGAGAGCCTTTACGCACAAAAAATGCAGGGGTTTGATTCATCCTGAAAGTTGTCACATTCAAGTTCAAACCATGAAATGTTGGAATGTGGAAAAAAGTGTACAATAGGTGTTGAACAATAGGGGTTGAACAATAGTCCTATAAATCTACCCTAATTCTCACTAATCATGGAACTGTATGACAACGGTCCAGTCGTCGTGAACCTTGCGCCAGGCTCCAGGTTTAACCTGCTACATGTGGTCTGAGTTCCAGAATGATCTAATAGGCTACATGTCCCAAATTATTGAACGTTATCCTAATATGATCCACTAATGCTAGCGACCCTCAGGAACAACTTGTACGGAAGGGACAGAGGAATGAACGGTAAACGGAATGGAATGGTACAAAATGTAAGAAAACGAACAATGGAAGTGACAGTTATAGATGTATGTGGGTATTACTGATGGTGGCTCCAATAGTGGCTAATATTTAACATGATACAAATTGTAAAATAAAGCTAAGAAAAGCCCGGCCATAGGCTATAATTAAAACATTCTAAAGTGCATACATACAGTTGAAGTCGGAAGTTTACATCCACCTTAGCCAAATACATTTAAACTCAGTTTTTCACAATTCCTGACATTTAATCCTAGTAAAAATTCCCTCTCTTAGGTCAGTTAGGATCACCACTTTATTTTAAGAATGTGAAATATCAGAATAATAGTCGAGAGAATGATTTATTTCAGCTTTTATTTCTTTCATCACATTCCCAGTGGGTCAGAAGAGTACATACACTCAATTAGTATTTCGTAGCATTGCCTTTAAATTGTTTAACTTGGGTCAAACGTTTCGGGTAGCCTTCCACAAGCTTCCCACAATAAGTTGGGTGAATTTTGGCCCAATCCTCCTGACAGAAGTGGTATAACTGAGTCAGGTTTGTAGGCCTCCTTGCTCGCACACGCTTTTTCAGTTCTGCCCACAAATTTTCTATAGGATTGAGGTCAGGGCTTTGTGTTGGCCACTCCAATACCTTGACTTTGTTGTCCTTAAGCCATTTTTCCACAACTTTGAAAGTGTGCTTGGGGTCATTGTTCATTTGGAAAGCTCATTTGCGACCAAGCTTTAACTTCCTGACTGATGTCTTGAGATGTTGCTTCAATATATCCACATCATTTTCCTTTCCTCATGATGCCATCTATTTTGTGAAGTGCACCAGTCCCTCCTGCAGCAAAGCACCCCCACAACATGATGCCGCCACCCCCCGTACTTCACAGTTGGGATGGTGTTGTTCGGCTTGCAAGCCTCCCCCTTTTTCCTCCAAACATAACGATGGTCATTATGGCCAAACAGTTATATTTTTCTTTCATCAGACCAGAGGACATTTCTCCAAAAAGTACGATCTTTGTCCCCATATGCAGTTGCAAACCGTAGTCTGGATTTTTTATTGCGGTTTTGGAACAGTGGCTTCTACCTTGCTGAGCGGCCTTTCAGGTTATGTCGATATAGGACTTGTTTTACTGTGGATATATATACTTCTGTACCCTTTTCCTCCTGCATCTTCACGAGGTCCTTTGCTGTTGTTCTGGGATTGATTAGCACTTTTCGCACCAAAGTACGTTCATCTCTAGGAGACAGAACGCGTCTCCTTCCTGAGCGGTATGATGGCTGCGTGGTCCCATGGTGTTTATACTTTTGTACTATTGTTTGTACAGATGAACGTGGTACCTTCAGGCGTTTGGAAATAGTTCCCAAGGATGAACCAGACTTGTGGAGGTCTACAATTTTTTTTCTGAGATCTTGGCTAATTTCTTTGATTTTCCCATGATGTCAAGCAAAGAGGCACTGAGTTTGAAGGTAGGCCTTGAAATACATTCACAGGTACACCTCCAATTGACTCAAATGATGTCAATTAGCCTATCAGAAGCTTCTAAAGCCATGACATAATTTTCTGGAATCTTCCAAGCTGTTTAAAGGCACAGTCAGCTTTGTGTATGTAAAATTCTGAGCCACTGGAATTGTGATACAATGAATTATAAGTGAAATAATCTGTCTGTAAACAATTGTTGGAAAAATGACTTGTGTCATGCACAAAGTAGATGTCCTAACCAACTTGCCAAAACTATCATTTGTTAACAAGAAATTTGTGGAGTGGTTGAAAAATGAGTTTTAATGACTCCAACCTAAGTGTATGTAAACTTCCGACATCAACTGTAAATTTGTTAGGTTCAGCCCTACAGAAGCCTATAGCTTGGGTGTCCAACTTTCATCCATGCAAATTATGAGGGCACACAATGGCACAGAACGATGGCACAGCTATTTATCAAATCAAATCACACAAAAAAGGTCACATGCGCCGAATACAACAGGTGTAGCCTTACCGTAAAATATGCTTACTTACAAGCCCTTAACCAACAGTGCCGTTTTAAGAAAATAGAGTTAAGAAAATATTTACTAAATAAACTATAGTAAAAAATGTAAAAGTAACACAGTAAAATAACAATAACGAGGCTATATACAGGGGGGTACCGGTACAGAGTCAATGTGTGGGGGTACAGGTTAGTCGAGGTCATTTGTACATGTCGGTAGGGGTAATGTGACTATGCATAGATAATAAACAGCGAGTAGCAGCAGTGTCAAAACAAAGGGGGGAGGGGGCATTTGATTAATTATTCAGCAGTCTTAAGGCTTGGGGGTAGAAGCCGTTAAGGAGCATTTTGGACCTAGACTTGGCGCTTCGGTACCGCTTGCCGTAGAGAGCAGGCTATGACTTGGGTGACTGGAGTCTTTGACAATGTTTTGGGCCTTCCTCTGACACGCCTAGTATAAAGGCCTTGGATGGCAGGAAGCTTGGCCCCAGTGATGTACTGGGCCGTACGCACTACCCTCTGTTGCGCCTTACGGTCAGATGCCGAGCAGTTGTCATACCAGGCAGTGATGCAACCAGTCAGGATGCTCTCAATGGTTCAGCTGTAAAACTTTTTGAGGATCTGGGGACCCATACCTAATCTTTTCAATCTCCTGAGGGGGAAAGGCGTTTTCGTGCCCTCTTCAAGACTGTCTTGGTGTGTTTGGAACCTATTTCACTGTGGAAAAGCTGTCATGTTGACATGATTTTCAGTTAGCTTCCATATCACTGGTTTCACATTCGTCTCCAGGGATCATAAGTAAAAATCACTTAAAACAATTGCTGTGTGTATTTACAATCCCCTTCTCCAAACGGATTATGCATTTACCTAGCTCTTATCCATTTGGAAATTACAGTGCATGGAGAATGCTGTTATTTCTATATGAAAAAATAAAGTACACGTTTTTCCCACTTGGAACCGGCAGGTCCGCTAGACCCATGCTTAAATTCAAGGTCAGAATACGCATAGAGAGAAAAGTTCAATTTACGCACGCTTAACTCGGGTTGTAATCAGGGCCTGGAGTCTAGGGGGAAGGAGTAACACAAAGACAGTAAAAAAAAAAAGAACAAATGCAGTATAATAACAAAAACGTTTAGACACTTCATAGGTAATCTGGGGATCGAACCTACAACCCTGGTGTTGCAAGCAGCATACTCTAACCAACTGAGCCACTGGAGCCTGCACTTACAGTCTCTGTCCCTGTATTTAACCATGGAGGGAGATATTGGATATCAGCGAGACATATCATTCCTGCAGAGGCTACTGGACGGTACGACGGAACACTGACCTCTCTGATCTGACAGGGTGTACTTTCTAAAATTAGACAATATGGGGGGGGGGGGGGGGGGTATAAAGAGGAACGGAGGAAGAGAGACAGAAATGAAAAGTGAGAGAGATTAATGTAAGGAGAGAAGAGGAAAGGAGAGAGGTGTAAGAGAGGAATAGAAAGAGATAGCGATTAGGCTACAGGTATGGATAAAAACAGAGGAGGTAGAGAGAGGGAGAAAGGTGTAAAATGAGGTGAGAGAGATAAATGAAAGGAAAGGAGCGGATGAAGAAGGAGAGGGACAAATGTTATGCATGGGTGGAAAGCGACACTTCCTGCTTATTTGGGTGGTTGCCATGGTGACCCTTACACCAGGGGCCGACAGGAGGACACAGGAGTCTCACGCTAAGGAGAGAAACACACACACACACACAGAAATGATCACATTTACTAGACACTTTGTCAGAAATGATAGAGGTCAGCCATAAGCGGATCTCATCAAAATTGCTCTTTGTCAAAGAGCAAGTCTGTGTGTGTGTGTGTGTGTGTGTGTGTGTGTGTGTGTGTGTGTGTGTGTGTGTGTGTGTGTGACCATCAGCATCCTGTCAGGAAAGCAGCCAAGAAGAAAGTAATGATGCCTTTCTCAAAACAGGGATGTAAACAGAAGTCAATTGGGCACAGACGTCAATTCAAAGTCTATTCCACGTTGGTTCAATGTAATTTTATTGAAATGACGTGGAAACAACGTTGATTCAACCAGTGTGATGTGCTTGTTGTGAGGATAAAACAAAGCCTTATTCTATTTCAATAAAAACCTACTGCTAAGAAAGTTAATTCTGACTTCTAGCTTCTGTGTTATCGTTGTATTATACAGTTTTGTAATGGTTTATCTGTGGCTGCATATGTTTATAAGGCTAATATAAAACGTCATAAGAAGGCTCGTAAAATAAAGCGTTAGGCTACCAATGACAATGTTGATGGTTTAGGTGGAGATATGAGAGATGTTGCAGAGGACATAGAGGAGTCTGTTGATCCGCTCCCTTCTTGACTGTTTTTCATGCATTCCTTCTGGCTTACTGAAGTCACAGGATGATGCGAGATAAAACATTTATAAAAAAATGTATTTACGTGAGTTTACCCACTTTGACTCTTTCTAAGAATATTAAACTGTCCCAGGGCCACTTTTTTATGAGTTCCCAAGTCATAAACACACACAAACACACTTCCTTTAAAGGAACTGTGTGAAGCACCATTCAGTCTCCTTGATAAGCAAAAGTTATCAGTCAGCTGTGATGCTAATTCAGTATTATCTGCCTGGTGTTTAAATATACCATTCTGTCTACTGGGACAGACAGACGACACCAGGGATAAGAACAGCACTGGAATATATTGGAAACATCATTAAACAGCCAGCAGTGGTCTCTCATGCCTCAGGTGGTTCATATAAGGACTGATGTTTGGGGAAAACAGGAAAAAAATACATTGGAAATGTATCCAAGTAAAATGTGGAGAGGTTGCCCATATTTTTGCCCTGTATAAACTAAGGGGGAAATATGATAGACCAACACAAGGCATTTATCATCTGGATGACATCACAATGTTTACTGTACCTGTTAAATTATTACTTGTGGTTATAAAGATTCCATTGTGACAGCACTGGTGACTGGTGTAATTCATTCTAAAGGGAAACATAACCTTACAGTAAATGGTGTGGAATGGAGATTGAACCCATGTGCAAAAATGTGTTATTCAAAACGAATGGCATATGGTATTGTAATTACAGCCCTGCCAGGTACCTGTTGAGTTAATCATTTATTATACATAGCCAAAATAATAATACGTGTTAAATCAGTGTACAAATGCATATTACTTTGATGCTTTTTTGTGTTTTTCACCCTGATCCACTGGTTATAAACTGGTTATAAACCAGTATAAGCTCATAGCAAATAGTTAAAGACCAGATATAGACAATTATATATTTCATTTTTCCTTCCTAATTCTACAAAACAAAAGCGCTCTGTTGCTCTGCTATTCCCAGATGCGCTCATAATTTCTCTGCTCATGGCAGCCGTTTCAACAGAGGGAGGAGCTGAGGGAGATGGGCGTGGCTTCGCGAAGAAAACATAAATACCTCCTATGCGCTTGCATGACGAAGGAGCCCTACGTCACTGATGCTGCTGGTTCAGCCTACTTCAGTCGAGGAAAAGGAAAAAAGAACAGCGGCGAATAGAAAAGGAACAGTTCGGGTGCCGTCAAATAATTATTTATGTATTTAAACTGCAATTGTTCGGATGCAAAAGAAAGAATAACCCCCAAGCATTGGTAATAAATAAAGGAATGATTCAACATCCTTAACTGCTTTGTTTCGAGTTCTTCAATCCACATTGACAGATGCCGATGAGAGAGAGAGAGAAAAAAAGAAAAACATATTTGTTTTATTCTTTTATGGGTCCGACAGCAAGCAGTGTACATTTGATTTAGAGCCAGATATAAGCTAATTTGGATGACAAAAACCTTCCCAATGTCACCGACGACGAGAAAAATAGGGCCCAGAATAAGTCATTGTCGATAGCGGTCAGGTTAAACATGAATTATCCGTGTAAGCTCCGAGTCTGTGACACGGCTATGGATATAGCTGAAGGGTCATGGCAATGACAGATAGGCTCACCAGTATAGGACTGATGCGAAGGAATCAATTTTAATATCGAGGTCGTTCGAAATCCATACATAGGCCTACATAAGCACTGAGGAAGAGAGAAAGGCACAATTCAAAAATACCCCCCATCGTCTTCATTCGACACAACACCCCAGCGTTTGGTGAAAAACAAGGACAGGTTTTATGTAAACATAATTTTCATATCCTGAAAGATCATAAACCGGACGTCGAGGTTTCCGTAAAAGCATACATTTATGGAAGCCATCAAAACGTCCATGACCTATAAACGGATGTCTAGGATGCATAACAGTCGATCATTAATTTAATGCAGAACTAATGTATTGTCCTCTGTGACAGCCACTACTACAATGGATTCATTCCGTCATAATGTAGATTGTTTTGTTTCAGAATGATTCTGTTTATAACACAACCTAATTCGCATTTTCTTCATCTGCTGTTATGAGATAGGCTATGCATCATCAGAGATAGCTATACAGGCGTCAGTGGCAGAGGTAGCCTGATACCCTGCAAGCTTACACAGTTTGCCTTCCAGAAAGCACAAAAAAACAACAGCAAAGTAGATTTAATAGCTTACCTGTATTAGCAATATATTTCAAATTGTAAACGTGATGATCTCACACAAAGTAGAAACGACAATAATTCTTAAAGCATAGCTTTAGGTTGCCTTTTAAGTGAGGTAGTTAAAACACCATAATACAAAATAAAAAAAAAAGGCTTTCTTCTTAGAAGAAGGGGCTTCGTGTAAAACTTGAATTTACACTTGATGTTTAGAGTATAACATCTGCAGTTTTTTCCCTCTTGTTCGATTTTTTCCCCTGCAGATTTTCCCACTGTTATTGCTTCCTCCAGCTGATCCTCGGATCAGAATGTAGAACGTACAAAACAGCTGATTGTGATATCACAATACTTCCAGTGACGCCCATTTCCACGCCCTCAAGAACAGACGGCCAATCGGAATATTACACAAGATCCAAGCCGGGCCTCTTGGTAACACAGTGGGGGTTGGGTATGGGTTGGGTAGTCCGACTCAAAGCTGTCAACCTGCTCTGGTGGAGTAAAATAAAGTTGCCCTTAGAAGCTGATCTAAGGTCAGTGTTTTGTTTCCCCTCCAACTGTTTACGACTGGTGGCGCCCGTGGCGGGGAGGAGAAACTGATCCTAGAGCTGTGAATGGCCTATAGAGTGACGGGTGAGGATGGGTGAGACCAATAAAGTGATGAAAGTTGTTTGACAGCATAACAGGAAATTCACTGTCATCATTAGTAATTCCTGATGGACTAAGAGATAGCAGGACAAATACAATATCTTTCTGGTTATATAAAAAAATCAGAGAAAATTGTTTTGACTCTTCTTCTGCCCCCTGAAGATTTAAAATATTTAAAATATTGAATTGCAACTAAATTCTTGATCAATCGCTCATGTGTGAAAAATTCTTTACATTCGGCCTAAATGTCAACCAGCAAGCTTCAGTCCAGCGATGCAACAGTTAAAACAAAATATAACCTTAACCCTAAAATAAAGTTTTCAATCTGCCTTCCTCTCTAGGCCTATATTAATTGAATAACATATGAATAAGGAACGTATGTTCACTGAATAAATGTTATAGATGTGTAATGACACAACAGTAATAACTTGATTGTCCAGTGGTAATATTCCATCGCATTATTAAGAGTACTGTCGCTTTAAATTTCATAGTCCCCCATTCTCCCTCTCTCCCCTCCCCCTCCCTATATTTTATTAATTCTCCCTTCAGTGGGAGTGGCTCTGAACGCCACTCGACCCAAACTGGCCAATCAAATGGGTTCAGTCTGAATGCAGCATTTGAGCAGCCAATGGGCAGTGGATGTTTTGAAAGCCTCAGCTAGTGACTCCAGACTCAGTGATCTGTGCCAGGGACAAGTAATCTCTGTCAGCTCCCACTGCACTCCCCTCCTCTACCCTTGCTCCCACTCCTCACAAGTTATGCAAGCTGGTGACCATGGTCCTTGACCGAGTGTTTGTTTTATGTGTGTGTGTTTGCCTATGTACAGTATATGTTGTACCAGGATTTAATTATGTGAACACTTGTATGAGTGTGTTGAGGTTATACATGTACAGTGCCTTCGGAAAGTATTCAGACCCCTTGACTTTTTCCACATTTTGTTCCTTTACAGCCTTATTCTAAAATGTATTAAATGTATTTTTTACCCTCAGCAATCTACACAAAATACTCCATAATGACAAAGCGAATAGTTTTTTTGAAATTTTTGCAAATGTATTAAAAATTAAAAACAGATATATATTATTCAGACCCTTTGCTATGAGACTTGAAATTGAGCTCAGGTGCATCCTGTTTCCATTGATCATCCTTGAAATGTTTCTACAACTTGATTGGAGTCCACCTGAGGTAAATTCAATTGATTGGACATGATTTGGAAAGGCACACACCTGTCTATATAAGGTCCCACAGTCGACAGTGCATGTCAGAGCAAAAACCAAGCCATGCGGTCGAAGGGAATGTCCATAGAGCTCAGAGATAGGATTGTGTCGAGGCACAGATCTGGGGAAGGGTACCAAAACAATTCTGCAGCATTGAAGGTCCCCAAGAACACAGTGGCCTCCATCATTCTTAAATGAAAGAAGTTTGGAATCACCAACACTCTTGCCACCCGGCAAAACGGAGCAATCGGGTGAGAAGGGCCTTGGTCAGGGAGGTGACCAAAAACCCGATGGTCTCTCTGACAGAGCTCTAGAGTTAAATAGGCTATATAAATACATTTGATTTGATTTAGAGTGGCTCTGTGGAGATGGGAGAAACTTCCAGAAGGACAACCATCTTTGCAGCTCTCCACCAATCAGGCCTTTATGGTAGAGTGGCCACTCCACAGTAAAAGGCACATGACAGCTTGAAGTTTGCCAAAAGGCACCTAAAGAATCTCAGAACATGAGAAACAAGATTTTCTCGCTTGAGAGGATCTGCAGAGAAGAATGGGAGAAACTCCCCACATACAGGTGCCAAGCTTGTAAAGTCATACCATATAAGACTTGAGGCTGTAACCACTGCCAAAGGTGCTTTTTATCAAAGCACTGAGTAAAGGGTCTGTTTACTTATGTAAATGTAATTTTTCTGTTATTTTCTTTTTTTCTCTCCAAAAAATAATGTAAATACCTGTTTTTGCTTTGTCATTATGGGGTATTGTGTGTAGATTGATGAGCGGGAAAAAAACCATTTTAATACATTTTAGAATAAGGCTGTAATGTAACAAAATGTGGAATAAGTCAAGGGGTCTGAATACTTTCCGAATGCACTGTAAATCAAATCAATCAGATGTTATTTGTCCCATGCTTGGTAAACAACAGGTGTAGACTAACATTGAAATGCTTACTGATGGGTCTTTCCCAACAATGATCAGAGTAACATAGAAAAATAATAGAAAGAGAATAACAAAAATAATAAATACACAATGAGTCCCGAGTCCCGAGTCAGGATACCAGTACCGAGTCAGGATACCAGTACTGAGTCAGTGTACTGAGTCAGGGTACCAGTACCGAGTCAGTGTACTAGTACGAGTCAGGTACCAGTACTGAGTCAGTGTACCGAGTCAGGGTACCAGTACAGAGTCAGTGCACCAGTACTGGGTCAGGGCACCAGTACTGAGTCAGGGTACCAGTACCGAGTCAGGGTACCAGTACTGAGTCAGTGTACCGAGTCAGGGTACTAGTACCGAGTCAGTGTACCGAGTCAGGGTACTAGTACCGAGTCAGGGTACCAGTACCGAGTCGGGGTACCAGAACTGAGTAATTGTACCAAGTCAGGGTACCAGTACCGAGTCGGGGTACCAGAACTGAGTAATTGTACCAAGTCAGGGTACCAGTACCGAGTCGGGTTACCAGTACTGAGTCGTGGTACTAGTACTGAATCGATGTGCAGGGGTACGAGGCAATTGAGGTAGATATATACATATAGGTAGGGGTAGAGTGACTAGGCAACAGGATATATAATAAGCTTTGGTTAACTATTTAGCAGTCTTATGGCTTGAGGGTAGAAGCTGTTCAGGGTCCTGTTGGTTCCAGACTTGGTGCATCGGTACTGCTTGCCGTGTTGTAGCTGAGGGGGAAGAGGCGTTCATGACTGTGTTGGTGTGTTTGGACCATGATATGTCCTTAGTGATGTGGACACCAAGGAACTTGAAGCTCTCGACCCACTCCACTACACCTCTGTCGATGTGAATGGGGGTGTGCTCGGCTCTCCGTTTCTTGTAGTCCATGATCAGCTTCTTTGTCTTCTGACATTGAGGGTGACGTTGTTGTCCTGGCACCACACTACCAGGTCACTGACCTCCTCCCTATAGCATGGCTCATCGTCGTCGGTGATCAGGCCTACTACCCTTGTGTCGTCAGCAAACTTAATGATGGTGTTAGAGTCGTGCGAGGCCAGGGAGTACAGGAGGTGACTAAGCACGCACCCCTGAGTAGCCCCCGTGTTTATGGTCAGCGTGGCGAATGTGTTGTTGCCCATCCTCACCACCTGGGAGCAGCCTGTCAGGAAGTCCAGGATCCAGATGCAGAGGGAGGAGTTCAGTCCCAGGGTCCTTAGCTTAGTGAGGAGCTTTGAGGGCACTATGGTGTTGAACGCTGAGCTGTAGTTAAGGAACAACATTCTCGCAGGTGTTCCTTTTATCCAGGTGGGAGAGGGCAGTGTGGAGTGCAATAGAGATTGGGTCATCTGTGGATCTGTTGGGGCGGTATGTGAATTGGAGTGGGTCCAGTGTGTCTGGGATGATGTTGTTGATGTGAGATGACCAGCCTTTCAAAGCATTTCATGGCAACAGATGTGAGTGCTACATGGCGATAGTAATTTAGATAGGTTACCTTCGCGTTCCTGGGCACAGGGCCTATGGTGGTCTGCTTGAAACATGAAGGTATAACAGACTGGGTCAGGGAGAGGTTGTCAGTATGTGCATGTGCTCGCACACATGTAGACTACTGTTCAAAAGTTTGGGGTCACTTAGAAATGTCTTTGTTTTTGAAAGAAAAGCACATTTTTTTGTCCATTGAAATGACATCAAATTGATCAGAAATTCAGTGTAGACATTGTTAATGTTGTAAATGACTATTGTAGCTGTAAACGGCAGATTTTTTATGGAATATCTACATAGGCGTACAGAGGCTCATTATCAGCAACATTCACTCCTTTGTTCCAATGGCATGTTGTGTTAACTAATCCAAGTTTATCATTTTAAAAGGCTAATTGATCATTAGAAAACCCTTTTGCAATTATGTTAGCACAGCTGAAAACTGTTGTTCTGATTAAAGAAGCAATTAAACTGGCCTTCTTTAGACTAGTTGAGTATCTGGAGTATCAGCATTTGTGGGTTCGATTACAGGCTCAAAATGCCCAGAAACAATTAACTTTCTTCTAAAACTCATCAGTCTATTCTTGTTCTGAGAAATAAAGGCTATTCCATGCGAGAAATTGCCAAGAAACTGAAGATCCCGTAGAACGCTGTGTACTACTCCCTTCGCAGAACAGCGCAAACTGGCTCTAACCAGAATAGAAAGAGGAGTGGGAGGCCCCGGTGCACAACTGAGCAAGAGGACAAGTACATTAGAGTATCTAGTTTGAGAAACAGACGCCTCACAAGTCCTCAACTGGCAGCTTCATTAAATAGTACACGCAAAACACCAGTCTCAACGTCAACAGTGAAGAGGCGACTCCGGGATGCTGGCCTTCTAGGCAGAGTTGCAAAGAAAAAGCCATATCTCAGACTGGCCAATAAAAAGAAAAGATTAAGATGGGCAAAAGAACACAGACACTGGACAGAGGAAATCTGCCTTGAAGGCCAGCATCCCGGAGGAGCCTCTTCACTGTTGACGTTGAGACTGGTGTTTTGCATACAGTATGTGACTTCAACAGGTGTGCACTTGTCGGAGTCTTGTACGTCCAGTACATTTGTACTAACGTACAGACCTACGGCTATGTTTTGTAAAGAACTTAACTGTCTGTTTGTTTAAGCTATGTCTTGTGCTAGTTTTCCTGAATCTACACTTCATGTGTGTATGTGTATGCCCTGTGTGCTGTGTCTTGTTGCAACATGGAGCGAAAGTTTGTTGTTATGTCAGGGAGGATGCCGTTCACAGATGACACCTAACACCATAACATTACCCTCCATATTGGAGAGCAGGCCAAGGTTCCCGAGGGTCTGGAATCCTGTTCACACACACACTCAAACACACACACACACACACACACAAATACATACACGCACACACACAGCCCTCTCACAAACATCCACACAACCCCAATGGGTTTGGGCTTGTCAGTGTTGAGATACACAGTCTTATTGGCTTGCTGTGAGGACCAGAGGTCATATTTACCTGACCAAGAAATTAGTACATTGAAGTTTGGACCATCAGGAACCTTTCAGTAAGGTTTTTTGGTTGCTTAACAGCAGGCCTACATGTTAGTTTTACTTGTATTACTCAGTGCCCACAGGATTAGCCAGTATCTCTTACCAAATCTGAGACAAAGGTTTATTGTTAAGCATGGGTGTAATGGTAAGTAGTCAATCTGGTTTATGAGCAGATATTCACATTCTTCTAGATCAGACAGGACATGGCAGACAGGACTCAATGTCCTCCACAGAGACTCTGAACTGAATCACTATGATACAAATGTGAGTTAGTGTAGAGAGACATAGGGAGAGAGACAGAGACAGAGAGAGGGGGAGAGAGACAGAGAGAGAGGGAGAGAGACAGAGAGAGAGGGAGAGAGACAGAGGGAGAGAGAAAGACCAAGAGAGTGAGAAAGAGAGAGAAAGAGCGAGAGACAGAGAAACTAAGCTGCACTTCCTAACCTCCTGCCAAATGTATGACCATGTTAGAGACACATATTTCCCTCAGATTACACAGACCCACAAAGAATTTGAAAACAAACCCAATTTTAATAAACTCCCATATCTACTGGGTGAAATACCACAGTGTGCCATCACAGCAGCAAGATTTGTGACCTGTTGCCACAAGAAAAGGTCAATCAGTGAAGAACAAACACCATTGTAAATACAACCTGTTTATTCATTTTCCATTTAGTTTATTATCTATTTCACCTGTTTTGACAATGTAAACATATGTTTTCCATGCCAATAAAGCCCTTAAATTGAATTGAATTGAAATTGAGAAAGAGAGAGTGAGGGAGGGAGGGAGGGAGAGCGAGAGAGCGAGAGAGAGCTAAAGGGAGATATTGAAATTGAGAGATAGTGAGAGAGAGAGAGTGAGGCAGAGAGAGTGAGGGAGAGAGAGACACTGACTAGTGTACATACTGACCAGTGTGCATACTGTACTGTGAGTACAGACGTGGGCAGGGGAGATTGTGTGTGTGTGTGTGTGTGTGTGTGTGTGTGTGTGTGTGTGTGTGTGTGTGTGTGTGTGTGTGTGTGTGTGTGTGTGTGTGTGTGTGTGTGTGTGTGTGTGTGTGTTTTGAACACAGACCCAGATCAAAGCTAACAGAACAGGTTGTGTCAGTGTCCTGTAGGCTACATGCTCTCCAGTAAGCCTTGCTCTCTCTGACAGTACCACTGAAGGAAGACAGGAGAGACCAGCCCCATGGCAATGTGAGCTTTAGTGGTCTAAACTGAAGACAGGAGAGACCAGCCCCATGGCAATGTGAGCTTTAGTGGTCTAAACTGAAGACAGGAGAGACCAGCCCCATGGCAATGTGAGCTTTAGTGGTCTAAACTGAAGACAGGAGAGACCAGCCCCATGGCAATGTGAGCTTTAGTGGTCTAAACTGAAGACAGGAGAGACCAGCCCCATGGCAATGTGAGCTTTAGTGGTCTAAACTGAAGACAGGAGAGACCAGCCCCATGGCAATGTGAGCTTTAGTGGTCTAAACTGAAGACAGGAGAGACCAGCCCCATGGCAATGTGAGCTTTAGTGGTCTAAACTGAAGGCAAGATGATAAGGCTACAGGCCTGTATAGTTACCAAGTGCTAAGCAACACTCTTTCACAGGTATACAATGGCAGGCAGGCACGTACACACACACGTACACACACACACACACACACACACACACACACACACACACACACACACACACACACACACACACACACACACACCTCACCTCTCCCTGATACCTGCACTGTGATAACACCATGTACACAAACATGGAGCAGATAGTCTGTCTGTCTGCTATCTTTGACCCTGGTGTTTGTTACAGCTCAGTTACTATATAAGCCCTATTGATTACCAGCCTGGGACAAAAGCTATTTCAACCATAATCAAATTATTTTATTTCAGTCCCCTTAACTCCTACAGTCCCAGCATGTTTTGGACTTCTAACCCCTTTAAAGCATTGTATGTTTGAGCTACAGACTGGGTTGTACCTATAAGGGCACAAGGCCAGACCCAGATGCAGACACGAGAGGCAGATGGTTTGAGCGCTGATATTTATTAAACAATCCAAAAGGGTAGGTAAGAGAATGGTCGTGGACAGGCAAAAGGTCAAAACCAGTTCAGAGTCCAGGAGGTACAGAGTGGCAGGCAGGCTTGAGGTCAGGGCAGGCAGAATGGTCAGGCAGACGGCGACAGAGTCCAGAAAACAGGCAAGGGTCAAAACCCAGGAGGACAGGCAAAAGAGAAAAGAAGCAGGAGTACAGGAAAACCGCTGGTTGACTTGAAAAACATTCAAGACGAACTGGCACAGAGAGACAGGAAACACAGGGATATATACACAGAGAGACAGGAAACACAGGGATATATACACAGAGAGACAGGAAACACAGGGATATATACACAGAGAGACAGGAAACACAGGGATATATACACAGAGAGACAGGAAACACAGGGATATATACACCAGGGATAATAAGCGACACCTGGAGGGGGTGGAGACAATCACAAGACAGGTGAAACAGATCAGGGTGTGACAGTACCATTGGATTCGATAGATTTCTTCTGCATCCATTGAAACCTGTGTGATTAGTCTGTGATTATCAGGGGCTGAACTAGAGTGGTGTTTGTGAGACAAGGGTGGATCCTGAAGGGGCCCAGGGTCGGGTATTTTTACAAAAACTGTCGAGTCCTAAAAGGGTTTGAGCTACAAACTATTGAAATCTATCCATGAAAAGCTCAGACTCTCACGAACACGCACACGTTTTGCTCTAAACAAGAGTCGCTAGAAGGTAAGGGGTTCTTCTACATAGATCACAGGAAATCCCAGGACATAGTTTCTATAATACTGTATTAAGCTCACATAATTGCTGTATCAAACTCCAAACTCCACACAGTTGTCACTGACTAGTTGGATACTAATTTATCACTGAGCAAACAGCACAGCCATTACTTAGTTGCTGATCAGCAAGAGCAGAGCATGCTGGGGCTCAGGGTTGGAACATCCATTACAGTGTGTTGACCAGCCTTGTTTCATTTACACCATCCCAACAGCTATCTTAGAAATAGAACTGTGCCCTGTGCTTCTCCGTGCATGCACTTCATAGCCTATAGGCTATGGATCATGTGATTGAGACCACACCAAATAGGCTATAGGCGCACTTGATATTTCACGCCCAGCTGACAATCAGAGATGAAGGGGGGCATCAGGCACACATCCATATATAGCCTAATAAGCAACTAATTCTAAAACTCTGAGAAATATAGAAATGTCATCAATTCCAAATTAAAATGACCCTCCCCTGAACTAGATTAAAAAAATTCTTAACCTTCCGCTTGACTGAAATGGAAAAAGCATGACCCTCCCCCATTTTCCTCCAGGTACCCATTTCCTCCAGGTACCCTTCCTTGTAGCTCAGTTGGTAGAGCATGGTGTTTGCAACGCCAAGGGTTGTGGGTTCGATTCCCACGGGGGGCCACCACAGGAATTTTTTTTTATGAAATGTATGCATTCACTACTGTAAGTCGCTCTGGATAAGAGCGTCTGCAAAATGACTAAAATGTACATTTTACATTTTAGTCATTTACCAGACGCTCTTATCCAGAGCGACTTACAGTAGTGAATGCATACATTTCATACATTTTTTTTTCTGTGCTGGCCCCCCGTGGGAATCGAACCCACAACCCTGGTGTCGCAAACACCATGCTCTACCAACTGAGCTACAGGGAAGGCTATGTAAATGTATATCAAATTACATCCATCCCTGAATGAAAAGCTGGGTTCTCAGGACTGAAACCCAAAAATACCTCTTGTGAAATGTGATTCATAAAGGTTCTCACAATAACCCAGACCAGAGAGTCTTTTGTTGTCAACTGGACTTCAAAACTCTCATCAAGAACACAGAGAAGTGATAGACTTCCTCACTCGTTCCCTCCTCTTCTTCTGAACTACAATTACTGTTTTTACAGAATACTGACTGGATTCCTACACTTCTCCCAGCAAGCACCTAGGGGCTGGTAGAGGAAGTAGGGGAAAGGTCACTGGGCTGATGTGTGTGTGTGTAGGCTATGTATGTATGTGTGTGTGCATTTAGCACAGTTGCTCTTTGCTATCACGCCTGCCCCTACCCTTCCTTACCCCGCAATGGTACATGAGGGCAAACTTAAGTTTGTAAGCAACAGGTTGGGTGTGTTAGTGGATGGTTAGTATATTCATTCAGCAAGGAAAACAATGCAGAAAAGGGGGAGTATGTTACATATGTGTACTGTTCATTTATTGCATTAAACATTTGTTAGATGGAACAAAGGGAGCATACAGCTGCTGATGAGACTGAGGTTATGCTCACATATATCTGCCTACTATGCTTCATTATAAATTGGGTGGTTCCAGCCCTGAATGCTGATTGGCTGAAAGCCGTGGTATATGAGACCGTATACCACGGGTATGACAAAACATTTATTTGTACTGTTCTAATTACATTCGGAAACAGTTTATAATAGCAATAAGGCACCTCTGGGGTTTGTGTTATATGGACAATATACCACGGCTAAGGGCTGTATCCAGGTACCTTGGTCGTGGTATATTGGCCATATACCACACCCCCTCGGGCCTTATTGCTTAACTATATACCCAGACCTGTTTTCTGTACTCAGCTTTAGGAACAAGAGGGATCACAGAGCTATGTGTGCTTTTGATAAGAGATGGATTCACAGGAAAGAGAAATAGAACAGCTGACAGAGAAAACTCAAAGGCTCAGTGTCCCTCATTGTGTCTGTGGAGGTTTTGCCCACATTTGACCTTTTAAGACATATACGGGCAACTCTGGTCCTAGAGGGCCGCAGTGTTCAGGCTTTTGTTCAAGCCAAGCCCTAACAGGTCAGACAAAGCACCCTTCAGAAGAATATACCCGATGAACAGAGGTATTTGCTGTAAGGTAGGGAGGGAGGTAGATAGAGAGATGGATGGAGTGATGGATAGAGAGATGGATCTGCAGGGTTGCCTATACGGAGGGAAGCACAAACAGGGGAAACCTGATGACATAACACACTCTCATGTGATGGGTGGAGGAGGAGGAGGAAGGGGGAGGAGTCTATGGTACAGGGAGGGGAGGAGGCGGAGTTGGAGGGGTTAAGGACAAGAAAAGGAATTCATAATGTGCAGTTTCATGTTGTAGCATTATGTTTCTCTATACATTTACCAAGTGTTTATGTTTGCAGCATGTGCGCTGGTGAAATCATTGAGTAAATATAGCCCATTATTTAATCTGGACCAACAGTCTAATGTATGACCTGCAGTTCACTGAACCTCAGTCTCTTCTCATTACTTTTAGGACTACCTCTCTTTTCACCCTATTCCATATTTGCACTGGAATGTGACAACCCTACCTAGTCTAAGTAACTCCCTCTTGCTAACCCTACCCCAGTCTCAGCCCTCCGAGCCCTTCTCCCCCCTTCCCCCTCTTGTCAGACCTCTCTACCCCTTTATCCCCTCTCCTCTCAGCCCCTCTCTCTCCCTCTCTACCATGTCTCTCTCCCCCTCTCCACCATGTCTCCCTCTCCCTCTCTTCCTCTCTACCATGTCTCTCTCTCCCTCTCCACCATGTCTCTCTCCCCCTCTCCACCATGTCTCCCTCTCTTCCTCTCCACCATGTCTCTCTCCCCCTCTCCACCATGTCTCCCTCTCTTCCTCTCCACCATGTCTCTCTCCCCCTCTCTACCATGTCTCTCTCCCCCTCTCTACCATGTCTCTTTCTCCCTCTCTACCATGTCTCACCCTCCCTCTCTACCATGTCTCTCTTTCCCTCTCCACCATGTCTCTCTCTCTCTCTCTGCCCTGCCTCCTCTCAGACTCATTCCCCTCCCTCTCTCCCTTATCTCCCTCTCTACCCTCTCCTCAGTGTGAGTGTCCTGGCTCATGATAAGTGTACAGCCACAGCAGAGAGGTCAGGATAACTCTTTCTATCAGTATCACCAGAGACATGCCAGTGGCCATGGCCTGCTTATAGGCCTACTAGAAACAAATTCAGGCCAATGAACACACAGCAGTAACACACAGGCCATGCAGTGGTATTCATTACAGCAATTAATTACAAAACATACAGAACAGTTCATAGTTCATGGCTCGTCATAGGGCATAACACAACCCAACATATTTAGAGTTGCCATGCCGCCTATGTTTAATTAGAGTTCTCTTTCAGCCTGGCTTATTGGATCAGGAACAACTGGTTTTTAATCATAGTCTGCGGTGTGTGTGTGTTCTCTCTCTGGGCTGACTTGGTCAATCCCTTGTAAGGGCTAATGTTTCCTGTTCAGTCTACTCAGCTGTGTCCCATGCCTCTGAGGCCCCAATCCTCTGCCTGTTAGGAAGGAAAAGAACCAGGGGACAGTGTAGACAGTTGCAGTGCACCCTGCAGCCTGTCCAAAATATATATTCCCTTCCTCGACTGGATAGGCTTCCATCATAATGCTCAGTGTTCATACCTTTGGACTCCAAGGAAGTCACATAACAGTATTCACAGCAGGAAGAGAAAGACATGGGCCCCTTTGAACACATGCAGGTACATTTCTCTTTGCTAGCCATCGACAGCATCATGCTTTGTTAATTTCAAAAAAGCTTTTGATGCAATTTGGCATGAGTGTCTGCTATACAAACTGATGGACAGTGGTGTTGGGGGAAAAACATACCACATTATAAAATCCATGTACACAAACAAAAAGTGTGTGGTTAAAATTGGCAAAAAACACACATTTCTTTCCACAGGGTCATGGGGTGAGACAAGGATGCGGCTTAAGCCCCACCCTCTTCAAAATATATATCAACAAATTGGCAAGGGCACAAGAACAGTGCAGCACCCGGCCTCACCCTACTAGAATCTGAAGTCAAATGTCTACTGTTTGCTGATGACCTGGTGCTTCTGTCCCCAACCAAGGCCCTGACAGTAAATCTCAGTAAGACAAAAAGAATGGTGTTCCAAAAAAGGTCCAGTTGCCAGGACCACAAATTCCATTCTAGACACCGTTGCCCTAGAGCACACAAAAAACTATATATACCTTGGGCTAAATATCAGCGCCACAGGTAACTTCCACAAAGCTGTGAACGATCTGAGAAACAAGGCAGGAAGGTATTCAATGCCATCAAAAGGAACATAAAATTGAATCAGTTATAGTCATTGCCCTTTATGGTTGTGAGGTCTGGGGTCTGCTCACCAAACAAGAATTCACAAAATGGGACAAACACCAAATTGAGACTGCATGCAGAATTTTACAAAAAATATCCTCCGTGTACAATGTGAAACACCAAATAATGCATGCAGAGCAGAATTAGGCCAATACCCGCTAATTATCAAAATCCAGAAAAGAGCCGTTAAATTCTACAACCACCTAAAAGGAAGTGATTCCCAAACCTTCAATAACAAAGCCATCACCTACAGAGAGTTGAACCTAGAGAAGAGTACACGAAGCAAGCTGGTCCTGGGTCTCTTTTCACAAACACAAACAGACCCCACTGAGCCCCAGGACAGCAACACAATTAGACCCAAACAAATCATGAGAAAACCAAAAGATAATTTCTTGACACATTGGAAATATTTTTTTTTTTAAAGAACAAAATAGAATGCTATTTGTCCCTAAACAGAATAGCTGACCACTGTGACTGACCTAAAATTAAGGAAAGCTTTGACTTGTACAGACTCAGTGAACATAGCCTTGCTATTGTGAAAGGCTAACGTAAGCAGACCTGTCTCTCAAGAGAAGACAGGCTATGTGCACACTGCCCACAAAATAAGGTGGAAACTGAGCTGCACTTCCTAACCTCCTGCCAAATGTATGACCATATTAGAGACACATATTTCCCTCAGATTACAAAGACCCACAAAGAATGCGAAAACAAAACCAATTTTGATAAACTCCCATATCTATTGGGTGAAATACCACAGTGGGCCATCACAGCAGCAAGATTTGTGACCTGTTGCCACAAGAAAAGGGCAACCCGATCTACGCCCGCTGTACCTCCATTTTTTCTTTACGCGAATGACGGGGATTTGGGCCTGGTCTCGAGAAACAGTATATCCTTCACGTCGGACTCATTAAAGAAAAGATCTTTGTCCAGTTCGATGTGAATAATCACTTTCTGACATCCAGAAGCTCTTTTCGAGACGGAAGCAAAACATTATGTACGAAATAAGTTACAAATAATGCGAAAAACACACAAAATAGCACAGTTAGTAGGGAGCCCGTAAAACGGCAGCCAATCCCCTCCGGCGCCATTCCATATATTTCCCATGCCAATAAAACCCCCTTAAATTGAAATTGAAATTGAATTGAGAGAGAGAGAGAGCGAGAGAGAGAGAGAGATATGGGGGAGAGAGTCAACCTCCTCTCTCCCTTCCCCCCCTTCCACTCCTCCTCTCCTTTAGCTCTACTAAAATCCTCACTCCATGCGTCCGATTCTGTGGGTCTGTCCCTACATGGCTAACACAAGTAGGGCTGCAGGTGGGTGTCCTTGGCAGGGCTGAGAGCGTGGCTGGGGGACAAGCTGTGCTAGCTGGGGATCAGCGGGGAGAGGCCATGGTCCTTTCCACGGCCCTCTGGAGGATATTAGGAAACAGGGCTATTTTAATCTCCCACTGGATTAGAATATCATGGCTGATGAGAAAATGCTGGTCTCCACCCGATCATGCATGCATGTATGCATGCATATACACACACACACACACACACTCTTTCTCCCCCTTAGTCTCTCTCTCTCACTCTCTCACCAGGGTCTGTATTTGCACTGTGGGAAGATCGGCTGTTTCCCCAATCTCATTACAGTGAACCAAAATACAGCCTTCAGCTAAAAATAGCCTGGATTATATAAAAAAGAAATGTGTATCTATAAATAATCTGTATGTTTGTTTTTCATTTATTGTGCATTTTTTATGAAGAGAACAGAAGAAAACATGAATGGAAGAAATTAATGTACTTTGTGGTATATGTCTCCTCAAAAATAGAAACAAAAGTGAATATTAATGTAAAATATAAATACAAATTCTATACTCATGACAAAAAAAAATATCCAAAGCCAATTACAACAAACATCCACAAGACACACACACACACACACACACACACACACACACACACACACCTAATGAACACAAGGTCAAGGGTTAAGACTGTGCACCTCAAATCATATTGCATAACAGTCAAACAGAAATATCCTGGCTGTCTATTGGCTTCTCTTTCACAGGACATATAAGGACTGACACCTGCCTGCAGGGAAAGCACATAAAGCCTGTTGCATAAGTTCTTGTAGGGGAGGGGATGTAGCTCAGTGGTAGAGCGCATGCTTTGCATGTATGAGGCCCCGGGTTCAATCCCCGGCATCTCCAGGATGTATTTTGTCTAAATGAAAGGAGAAGACAATCTTTGCAGCCAAATCTTCAAATTGATTGTGATAGGAGCAATTGGATAAAGATTTTTAAAAGAAATGTGAACACTAACAAGGCATTACTTTTGCCTACTCATCCTATACATTACATCATCAAACAGCGCCTTTATTCAGCAAGATTAAAAAAATCCTCATATATATATATATATATATATATATATATAAATAAATAAATAAATAAATAAATGATTGGCTCTTATTTTCAACTTTGAGTTGGGGATGCCGTTTAGTCATATTTAGTTATGCATTCCTTGTTTGGTGACCAGACCGTTTACAACTGAATGCTCTCTGTCCCTCCTTCGGAACGACCACAATAACCAAGGAACCATCAGATAAACCGAACAACCCACCAACCTCTGGCTCTGCTGCCACAACAACCTCGCAAGGACACGACAACTCAACATGGACAAAATAACACAACATGGACACAACAACCCAACAAGGACACGACAACCCAACATGGACAAAATAACACAACATGGACACACAACCCAACAAGGACACAACAACCACAACATGGACACAACAACCCAACAAGGACACAACAACCCAACAAGGACACAACAACCACAACAAGGACACAACAACATGGACACAACAACCCAACATGGACACAACAACCACAACATGGACACAACAACCCAACATGGACACAACAACCACAACATGGACACAACAACCCAACATGGACACAACAACCCAACATGGACACAACAACCCAACAAGGACACAACAACCCAACAAGGACACAACAACCCAACAAGGACACAACAACCCAACAAGTACACAACAACCCAACAAGGACACAACAACCCAACAAGGACACGACAACCCAACAAGGACACGACAACCCAACAAGGACACGACAACCCAACAAGGACACGACAACCCAACAAGGACACGACAACCCAACAAGGACACGACAACCCAACAAGGACACGACAACCCAACAAGTACACGACAACCCAACAAGTACACAACAACCCAACAAGGACACAACAACCCAACAAGGACACAACAACCCAACAAGGACACAACAACCCAACAAGGACACAACAACCTAACAAGGACACAACAACCCAACAACTACAACAACCCAACAAGGACACAACAACCCAACAAGGACACAACAACCCAACAAGGACACAACAACCACCACAACAAGGACACAACAACCACCACAACAAGGACACAACAACCACCACAACAAGGACACAACAACCCAACAAGGACACAACAACCCAACAAGGACACAACAACCCAACAAGGACACGACAACCCAACAAGTACACAACAACCCAACAAGGACACAACAACCCAACAAGGACACAACAACCCAACAAGGACACAATAACCTAACAAGGACACAACAACCCAACAAGGACACAACAAGGACACAACAACCCAACAAGGACACAACAACCCAACAAGGACACAACAAGGACACAATAACCCAACAAGGACACAATAACCTAACAAGGACACAACAACCCAACAACTACAACAACCCAACAAGGACACGACAACCACAACAACCCAACAAGGACACAACAACCCAACATGGATACAACAACCCAACAAGAAACAGGGAGAAGAGACGTAAACAAGGCAAAACATATGTGAAAAGGACACCATGTTCTTTTGGGCTCTGGGTAGAATTTACCCAGATTTAGGATCAGCTTACCCTCTCCAAATCCCAAGTTTAACTGTTAGAGAGATGAAAGCTCAACTGACCGTAGATCAGTGTCCTAGCTTTAGTGTGGACAGTTGGACAGGACATCCTATCCTCCATGGAACTGGAGTATGCTGGGGGATCATCGTACTGTCCTTCCTGTGACTGACTGACCCACTTTGCCAAGTACATTTGGTCACTGGAAGTCACTTGAAGCTTTCGACCAGGTCGTAGCTTTCAACATGAAGCCTAAACCGGGCCGCAATCTGCTATGTTACAAAGGGAATACTCACATTCAGAATGTGTAATGATTGTGGGGAATCGATAAAGACAGTATTGTAGCACCCGAAAGGGAATTATCTTGTTCACATAGAGACACTTCCCAGCAGTTTAGGGTTAAAGCTGTAGGGACTTGTGAATTCAGAGAGCGAGAGTGAGACTTTACTCTTGTCTCCGTGTGCGGTTAATTGACCATTGTGGGAATGGGTGATTCACCAGTTTGATTCAACAGAAAGAGCGAGGGGGCATAGGAGGAGACCATTGACTTATATAAATATTGAAGAGGCCACATAGCAGGCAGAGCTCAGTCAGCCAATTACATGGGTAAAGAAAAGTTGTCATATCTCTCAGATATGGGACAGACACTTCAAAACCTTATTCCTTACGATTTATTTTGAACTGTCTGTTTTGCCATGTACACGTGCTATTCAATGCATTTCTATGGGCAATGGTAGTAAAGGCCAAATTAAATGTTTCATCAAATAACTCTACATTTGCAATGCAAAGTTATGCCTGCTAGATGCGTTTATAAGACAGGATAAAAGCAATACAAACACCATGTAGCCTACTAGCAGGTTCAAACATAATGTCCGACACAAACATGAAGACGTACAATGCCTTTACAAAGTATTCATACGGTCACATTGACTTTTTCCACATTTTGTTGTGTTACAATTATCTGTAAGTTCCCTCAGTCATAAATGAGATATTTCTGTATTAAATTTTCTATAATTTGCAAACATTTCTAAAACATGTTTTCATTTTGTCATTATGGGTTATTGAGGCTAGATGGGTGAGAAAAATAATATATTTAATCCATTTTGAATTCAGGCTGTAACACAACAAAATGTGGAATAAGTCAAGGGGTGTGAATACTTTCTGAAGGCACTGTAGATGCATGTTTGTTTTTATATTACTCAGTAAAAACAGCAATGTTTAGTTTGTGGTTGTACAGTATGTGACTCAGTCAGATAGGTGTGGTAGGCCTACTGTCGTCAGGGGAGATCGGTGTGGTAGGCCTACTGTAGTCAGGGGAGATAGGTGTGGTAGGCCTACTGTAGTCAGGGGAGATAGGTGTGGTAGGTCTACTGTCGTCAGGGGAAGGGTTATAACATTCAACCTGTCTGAAGTCTATTGGTCAGCATTGCACAATATTGATCTTTTAATGTTAGGGCAAGGCACAACATACACATTCCACAGTGTCTCATCATTCGCATGCAGTACTTTCTGTGTGTGACTGTGCTTGTGTGTGTGTGTGTGTGTGTGTGTGTGTGTGTGTGTGTGTGTGTGTGTGTGTGTGTGTGTGTGTGTGTGTGTGTGTGTGTGTGTGTGTGTGTGTGTGTGTGTGTGTGTGTGTGTGTGTGTGTGTGTGTGTGTGTGTCTGAGGTATCATTAGCCATTGTAAGAAGGCCGCTCCCTGTATGTTGTCTGGGTTGTCTAGAAAGGTCTCAGGTAATAAACAGTCACCAAGTTAAAGGAATCAGATCAACTTAATACAATTATTTAGATTTATACTACACTAGGAATCTGTGTTATACTCGGTTTGAATTTCCCGTTTGTGATTGATTATGTTCCTGGCCAACCGCTGGCCTGAGACGTCACATAACTAGCCTTCTATCACCCTCTTGTGGTTCAATGGCAGAAAACGCCCACTTCAATTCAGTTACACAATTGGCCAATAGATGGAGACCCTTTACAGAGCTCTATATTCCAGGCAGTAGTGTATCTCTAAATAATGTGAAGTGGCCTCTGCTTTCTCCCTGTTCTCTCTGTAATTAGACTTTCAAATGATTGATGATGAAACACAGGCAACCAGAATTCTAACCCTCTTAGACATTCATAAATTCTGCAAAGCTGAATAATGATGATGCATATTCATCTATGTCATTTCCATTTCCAAGAACTTAAAAAAAATGATATGATGATTTTTCTCTGTTGCTGTGTTGCTCTGTTGCTGTGTTGCTCTGTTGCTGTGTTGCTGTCGAACCCCGTTCAGTGGGACAGTGGACTAATCTTTACATGGCATTACATCCTGCATGCAGTCCCAGCATCACAGCATCCCAGATATGGATCAAGATACTTTGAAGTGGAGTTAGTGGTCTTCCTGTCAAGATAACCTCTAGCCTAAGATGGATATCACTTGACCCCCACTAGGAATCTGGCCCTTGGTAATCATTTCACTTATCCTCAGTTACTGTAGATCTCCAGAAAGCAGAAGTTAATGTCTTTGGGCTGTATAACCTACCCATATCAAGGCACAACGGGGGACACAGGGGACGGGGGACACAGGAGGCAGATGGTTGGAATCTTACAATGTTTATTAATCCAAAGGGCTAGGCAAAAATAAGCGACACCTGGAGGGGGTGGAGACAATCACAAGGCCAGGTGAAACAGATCAGGGCGTGACCCCTTGGCGTCCTACCTGGGCGCATACTTGGCTGACCGGGGTGTCGGCGGTGGAAATCTGCGATGAGGGCCGGGTCCAAGATGTTTTTAGCAGGAACCCAGCACCTCTCCCCCGGGCCATAACCCTCCCAGTCAACCAGGTACTGGAAACCCCTGCCCCGTGGTCGAACCTTCAGGAGGCGTCTCACCGTATTCGCTGGCTGGCCACCGATAACCCGGGGGGAGGGATGGGCCTGTAGACAGAAGACAAAGGACAGTGAAAGACAGGTTTAATCCAAGACACATGGAAGGTAGGGTGAATACGGAGGGTACAGGGTAACACAAGACGGACAGCAGTGGAACTCAGGACTCTGGAGATGGGAAAAGGACCAATGAACCGGGGAGACAGCTTGCGGGACTATAACCGAAGGGGCAGATCCTGAGTTGAAAGCCATACCCTCTGCCCAATGTGGTAGCGGGGAGCTGGGGTCCGGCGACAGTCCGCTTGTCAACAATACCTGGAGTTGGTCTTGAGAATAGCCGCCCTGGCTCTTCTCCAGGTACGTCGACGGTAGCGGAAAAACATCTGGGCCGAGGGTACGCTGACATCCTGCTCTTGTTCAGGGAAGAGTGGAGGCTGATACCCCATGGAGCACTCGAAAGGGGAGAGTCCCGTGGCAGAACTGGGAAGAGTGTTCCGGGCAAACTCCACCCAGACCAGTTGACGGCTCCAGGTAGTGGGGTTAGTTGAGACCAGGCACCTTAAGGTGGTCTCCAGGTCTTGGTTGGCTCTCTCCGATTGACCATTAGTTTGGGGATGGAATCCAGATGACAGGCTGGGTGACGACCCAATAAGGGTGCAGAATGAGACGAGAACCCCCGATCGGAGACCATGTCTACCGGGAGTCCATGGATCCGGATGACATGCTGCACCATAAGCTCGGGTGTCTCCTTGGCAGAAGGTAGTTTGGGGAGAGGGATGAAATGGGCGGCCTTGGAGAACAGGGCCAATAACCGTTAGAATGACAGTGTTGCCATCAGACGGAGGGAGCCCAGTGACAAAGTCCAGAGATATGAGACCAGGGACGATGAGGAACCGGTCGTGGCTGCAGGAGGCCAGAAGGAGCTTGCCGGGGAGTCTTGTTTTGAGCACACACAGTGCATGCGGTGACGAAGACAGAAATGTCAGGGACCATTGTGGGCCACCGGAAATGTGGTCGAAGGCAGGCTAGTGTACGGTGGGACCCTGGATGACAGGCCAGCCTGGAGGAATGAGCCCATTCCAGGACCCGGGACCGGACTGGGTTAGAGACAAACAGCCAGTTAGCCGGGCCCTCTTCAAGTACAGGTTGGGAGCGTTGCGCCTCATGAACCAGGTTCTCAATACCCCAATCCACAGTTGCAGCAAGGCATGAGGTAGGGAGAATGGTTTCGGAAGTCGAGGGTGTGGCAGAGGAACTGTATAGGTGGGGATAGAGCATCAGGCTTCACATTTTCATACCCAGAACGGTAGGAAATGGTAAAGTTTAATCTGGTAAACAGGAGGGCCCATCGGGCCTGCCTTGAGTTGAGGCACTTGGCTGAATGGAGATATTCCAAGTTTTTATGGTCGGTCCAGACCAGGAATGGCTGTTCTGCTCCTTCCAGCCAGTGCCTCCACTCCTCCAACGCCATCTTCACCGCCAGGAGTCCTCGGTTGCCAACATTGTAGTACCTCTCAGCAGGATTGAGACGATGGGACAGGAAGGCACAGGGATGAAGCTTTTGGTCCTGGGCAGATCGCTGGAACAGGATGGCCCCCACTCCAACATCTGAAGCATCAAGTTCCACCACAAATTGACGCGAGGGGTCCGGATGGATGAGGATGGGTGCTGTTGTGAACCGATGCTTCAGGTCCACAAAGGCTTTGTCGACAGCTGGAGAACATTTGAACGGTACCTTGGGGGAGGTGAGTGCCGAGAGGGGGGCCGCCAGGGTGCTGTAGTCCCGAATGAAATGGCGGTAGAAGTTAGCAAACCCAAGAAACCATTGCAACTGCACCCTGGACAATTGGTTCTCCAGGAGGCGCTGAAGGACCGCTCTGACATGGAGTACATATTCTTCGGCAGATCGGGGAAAAAAACAGGATGTCGTACAGGTAGATGAACACAAACCGGTTTAGCATGTCCCAGAGCACATCATTGACCAAAGCCTGGAAGAGAGCGGGGCCGTTGGTGTGTCTAAATGGCATGACCTGGTACTCATAATGTCCACTGGCTGTGTTGAAGGCTGTCTTCCACTCATCCCCGTCGTGCATCCAAACCAGGTGGTAGGCATTCTGAAGGTCCAACTTGGAAAACATGGTAGCCCCCTGGAGAGGTTTAAACGCCGAGGAGAGGTAGGGGGAAATTATTTTTGACAGTGATATCATTAAGTCCCCGGTAGTCAATGCATGGGCGCAGGGTCTTGTCCTTCTTCTCCACAAAGAAAAACCCTGCATCGGCAGGAGATGCAGAAGGACGGAAGGCCCCAGCGGCCAGAGACTCCTCTATGTACTCCTCCATAGCTTTGGTCTCTGGTCCAGACAGAGAATACAACCGACCCCGAGGTGGTGTAGTGCCTGGGAGAATCATAAGGACGGCACAATCATAAGGACGGTGTGGGGGAAGGGAAGTAGCATGTGCCTTACTGAACACTTCCAGGTCGTCATGGTATTCAGTGGGAGTAGCAGAGACATCCACAGTCTTGCTAACATCCTGAGGAGAACAACTTGGGAAAGGCTAGGCTGCTTGAAAGCAGTGGGAATGGCAAAACGGATTCCATAGGAGGTGAATGCACCATATCGGGTGCACGAGTGTGCTCGAGACCAGACCTCCTCTCACTCTTGCGTTCCCTTAGGCGTCCATTAATTTGAATGGTTAAGGCGATAAGAGAGTCGAGGTCCACCGGCAGTTCCCGAGCAGCTAGCTCATCCTTTACCTCCTCAGATAATCCGTGCAGAAAAGTATTGAAAAGAGACTCCAGTTTCCAGGCACTCTCGGCGGCTAATGTGCGAAAGTCCACCGCGTAGTCTGCCACACTACAGGAGTTTAGACTTAAGTCAAGCAGTTTGCTGGCCGCCTTTCTCCAGGATACCGGAGACACAAAAACTTTTCTCACCTCTGCCATGAATTCCTCCAAATGACCACAAATGGAAGATTGTTGTTCCCAAACTGCCGTAGCCCAGGAGAGCGCCCTTCCCGACATTCCCAGAATATCGCTCTGGAGGAGGTAAGCGGGGTTCACGGGGAGTCGGGATAGGCTGTACAAACTCACCACAGATAGGGAAAAAAATTACTGGGTGATTGGGGTTTTTCAGAGGTGGCAGAGGTGAGCAAACTCCCTGATCTGCTCCACAATAGCCTTTAACCCATGGTTGTGGTGTTCCGTCAAGGAACTGAGCCCTTCCAAATGGCCCTGTAGCAACTCCTGATGTCTCCCAATGGTGGCTCCCTGCAGGGAGACAGCTTGGCGGAGCTGGTCCAAGTCTGCTGGGTCTGTCATGGCCAGTTTGTACTATCAAGGCACAATGCGAGACCCAAATGCAGACACAGGAGGCAGATGGTTGGAGTCTTACAATGTTTATTAATCCAAAGGGCTAGGCAAGAGAATGGTCATGGACAGGCAAAAAGGTCAAAACCAGATCAGAGTCCAGGAGGTACAGAGTGGCAGACAGGCTCGTGGTCAAGGCAGGCAGAATGGTCAGGCAGACGGGTACAAAGTCCAGAAACAGGCAAGGGTCAAAACCCGGGAGGACAAGAAAAAGTTGAATGCAAAAAGCAGGAGAACGGGAAAAACGATGGTTGACTTGGAAACATACAAGACGAACTGGCACAGAGAGACAGGAAAATACACTGGGGAAAATAAGTGACACCTGGAGGGGGTGGAGAAAATGAAACAGATCAGGTGAAACAGATCAGGGCGTGACAACCCATGTGAGACCAGATCAGGTGACCTCTGAACCAAACAACACTGGACATAAGACATGGAAAATTATGTATTATCTTTGTCTTTAGCAACATCCATAGGCATGTTATGTAATACAATATTTGTCAAATAAGTTGCCTTGGGGTAGTCTGTCTGACACCAGCTCTCCAAGTCTTCAGCTCGCTGTGTCGTTACGTGGGTCGAGTGTCAACCAGGCTAGTCATGGGGTGCTGTGATTTTTCAGAAGTCTTGTTGAGATTGTCCAGTTCTTCTGGTAAAAGAGACTAAGACCGTTGAGATAGTCTCTTTTACCAGAAGAACTGGATAAAGACCTTAGAGGGTGTATCTCCTCTCCTCCTTGGGTGGTGTTTTTCCTTGGCATCAAAACAATCAATGAATCCTCATCAAGCTGTAACAAACTGCTGAAGCATGAGGGCCTTGTCCGCAATCCTGTTTAAATGCCATAATATAACATTTGACATGTCTCTATTATTTTGAAACTTGTGAGTGTAATATTTTACTGTTCATTTCTGATTGTTTATTTAACTTGTATTTATTACCTATTTCACTTGCTTTGGCAATGTAAACATGTTTCCAATGCCAATAAAGCCCTTTGATTTTGTATTTATTATGGATCCCCATTAGGTTCTGCCAAGGCAGCTGCTACTCTTCCTGGGCCGCAGCAAATATTAAGGCAGTAATATACATTGTAATACAATTTTTAAACATGAAATGAAATTGAATTGAGAGAGAAACAAGATGCAACGAATAAAAAGGCAAGGCTGACTTACAAGCTTCTGTTATTCAAGTGAATTCACAAACTATTAGATGCTACCTATCAGGCTAGCTGAGTTGTATATTCAAATAAACAGGACCAGCTAGCATAAGGTCCATCTCTCATCTGACCAGACAAATGATTACCAGAGGAGATAGAAACAAGAGGAACTTCACTCCCACCTGATATTGGTTGTTTTATGACGTGCTCAATATGTCATTTCTTCCACAGCCAATGACTCATTTGAATGTTCATTGAGTCAACACTCACACAATTACAACATTCTGAACGTCACCGTACAAGGAAATAGCAGTTATTTGAGTTTACATCGCTTTGTGAAAGCATCAAGTTAGAATTCAGCTATATCTTATCTGTATGAAGCGGGTCGAGAGTTAAGTTCCTTGGTGTCCACATTACCAACGAACTATCATGGTCCAAACACACCAAGACAGTCGTGAAGAGGGCACGACAACGCCTATTCCCCCTCAGGAGACTGAAAAGATTTGGCATGTGTCCCCAGATCCTCAAAAAGTGTTTCAACAGCACCATCGAGAACATCCAGCCCAGTTGCATCACCGCCTGGTATGGCAACTCCTTGGCATCCGACCTTAAGGCGCTACAGAGAGTAATGCGTATAGCCCAGTACATCACTGTGCCCAAGCTTCTTGCCATCCATGACCTATATACTAGGCGGTGTCAGAGGAAGGCTAAAAAAGTAGTAAAAGACTCTAGTCACCCAAGTCAAAGACTGTTCTCTCTGCTACCACAGAGGTCCAAAAGGCAGCTTCTACCTCCAAGCCATAAGACTGCTGAACATAAAATGGCCACCAGACTATTTGCATTGACCCCCCCTTTGTTTTTACACTGCTGCTACTCTCTGTTTATTATCTATGCATAGTCACTTTACCCCTACCTACATGTACAAATGACCTCAATTTAAAGACCCTTGATCCCTTCGGTCTCAACGTAGACTTTGATCTGAAGCCTTTCTTGTGATTATTGGGATTTTGCTACTGTAAATGTTTGTAGGCTTATGTAGCCAAATTTTATCTATGATAGCATGCTATCCATTTTAATATATGAGAATTAACCAATGATATCAGGCCACACCCGGCCATGATTACAGACACCTGTGTGTGTCCTTTGACACTATATAAACTAGTCACCCCACAGTGTTTGTCATTATACCCTGATGAAGACAGCTTGTCTGTCCAAACGTTGGATATTAGGTTATTAAATTATTGCATCTGAGCTCCGAGAGTGTACGGCTCTCCTTTAATTGTTCAAGTGTTCTACTCTGCTAGCCAGCATATCACCTAAATAGGTGTGCGTTTCTTTCGCCTCTAGATTATTCTGTTACCCAGTAAACAGCACCCTCTCGACAAAAAACTCTAAAATGATGCCGAATGGTAATTATTTTCCTGACACTGATCAAAGACCCAAACAAGATGACTTTGAATACAGCCAAAGGGAACGTGATAAGATCATTGCATGGGAGTCCCTTTTTGACATGTCAGAATTACCCCCCGACTTCTTGAAAGAACTGTTAAACTTATCGAAGTGCCAGACGAGAATACATCTACATATAGTGACTCTTGGTGATTCCGTGCGTCATGGCATTATTCCACGGGGACTCAGGTGGCAAAAATAACCATCTTTGGGACAGCGAACAGATGATTTCTGGGAGCGCTGGTGTGACATCCTGAACAAATGCTCTATTGATTTAATGACATTAATTGTTGACCATTTGAAAATTGATTTTGTTGAAATGGATAACACGATTGAAGAGAAAGTACAGCTCTGCAAGGGGATAATGGCATATTCAATGAACTGATGAAAACTAACCAAGCGCTCCAGGACAAGTTGTCTACAGAAATAAAGGAACTTAAAATGAAGAAATTCAACCAAGACAAAAAAGACAAGGCCGAGGACAAACTCTACTTCTGGAGAAACCCTGACAAAGGAGATCCTGCTCCTCCTCTCCATGACAGACGCAGGAGGGATGACGCTTACTTCTATCCACCTCGTCTGACCAACGCTCTACAACCAGCGCCTCATCCGCTTCCAGTGCCGGTTTTATATCCAACGAGAGACTAGGCCGACCGAAGCGTGGAGGTGGCAGCGGGCACGCACACCGACGAGAAGCTGCACCCAACGGGGTAAGAAGAAACGACTGCCAGAAGCAGAGGGGACCGTTCACGGGGTCCCAGAACTCACGGGACTGAGTGTCTTTAATTTGTCAAGCAAGATATTGAGCCCTGTCCATGTCTCCTTGCTTAATAAAGGGTTATCTTTTGTGCCTACAACTCAGTGCAACGATTTTGATGTTAAGGTAGACATGTTTGAGTTTTTTTAGAAACATCCGTTCAAGGGAATACTTTAGGTCCCCTAATCATGATATTTCAACTGAACATGTACAGTTGAAGTCGAAAGTTTACATACACTTAGGTTGGAGTCATTAAAACTTGTTTTTCAACCACTTTACAAACTATAGTTTTGGCAAGTCGGTTAGGACATCTACTTTGTGCATGACACAAGTAATTTTTCCAACAATTGTTTACAGATTATTTTCCTTATAATTCACTGTATCACAATTCCACTGGGTCAGAAGTTTACACACATTAAGTTGACTGTGCCTTTAAACAGCTTGTAAAATTCCCAAAAATGATGTAATGGCTTTAGAAGCTTCTGATAGGCTAATTGACATAATTTTAGTCAATTGGAGGTGTACCTGTGGATGTATTTCAAGGCCTACCTTCAAACTCAGTGCCTCTTTGCTTGACATCATGGGAAAATCAAAAGAAAATCAGCCAAGACCTCAGAAAAAAATTGTAGACCTCCACAAGTCTGGTTCATCCTTGGGAGCAATTTCCAAACGCCTGAAGGTACCACATTCATCTGTACAAACAATAGTACGCAAGTATAAACACCATGGGACCACGCAGCCATCATACCGCTCAGGAAGGAGATGCATTCTGTCTCCTAGAGATGAACATACTTTGGTGCGAAAAGTGCAAATCAATCCCAGAACAGCAGCAAAGGACCTTGTGAAGATGCTGGAGGAAACAGGCACAAAAGTATCTATATCCACAGTAAAACGAGTCCTATATCGATATAACCTGAAAGGCCACTCAGCAAGGAAGAAGCCACTGCTCCAAAACCGCCATAAAAAAAGCCAGACTGCGGTTTGCAACTGCACATGGGGACAAAGATTGTACTTTTTGGAGAAATGTCCTCTGGTCTGATGAAACAAAAATAGAACTGTTTGGCTATAATGACCATAGTTATGTTTGGAGGAAAAAGGGGGAGGCCGAAGAACACCATCCCAATTGTGAAGCACGGGGGTGGCAGCATCATGTTGTGGGGGTGCTTTGCTGCAGGAGAGACTGGTGCACTTCACAAAATAGATGGCATCATGAGGATGGAACATTATGTGGATATATTGAAGCAACATCTCAAGACATCAGTCAGGAAGTTAAAGCTTGGTCGCAAATGGGTCTTCCAAATGGACAATGACCCCAAACATACTTCCAAAGTTGTGGCAAAATGGCTTAAGGACAACAAAGTCAAGGTATTGGAGTGGCCATCACAAAGCCCTGACCTCAATCCTATAGAAAATGTATGGGCAGAACTGTAAAAGCATGTGCGAGCAAAGAGACCTATAATCCTGACTCAGTTACACCAGCTCTGTCAGGAGGAATGGGCCAAAAATCACCCAACTTATTCTGGGAAGCTTGCGGAAGGCTACCTGAAACATTTGACCCAAGTTAAACAATTTAAAGACAATGCTACCAAATACTAATTGAGTTTATGTAAACTTCTGACTCACTGGGAATGTGATGAAAGTAATAAAAGCTGAAATAAATAATTCTCTCTTCTCTGACATTTCACATTCCTAAAATAAAGTGTTGATCCTAACTGACCTAAAACAGGGAATTTTTACTAGGATTAAATGTCAGGAATTGTGAAAAACTGAGTATAAATGTATTTGGCTAAGGTGTATGTAAACTTCCGACTTCAACTGTAGGTTGCTCACCTGCACATACTCTGACTCCTTTTGGAAGTAAGAGTTATTTTGCACCTCCAGCCAATCGCAATCACTCTGAGACATATTGCGGACTCGTTGAAAAAGATGTTAATCTCCTTAAGAACAAACAGGAGTACATATCTTCCATAATTTACCAGAGGATGAAAAACACGCTTTGCTTGATGTACTATCCGATACGTCAGTCCTTACCTGCCCTGCTGATAAGGGTGGGTCGGTTGTACTCATGGATAGGACTGTTTATGTAAATGAGTGACCGCACTGCCCATTTTCAGAACACAATCTTTACTGTCCAGGACACCAGCAGTATGATCTCTATTATTGAATCTCTTGATCCTCTCCCTGATAATACTTTGTTCGTTACTTTTGATCTTGAGTCGTTATATACAAATATTCCACACGAGGGCGGTATTGAAGCTTTGGAACATTTTCTACTGCAACGTGACTCTAATGAACTACCTTACAGTACATGCATTATAACATTGGCTGAAATAGTACTCACACATAACTACTTCATGTTTCTAAATGATTTCTTTATTCAGATGAAGGGTACTGCTATGGGATCCCCCATGGCTCCTAACTATGCTGATTTGTATGTGGGTTACATGGAGAAACAGTCTATTTTCAATCCTATCAAAAATCTTTTCTTGCCTAACATCATTATTTGGAAACGGTATATTGATGATATTTTTGTTCTGTGGAGGGGTGATGCAAAACAGCTCCAGGTGTTCCATGCTTTTCTTAACTCCTGTTCTGTGACATCTGAGATTTACTATGCAATCTGATACACGTCAAATCAGTTTTCTTGATCTTCTGATCTTGTGTGAAAATAATGTTCTATATACTGATCTTTACAGGAAACCTACTGATTGTAACAGTTTGTTGAGGGCTGATTGTTGAGGGCTGATAGTTGTCACCCACTTTCCTTGAAAAACAGTTTGCCCTTCATCCAATTCTGTCAACTCAAAATCATTTGCAAAAAACAATCCGATTTCGACAGAAATATGGCTGAGATGCAAGGAAAATTCAAGGAGAGGGGGTACAAAAATGGTCAGATTAATACTGCTATTGAGAATTCAAAACAAACCGAGACATTATCTTTTTCGAGTTCAGTCTCGCAAAAAGAAGCACTCTTGCATTCTAACTACCTGCTATTCAAAAGTGCTCTGAACAAACTAAGGGAATCGTTCACAAACATTGGCACATTCTAAGATCTGATGACAGTATCGGTAATGTGTTTTTGGACCCTTCCTTGGTCGTATTCTCGCGGGGCAGAAACCTCAGAGATCAATTGGTAAACTCTGATTTACCACTCCAAGATATCCCTGCACAACGACTATTTACTCCCCTACTGGATGGAAACTACAAGTGTAATGGCTGTGCTCAATGCAATGGCCCTTATAAATGTAGATCCTTCAAACACCCCCAAACAGGGAAACAGATCCCAATCAAAGGTGTTATCGCGTGCTCCAGTAAAGCAGTTATTTATCTTATAACTTGTCCTTGTGGTAAAAATTATGTGGGTTAAACAAAGTGTGAATTAAAAGTACGAATCTCTGAGCATCGTAGCACCATTAGGTGCAAAAACTGGACTTACCCAGTTGCGGCCCACTTTTTGGAAGCAAACCACTCGATTTCGTCCCGACGGTATATTGGCATCGAACATGTCACCCTCCCTAGGAGAGGGTGACCTCCACAATTTATTGTTAAAACGAGAGGCTGCCTGGATCTTTAATTTAAAGATCCTTGATCCCTTTGGTCTCAACATAGACTTTTATCTGAAGCCATTCTTGTGATTGTGATTTTGCTATTGTAAATGTTTGTAGGCCTATGTAGCCAAATGTATCTATGATCGTATGCTATCCATTTATGTTTTTTGAATGCTATTTTAATATATGAGAATTAACCAATGATATTAGACCACACTTGGCTATGATTACAGACACCTGTGTGTGTCCTTTGACACTATATAAACTAGACACCCCACAGTGTTTGCCATTATACCCTGATGAAGACAGCTTGTCTGTCCAAACGTTGGATATTACATTTTGGCATCTGAGCTCCTAGAGTGTACGGCTCTCCTTTAATTTTTCAAATTACCTCAATTACCTCGACTAACCTATCCCCACATTGACTCAGTACCGGTACCCCCTGTATATAGCCTCATTATTGTTATTTTATTGTGTTCCTTTTTAAACTTGAGCTTATTTAGTAAATATTTTCTTAACTCTATTTTCTTAAAACTGCATTGTTGGTTAAGGGCTTGTAAATAAGCATTTCACGGTAAGGTAACCTGTTGTATGCGGCGCATGTGACAAATACAATTTGATTTGTATCATATTATATACTATATACAAACCATAGACATTGCTCATGATAAAACCATGCAGTCTACACTCTTAGAAAAAAGGGTTCCAAAAGGGTTCTTCGGCTGTCCCCATAGGAGACCAATTTTTGGTTCCAGCAAGAATATTTTTTGGTTCCAGCTCTAACCCTTTTGGGAACCCTACATGGAATCCGAAAAGGTTCTAGCTGGAACTGAAAGGGTTCTTCAAAGGGTTCTCCTATGGGGACAGCCATAAGACTACTTTTAGGTTCTAGATAGCACCTTTTTTTCCTGAGTGTAGTTGCACTGGAGCCGAAACGTTGAGTTTCAAAGCACAAAACATTATCACTATCATACAGCGCCCAACCTTATTTTGGACATACATCTGCCTTAAATATTTTAGATATTTTAGACCTCATATTTCTTCTTCTTATTTGGACTTTTACTGCACGTCGGTTGGCTATCCAACTGCTATGGCGACTTCTCTACTTAATTTTTTTTAGATCAACTGTTTTTAAATTATTACAATTTTTTTGAACAAATAGGTGATCTGTCTTGTGTCCTCCTAAGACTGGTGACCGTGGTGACCTCACGTCTGACGGTGATCTCTGGGGTGCGTATTTATGTCAGTGTAAAGTCAGGGGTCAAGACATTGCTGGTGACTGCCACACAGTGTCCCGACCTTCCTCGACCTCAATGAGCCCCTGCAGGGGTCCGACCCGGCTCTGCACCCCCCGTACCCGCATCCTGCTGCCCACTTTCCCAAGGAACAGCTCCTGCACCCTCTGACGGAACCGGTGGTCCCGTGCGCTGTAGATCAGAACATTCCACCCATTACTGCAGGCTAGAAGTCAGAAGGCATAGCGGGAGAACCAACACCAGTCTACACCTAGAACACTGCCCACCATGAGAACCGCCACGGGGACCACCGAGGCTGAGAGGAAGGCTGTAAGGATGAGAATGGTCTTGGCCGCTCGCAGGCTGGAAAATGACGGACCCATGTGTGTGTGTTGAGCTTTAGTGAGCACTTGCTTCCTGGCGTGGCAGAAGCGGCGGACAGCGGAGAAGGTGACCAGGTTGACGACTGAAGTGGCTCCCAGGAGAGAGATATTGAAGCATCCCACTACACCCTCCCCCAGTGGTGCTCTGGAGCAGAGGGAGAGAGAGAGGGTGAGATATTAAAATACATATTAAATATACGAGGCAAGACTGCTCTGCAAAGTTAGGATAATACATTTTTATATTAAAAAGAGAGTGTGTGTGTGTGTGTGTGTGTGTGTGTGTGTGTGTGTGTGTGTGTGTGTGTGTGTGTGTGTGTGTGTGTGTGTGTGTGTGTGTGTGTGTGTGTGTGTGTGTGAGAGAGAGAGACAGAAAGAGAGAGAGAGAGAAAAGCAGTGAATCTGAAGCACCTGTTACATAAAGTCTTTCACGGTATATTAGTCTTGACTGGAAGTGGTTTAATTAAAATAGACAGGACCAGCTGGCATCAGTTTGTTTCTCATCATCTCCCTAGACATTTCACTGAGAGACAGAGAGAGAGAGAGAGAGACAGAGAGACTACCAGGTGTGAAACAGGGAAGGGACTCAGGGGGTATGCTAATTTGGTATAGAGCAGACCTAAATCACTCCATTAAATTACTCAAAACAGGAACATTTTACACTTGGGTAGAAATTCAAAAGGAAATGATTTTAACAGAGAAATATTCCTCCTGTGTGCTACCTATATCCCCCCCCACTAGAATCCCCATATTTTAATGAAGACAGCTTCTCCATCCTAGAGGGGGAAATCAATCATTTCCAGGCCCAGGGACATGTACTAGTCTGTGGCGACCTAAATGCCAGAACCGGACAAGAACCTGACACCCTCAACACACAGGGGGACAAACACCTGCCTGGAGGTGACAGAATTCCCTCCCCCATATGCCCCCCTCGGCACAACTATGACAACATAACCAACAAAAACGGGTCCCAACTACTGCAGCTCTGTCGCATGCTGGGTATGTACATAGTTAGTGGTAGGCTTCGAGGGGACTCTTATGGTAGGTACACCTATAGCTCATCTCTTGGCAGTAGTACTGTAGACTACTTTATCACTGACCTCAACCCAGAGTCTCTCAGAGCGTTCACAGTCAGCCCACTGACACCCCTGTCAGACCACAGCAAATCAGTCTACTTGAACAGAGCAATACTCAGTCATGGGGCATCAAAGCCAAAGGAACTGAGTAATATTAAGAAATGCTATAGATGGAAGGAATGTAGTGTGGAAACCTACCAAAACTCAATTAGGCAACGACAAATTCAATCCCTTTTAGACAACTTCCTGGACAAACATTCCACTGTAATAGTGAAGGTGTAAACTTGGCAGTAGAAATCTTAACAGTATATTTGACCTCTCAGCTTCCCTATAAAATCTAAAAATGTCAAACAGAAAACCGAAGAAAATGAACAACAATGACATGGTTTGATTAAGAATGCAAAAACCTAAAAGAAATTGAGAAACCAAAAACAGAGACCCAGAAAATCTGAGTCTACGCCTTCACTATGGTGAATCACTAAAACAATACACAAATACACTAAAAGGAAGGAACAGCATGTCAGAAATCAGCTCAATGTAACTGAAGAATCCATAGACTAACCCCTTCTGGGAAATTTGGAAAACACTATAAAAAAAAACAAGAATTATCAATCCAAAATGGAAATGTATGGGTAAACCACTTCTCCAATCTTTTTGGCCCTATAACAAAGAAAAACAGCAAAAACATATACATGATCAAATACAAATCTTAGAATCAACTATTAAAGACTACCAGAACCCACTGGATTCTCCAATTACCTTGAAGGAACTACAGGTCAAAATAAAAACCCTCCAACCCAAAAAGGCCTGTGGTGTTGATGGTATCCTCAATGAAATTCTAAAATATACAGACAACAAATTCCAATTGGCTACACTAAAACTCTTTAACATCATCCTTAGCTCTGGCATCTTCCCCAATATTTGGAACCAAGCACTGATCA
This sequence comes from Salmo salar, assembly GCF_965601325.2. Lineage (NCBI taxonomy): Eukaryota > Metazoa > Chordata > Actinopteri > Salmoniformes > Salmonidae > Salmo > Salmo salar. The sequence continues at coordinate 19,358,913 of NC_138303.1, read as the reverse complement.
CCCCAATCCACAAAAGTGGAGACAAATTTGACCCCAATAACTACCATGGGATACGTCAACAGCAACCTTGGAAAAATGCTCTGCATTATCATTAACAGCAGACTCAAACATTTCCTCAGTGAAAACAATGTACTGAGCAAATGTCAAATTGGCTTTTTACCAAATTATCATACGACAGACCACGTATTCATACTGCACACCCTAATTGACAAACAAACCAAAACAAAGGCAAAGTCTTCTCATGCTTTGTCGATTTCAAAAACACCTTTGCCTCAATTTGGCATGAGGGTCTGCTATACAAATTGATGGAAAGTGGTGTTGGGAGAAAAACATATGACATTATAAAATCCATGTACACAAAGAACAAGGGTGCTGTTAATATAGGCAAAAAACACACATTTCTTCCCACAGGGCCGTGGGGTGAGACAGGGATGCAGATTAAGCCCCACCCTCTTCAACATATATATCAACGAATTGGTGAGGGCACTAGAACAGTCTGCAGCACGCGGCCTCACCCTACTAGAATCTGAAGTCAAAAGTCTACTATTTGCTGATGATCTGGTGCTTCTGCCACCAACCAAAGTGGGCCTACAGCAGCATCTAGATCTTCCTCACAGATTCTGCCAGACCTGGGCCCTGACAGTAAATCTCAGTAAGTTCCAAAAAAAGGTCCAGTCGTCAGGACCACAAATACAAATTCCATCTAGACACCGTTGCCCTAGATCACATAAAAAAACTATTCGTACAGTTGAAGTCGGAAGTTTACATACACCTTAGCCAAATACATTTAAACTCTGTTTTTCACAATTCCTGACATTTAATCCAAGTAAAAATTTAATCCAAGTAAAAACTTTTCTTAGGTCAGTTAGGATCAACACTTTATTTTAAGAATGTGAAATGTCAGAGAAGAGAGAATTATTTATTTCAGCTTTTATTTCTTTCATCACATTCCCAGTGGGTCAGAAGTTTACATACACTCAATTAGTATTTGATAGCATTGCCTTTAAATTGTTTAACTTGGGTCAAACGTTTTGGGTAGCCTTCCACAAGCTTCCCAGAATAAGTTGGGTGAATTTTGGTCCATTCCTCCTGACAGAGCTGGTGTAACTGAGTCAGGATTGTAGGCCTCCTTGCTTGCACACACTTTTTTCAGTTCTGCCCACAAATGTTCTATAGGATTGAGGTCGGGGCTTTGTGATGCCCCCTCCAATACATTGACTTTATTGTCCTTAAGCCATTTTGACACAACTATGGAAGTATGCTTGGAGCCACTGTCCATTTGGAAGACCCATTTACAACCAAGCTTTATCTTCCTGATTGATGTCTTGAGATGTTGCTTCAATATATCCACATCCATTTCCTTCCTCATGATGCAATCTATTTTGTGATGTGCATCAGCCCCTCCTGCAGCAAAACACGCCCACAACATGATGCTGCCACCCCCGTTCTTCACGGTTGGGATGATGTTCTCCGCTTGCAAGCCTCCCCCTTTTTCCTCCAAACATAACGATGGTCATTATGGCCAAACAGTTCTATTTTTCTTTCATCAGACCAGAGGACATTTCTCCAAAAAGTACGATCTTTGTCTCCATGTACAGTTGCAAACTGTAGTCTGGCTTTTTTATGGCGGTTTTTGAGCAGTGGCTTCTTCCTTGCTGGGCGGCCTTTCAGGTTATGTTGATATAGGACTCGTTTTACTGTGGATATAGATACTTTTGTACCTGTTTCCTCCAGCATCTTCACAAGGTCCTTTGCTGTTGTTCCGGGATTGATTTGCACTTTTCGCACCAAAGTATGTTCATCTCTAGGAGACAGAAGGTGTCTCCTCCTGAGCGGTATGACAGCTGCGTGGTCCCATGGTGTTTATACTTTTGTACTATTGTTTGCACAGATGAACGTGGTACCTTCAGGCGTTTGGAAATTGCTCCCAAGGATGAACCAGACTTGTGGAGGTCTACAATTTTTTTCTGAGGTCTTGGCTGATTTCTTTTGATTTTCCCATGATGTTAAGCAAAGAGGCACTGAGTTTGAAGGTACATCCACAGGTACACCTCCAATTGACTCAAATGATGTCAATTAGCCTAACAGAAGCTTCTAAAGCCATGACATTATTTTCTGGAATTTTCCAAGCTGTTTAAAGGCACAGTCAACTTTGTGTATGTGAACTTCTGACCCACTGGAATTGTGATAGTGAATTATAAATGAAATAATCTGTCTGTAAACAATTGTTGGAAAAATTACTTGTGTCATGCACAAAGTAGATGTCATAACCGACTTGCCAAAACTGTAGTTTGTTAACAAGACATTTTTGGAGTGGTTGAAAAACGAGTTTTAATTACTCCAACCTAAGTGGATGTAAACTTCCGACTTCAACTGTACCTTGGCCTAAACATCAGTGCCACAGGTAACTTCCACAACGTGGTGAACGATCTGAGAGACAAGGCAAGAAGGGCATTCTATGCCATCAAAAGGAACATAAAATTTGACAAACCAATTAGGATCTGGCTAAAAATACTCGAATCAGTTGTAAATCAAATCAAACTTTATTTGTCACATGCGCCAAATACAACAAGTGTAGGCTTTACTATGGAATGTTTATTTACAAACCTTTAACCAACAGTGCAGTTCAAGTAGAGTTAATAAAATATTTACCAAGTAAACTAAAATAAAAAGTAATAATAAAAAGTAACACAATAAGAATAACGAGGCTTTATACAGTGTGTGGGGGTACAGGTTAGTTGAGGTCATTTGTACATGTAGGTGGGGTTGAAGTGACTATGCATTGATAGTAAACAACGAGTAGCAGCAGTGTACAAAAGGGGGGGGGGGGGGGTCAATGTAAATTGTCCGGTGGCGATTTTTATGAATTGTTCAGCAGTCTTATGGCCTGGCGGTAGAAGCTGTTGAGGAGCCTTTTGGTCTTAGACTTCACGCTCCGGTACCGCTTTTCTCTACCGCTTGCGGCAGAGAAAACAATCTATAACTTGGGTGACTGGAGTCTCTGACAATTTTATGGGCTTTCCTCTGACACCGCCTATTGTATAGGTCCTGGATGGCAGGGAGCTTGGCCCCAGTGATGTACTGGGCCGTTTGCATTACCCTCTGTAGCGCCTTACGGTCAGATGCCGAGCAGTTGCCATACCAGGCGTTGATTCAACCGGTCAGGATGCTCTCGATGGTGCAGCTGTAGAACCTTTTGAGGATCTGGGGCCCATGCCAAATCCTTTCAGTCTCCTGAGGGGGATAAGGTTTTGTCGTGCCCTCTTCACGATTGTCTTGGTGTGTTTGAACCATGATAGTTTGTTGGTGATGTGGGCACCAAGGAACTTGAAACTCTCGACCCGCTCCACTACAGCCTCGTCGATGTTAATGGGGGCCTGTTCGGCCCGCATTTTCCTGTAGTCCATGATCAGCTCCGTTGTCTTGCTCACATTGATGGAGAGGTTGTTGTCCTAGCACCACACTGCCTGTTCTCTGACCTCCTCCCTATAGGCCGTCTCATCATTGTCGGTGATCAGGCCTACCACTGGTGTGACGTCAGCAAACTTAATAGTGGTGTTGGAGTCGTGTTTGGCCACGCAGTTGTGGGGGAACAGGGAATACAGGAGGGGACTAAGTACACACCCCTGAGGGGCCCCAGTGTTAAGGATCAGCGTGGAAGACGTGTTGTTGCCTACTCTTACCACCTGGGGACGGCTCGTCAGGAAGTCCAGGATCCAGTTGCAGAGGGAGGTGTTTAGTCCCAGAGTCCTTAGCTTAGTGATGAGCTTCGTGGGCACTATGGTGTTGAACGCTGAGCTGTAGTCAATGAACAGCATTCTCACATAGGTGTTCCTTTTGTCCAGGTGAGAAAGGGCAGTGTGATTCAGATTGCGTCATCTGTGAATCTGTTGGGGTTGTATGCAAATTGGAGGTGGTCTAGGGTGTCCTGGAGGATGCTGTTGATGTGAGCCATGACCAGCCTTTCAAAGCACTTAATGGCTACCTACGTAAGTGCCACGGGGCGATAATCATTTAGACAGGTTACCTTCGCTTCCTTGGGCACAAGGACTATGGTGGTCTGCTTGAAACATGTAGGTATTAGACTCGGTCAGGGAGAGGTTGAAAATGTCAGTGAAGACACTTGACCGTTGGTCCGTGCATGCTTTGAGTACACGTCCTGGTAATCCGTCTGGCCTAGCGGCTTTGTGAAGGTTGACCAATTTTGAAGGTTTTGTTCACATCGGCTAACGAGAGCGTTATCACACAGTCATCCAGAACAGCTGATGCTCTCATGCATACTTCAGTGTTGCTTGCCTCGAAGTGAGCATAAAAGGCATTTATCTCATCTGGGAGGCTCGCTTTACTGGGCAGCTCACGTCTGGGTTTCCCTTTGTAGTCCGTAATAGTTTTCAAGCCCTGCCACATCCGACGAGTGTCAGAGCCGGTGTAGTAGGATTCAATTTTAATCCTGTATTGACGCTTTGCTTGTTTGATGGTTCGTCTGAAGACATAGCGGGACTTCCTATAAGCGTCTGGATTAGTCTCCCGCTCCTTGAAAGCGGCAGCTCTCGTCTGTTGCTCGATGGGGACGTTGCCTGTCTTCCATGGCTTCTGGTTGGGATATGTACATACAGTCACTGTGGGGACGACGTTGTCGATGCACTTATTGATGAAGCCGATGACTGAGGTGGTATACTCCTCAATGCCATTGGATGAATCCCACAACATATTCCAGTCTGTGCTAGCAAAACAGTCCTGTAGTGTAGCATCCGCGTCATCCGACCACTTCCGTATTGAGCGAGTCACTGGTACTTCCTGCTTTAGTTTTTGTTTGTAATCAGGAATCGGGAGGATAGAATTATGGTCAGATTTGCCAAATGAAGGGCGGGGGAGAGCTTTGTATGTATCTCTGTGTGTGGAGTAAAGATGGTCTAGGATTTCTTTTCTCTGGTTGCACATGTGACATGCTGGAAAAATTTGGTAAACTGATTTAAGTTTGCCTGCATTAAAGGCCCCGGCCACTAGGAGCGCCGCTTCTAGGTAAGCATTTTCTTCTTTGCGTATGGCCTTATAGAGTTGGTTCAGAGTGGTCTTAGTGCCAGCATCGGTTCTGTGGTGGTAAATAGACGGCTACGAATAATATAAATGAGAACTCTCTTGGTAGATAGTGTAGTCTACAGCTTATCATAAGGTACTCTACCTCAGGCGAGCAATACCTCGAAACTTCTTTAATATTAGACATTGCGCACCAGCTGTTATTGACAAATAGACACACACCCCCTCCCCTTGTCTTACCAGAGGTAGTGTCTCTGTAGAACCCATTGCCCTATATGGTTGAGGTCTGGGGTCCGCTCACCAAACAAGAATTCACAAAATGGGACAAACACCAAATTGCAACTCTGCATGCAGAATTCTGCAAAAATATCCTCTGTGTACAACGTAAAACACCAAATAATGCATGCAGAGCAGAATTAGGCCGATACCGCTAATGATCAAAATCCAGAAAAGAGCTGTTAAATTCTACAACCACCTTCCCAAACCTTCCATAACAAAGCCATCACCAACAGAGAGATGAATCTGGAGAAGAGTCCCCTAAGCAAGCTGGTCCAGGGGCTCTGCTCACAAACAGACCCCACAGAGCCACAGGACAGCAACACAATTAGACCCATCCAAGCCAAGATTTCTTGACACATTGGAAAGAATTAACAAAAAAACTGAGCAAACTAGAACGCTATTTGGCCCTAAACAGAGAGTACGCAGTGGCAGAATACCTGACCAGTGTGACTGACCCAAACTTTGACTATGTACAGACTCAGTGAGCATAGCCTTGCTATTGAGAAAGGCAACCGTAGGCAGACCTGGCTCTCAAGATAAGACAGGCTATGTGCACACTGCCATATTAGAGACACATATTTCCCTCAGATTCCAAAGATCCACAAAGAATTTGAAAAACAAACCTAATTTTGATAAACTCCCATATCTACTGGGTGAAATACCACAGTGTGCCATCACAGCAGCAAGATTTGTGTACTATTGCCACAAGAAAAGGGCAACCAGCGAAGGACAAACACCATTGTAAATAAAACCCATTTCTGTTTATTTATTTTCCCCTTTGTTTTTTTTAACAATTTGCACATCATTACAACACTGTATATATCCATAATATGACATTTGTAATGTCTTTATTCTTTTGGAGTGTAATGTTTACTGTTCATTTTTTTGTTTATTTCACTTTTGTATATTATCCACTTCACTTGCTTTGGCAATGTTAACATATGTTTCCCATGCCTGAAAAGCCCCTTGAATTGGAGAGAGGGAGAAAGGGAGAGAGAGAGAGAGAGAGAGAGAGATAGAGCAAACAGACAAACAAACAGAACTCCAACTCAGTCTCCTGTACTAACCTTATATTCTTGATAATATTGCCTCCCTCCTGGTGAGAGGGCGTAGTTACACATCTTGCTGCAGAGGTTGTACTCCAGAGTGATATTATCGCCTCTGAGGAAGAGAGGGGTGGCAGCCAGGAGAAAGCAGAACAGCCAGGAGAGGGCGATCAGCCACAGAGTCCTCTCTCTGGTCACCACCAGGTTCTTATGCAGGGGTTTCAGCACCGTTATACCCCTCTCCACTGACAGCAGGAAGATGGTGGTCACTGAAACTAACATACACCCAGCGAATATGGATCCTATCCGGAAACAGGGACCAAACCCCTGTGGCTGTGGTTCTGTGGACGGGAACCAGCCAGGGATCATAGAATGATAGAACAAATGAAGAAAAGAACATCAGACTGTTTAATAGAACAGACTGTTTAATAGAACATCAGCATGTTGGACCAATCGTATATCAGAACATTAGAAAATGATGTGACCTTAATGTTAGTAGACACCTTCTCTTCCCGCCAGTGGTGCCTGTATCTCTGTGTGGATGGAGTAGGGGATGAGCAGTACCCCCACTGCTAGGTCCGCTGTAGCCAGAGAGGCCTTTAGGTACCCCTGGCGGTTCCGGAAACGGCGGGAGCCCAGGAAAATGGTCAGACTGACCGCGTTACCCAACGTTATTGCAACGGACAGAAGTAACAAAGGAGACGTTGAGAACCTGACCGAAATCTGTTGACATTGAACAATAATGGTTGGAAGGTTTCCATGGTTTCAAGTCCTCCGTGTTAGAAGGTATTGAAGGATAAATGAGGTAGTGAATAAAGGAGTAAGTGGATCAACAGGTGAATAGATAATATAAAGTCTTCATCTATGAACAGATATTCTCTGTCAATGGCATCCTCTTCTCTGTGTCTGTTTGTACATCACATATAGCAACACACGGATCTGCAACAAATAATTAAATGGTTGAAAAAATACACCAGTTACTGATGCAAAATTGGTTCTCAATTGACTTACCTGTTTAAATAATGGTACTACTTTTTTTCTCAGTGATATGAATGCAAAACAACATGTGTTATGCTGAGCTAAATGCAATGGCAAATATGGATTAGCAATAACCAATAATCAAAGCACGAAAAAAACAACAATTTTCTATAGAGAGAATAATAAGTGTTTGCTTTCTGACTGACTGACAAAGAATCCCTTAGCAAATATGTTTCTTATTTCAACATCAATATCTTAGGTTAATATTTCATGCATATGCATTTGAAATGTTTTCTGATTTAATAATCCTCTAATTATGCTCTAAAATGTGTTATATCAAAATTGAATCATGATTAAGATCACAATAAATAACCAAAAAAGATCAACCACAAAATAAATATTATTGAGAATCTCACCTTGTCATCCAAGTCGTCTTATCTGGGCATGGTCTGCAATTAATGCGCGCTCCTGCTTTCCTGCTTTCCGCGTGTACTTCTGAAATGTATTCAGGAAATAACTACTTGCGGGTGACTGCCAAAACTAGATTTTTTTCACACCAAATTGATCATGTTTTTCTTCATCAATGAATAACCACTGTTAACCTTATTACTGGTCATAATGGCAATACTAAATCAACTAAATGATTTAATCTAAAAGTCCTTCAACTTCTTTAACTCATTCATAGCACAAAATATGGCCTACCAGAAACAGAATTTACATTTTAAACGTTTTATAGACCTGGCCTATAGGCTAGATGTGTCACGCTTTTGTGTAGAAACGGACCAAGGCGCAGCGTGAGTTGTTCCACATTTTTATTATGAAACTTAGCCAAACAAACAATAAACAAACAAACCGTGACAACAGCCGTGCACCATGCACTAACTCAAAATAATCTCCCACACACACACACAGATGGGAAAAACAACTACTTAAATATGATCCCCAATTAAAGACAACGATGACCAGCTGCCTCTAATTGGAATCATACAAAAACCCCAACATAGAAAAAATTAACTAGAACACAACATAGAAAAAATAAACTAGATAAAACCCCCCAGTCACGCCCTGACCTACTCTACCATAGAAAATAAGAGCACTCTATGGTCAGGACGTGACAAGATGTGTGTGTCCTGTGATGCACTTTCAAAGAAGGCCATTTTTATGAACAGCATGGATGAATATAATTATGCTAATTGTAACTTGAAAACAGATGGTTCCCCCAAAATGATTTGTGTCTTTTTAGATTTTCATTTTATTCAGTATGTCATTAGAGACTGGTTTTCAAGTGCAACCCACCCCTGGCTTCCGTCTCCCCCAGCAGTGCACCGCCGTCCCTAGCCTCAGCCTGGCCTTCCACACTGGGCTGTGGAGGTTGAAAAAGAAAAGGCCCACTACACAAGTGAAGGCCAATGTGATGATGAAGGGGAAGATGACAGCCACCAACCCAAACCCTGCGGCTCTGTACAAAGCTTTTCCAGGATGTGCCCACATCCGTTCTATTACAGAGAGATGCCACGAAGGACACACACACACTGTCCTTAGTCCACCCCCATACAATCCACCCCATACAATCCACCCCCATACAATCCACCCCCATTGCCACGCAGATCAGTTGTTACCATGACAGTACACAAGTATGATCCATGATGTCTGTAGTTCTCTCACTGTCAGTCTGTCTGTCTGTCTTTCTCTCTCTCTCTTTCTTTATCTCTCTCTTTATCTTTCTCACTCACTCACTCACTCACTCACTCACACACACACACACACACACACACACACTACACACACACACACTGTATTTTTGTGTTTGTTCACGGCAAAATATAACAGACCATTCTGGAGTGACACTAGAAACTACCTCAAGAATTGAGTGAGTGAGTGAGTGAGTGAGTGAGTGAGTGAGTGAGTGAGTGAGTGAGTGAGTGAGTGAGTGAGTGAGTGAGTGAGTGAGTGAGTGAGTGAATGAGAGTGGTGTACAAAGTCATTCACATGCAGATTGGATCTCCTTACACAAATACAAGAGATGGATGTTGACTTGTGCTGTGTTGCTGCAATACCTCTTCCACTGGTTTTGCAATAGATAGCCGCACACATCTGTGTCCAGCAGAGGCTCATTAAATGTATCAACTGGTATATTTAATTTGTTTGTCATCATGTAACAGTGGCATGTTATTCTCTGTAAGAAATGCATTCCTGACGTTTTCTCCTCGGTGTCTGCTTGCTCTGTCTATGTTGACGTTGTGGTGATTTTCCTGAAGATATTAGAAATAAGCACATTACATATAGGATGAGGCTTTAGAAAATGTGGAAAAACTTCAAGTGTGTCTCACTTATCAAATCAAATTGCATTTTATTTGTCACATGCACCGAACACACTAGGCTACCTGGGGCGGCAGGTAGCCTAGTGGTTAGAGCGTTGGGCCAGTAACCGAAATGTTGCTAGAATGAATACTGGAGCTGACAAGGTAAAAATCTGTCGTTCTGCCCCTGAACAAGGCAGTTAACCCAGTGTTCCTAGGCCGTCATTGTAAATAAGCATTTGTTCTTAACTGACTTGCCTAGTAAAATAAAAGTAGAATAAAACATTTAATAAAAAATACAACCGTGAAATGGTAAACTGTTTGTGAAACAAACTCAGACGAGTACACCCAAAACTATTCAAGTATGCTGCTATAGGTACAGAGGGTGACAGAGCCCCCAAATGGCTTTCCTGCTGTTTCCCATTCTATCCATCCTAAAAGGTGAACCTCTCTCCTCACACACATGCATGCAAACACACACTTCAGTTTAACCCCATGGGGAACAGTGAAGTGACACACAGGTAATGAGCTTAGTTTGAGTAGGGGTGCTAAAAGACTAATCCACTGACTCCAGTGGTGATTTAGGGCTGCCTGCCGAGTGAGTGTGTCCATATGGTTTGTCTTTACATTCCTCAAAGACACCTTATCTCCCCCTGCTAGGTCAGCAAGCCTCAGAACACCAGGCAGCTCAGCTCTCTCTCTCTCTCTCTCTCTCTCTCTCTCTCTTATCTCTTCAATTTCAATTTTAATTTAAGGGCTTTATTGGCATGGGAAACATATGTTTACATTGCCAAACCAAGTGAAGTAGATAATAAACAAAAGTGAAATAAACGATACAAATTTATCAGTAAACATTACACTCACAAAAGTTTCAAAAGAATAAAGACATTTTAAATGTCATATTATGTCTATGTACAGTGTTGTAGTGAAAATAAATAAACATACATATAGGTTGTATTTACAATGGTGTTTGTTCTTCACTGGTTGCCCTTTTCTTCTGGCAACAGGGCACAAATCTTGCTGCTGTGATTTTACATTGTGGTATTTCACCCAACATATGGGAGTTTAACAAAATTGGATTATCTCGCTCTCTCTCTCTCTCTTCCTCTAGTCAACACTTTGACGTAACATTGTAATATAGCAATGGCATAACAATATGTTTTGATCACCAATGTCAACTTATGTCAAGCGGCTTTGCATTGCCATGCCCACTAAATGTTGTTTCTTGTTTGAGGCAAAGGAGACAACGGTCGTTCAAAAGAGATAGTCTCTCAGTGAATCTCCTAAACAGGTAGCTACTGTATGGGGATGAGATACTGTAGATATAACACACAAGCTTTTACACATTTTTCCAACCATACAGTACATATGGCTTTATCTAACCCCCCCCCCCCCCCCCACACACACACACACACACACCATACGGCAGGAAGGCATTGGAATGGCTCTACTCTACAATACAGAGGTGAGGGGTAACGACCACATCATCAACACTCTAATCAGGGTGGATAGGTCCCTCATGATCAACCCCCTACACTTCTACACAGACCACGGAGGAGCCGTCCTGTAAGCGTTATCTTTGGAAATCTAAAACGTTTCAAGAAAAATGTTAGTGAAGTAAAAACATTTATCATGCAAATATTGAAAAGTACTATTGACTTCTTGTAGGTGTGCATATAGTCCAAACTACATTTCAGTATATTGCATTTTGATTTGCACTGGATATGAATGCTTCAGTCATGCATTCATGACAGTCCAAAGCTATTGTGTTCATCAGGAGTTGACAATAGATTAGCTTCAAGCTAAAAGCTGGTTTAACATATCTGTTGTTCATTACCCCCAAATCATTTCTGATCAAAGAAATAGAACTATTGCCACGTTAACATGTGATTGGAAATGATTGTCTTTAAATGCAAAACACAGAAAGTCGGACTATTAACATGCTAATAGAAACATTCACATTGCAGGGCTATTACTGTAGCTGAACAATGGACTAAAACAGCACTTTAGAGCACACTGATTAAAGATTAACAAAAAAGGTAAAGACAAAAAAAACACTACATTGAAATACAGTGAGTGCACAAAACATTAGGAACACCTTCCTAATATTAAATTGCACTCCCTTTTGGCCTCAGAACAGCCTCAATTTGCCGGGGCATGGACTTTACAAGGTGTCGAAAGCTTTCCACAGGAATGCTGGCTTATGTTGACTCCAATGTTTCCCACAGTTGTGTCAACTGGCTGGATGTCCTTTGGGTGTTGAACCATTCTTGATACACAAGGGAAACTGTTGAGTGTGGAAAAACCCAGCAGCGTTGCAGTTCTTGACACATTCAAACCGGTGCGCCTGGCACCTACTACCATACCTCGTTTTAAATGTGCCTTGCCCATTCACCCTCTGAATGGCACACATACACAATGTATTTCTCAATTGTCTCAAGGCTTGGAAATCTTTCTTTAACCTGGATCCTCCCCTTCATCTACACTGATTTAAGTGGATTTAACAGGTAACATCAATAAGGGAGAATAGCTTTCACCTGGATTCACCTGTTCAGTCTATGTCATGGAAAGAGCAGGTGTTCCTAATGTTTTGTATACTCAATATGTCTGTCTGTCATGCCAGCTCTGCATATTACATTGTAACAGAAAATGAGTGGACATTTTAATTGAAAACCCTGATCTCATTGTGCCCTCTCTAAGATCCCAATGTAGGTACCCTATTTGACTTATTCATGGCAAACGTTAGTAATAAGATCCAATCCGTGGAGCATACACCATTTTTCTCCATACATCCTGAACTTTTAAACACAATGGTGCCCACTGCCATCAGTCAGGCATCCACTGCAACAAAAAGGCCTGACCGTGGATGTTCATAATGATTGGTCATGTATTTAGTGTTTTTGTGTCTTGTACAGGGAGAAGGCACATCAGGAGTAGCTCTCTCTGTTTCCTCTCTATCCCTCTGTTTCTCATTCGTTCCCTATCTACACTGAACAAGAATATAAACACAACACGTAAAGTCTTGGTCCCATGTTTCATGAGCTGAAATAAAAAAGCATATTTCTCTCAAATTTGGTGCACAAATGTGTTTATATCCCTGTTAGTGAGCAATTCTCCTTTTCCAAGGTAATCCATCCACCTGACAGGTGTGACATATCAAAAAGCTGATTAAACAGCATGATCGTTACACAGGTGCACCTTGTGCTGGGGACAATAAAAGGCCACTTTAAAAATGTGCAGTTTTACAACACAATGCCACAGATGTCTTACATTTCAAGGGAGCGTGCAATTGGCATGCTGACTACAGGAATGTCCATAAGCTGCCTCCAACGTCGTTTTAGAGAATTTGGCAGTACGTCCAACTGGCCTCACAACCGCAGACCACGTGTAACCATGCCATTTCTGTCTGTAATAAAGTAAATTTGTGGGGAAAAACTAATTCTGATTGGCTGGACCTGGCTCACCAATGGGTGGGCCTGGCTTCCAAGTGGGTGGGCCTATGCCCTCCCAGGCCCACCCATGGCTGCACCCCTGCCAAGTCATGTGAAATCCATAGATCCATAGCCTAATTTATTTATTTAAATTGAATGATTTCCTTATATGAACTGTAACTAAGTAAAATTGTTGAAATTGTTGCATGTGGCGTTGATAGAGAAGAGAAGCTGAAGAGAGTCTGAAGAGAGCCTGAAGAGAGGATGATGAGGCTGAAGAGAGTCTGAAGAGAGCCTGAAGAGGCTAGAGAGGCTGAAGAGAGGATGAAGAGAGGCTGAAGAGAGGCTGAAGAGTGGATGAAGAGAGGATGAAGAGACTGAAGAGAGGCTGAAGAGGCTAAAGAGAGGATGAAGAGAGGCTGAAGAGAGACTGAAGAGGCGGAAGAGAGTCTGGTGAGAGGCTGAAGAGAGGATGAAGAGTGGATGAAGAGTGGATGAAGAGGCTAAAGAGACGCTGAAGAGAGTCTGAAGAGGCTAAAGAGAGGCTGATGAGGCTGAAGAGAAGCTGAAGAGGCTAAAGAGAGGATGAAGAGAGGATGATGAGGCTGAAGAGAGGATGAAGAGGCTAAAGAGAGGCTGAAGAGTGGATGAAGAGAGGCTGATAACCCCCTCAGGCCACAAGTGGAAGACATCTGTTCTTAACTGAGAGCATTTCACATTTAACCTGCTCCCTCTATGTCACCAGGTCAATGTCACCAGGACAACACAACACAGTATTCTGCACATGTGACAAATACAATAACATTTTATTTGATTTAGCAAATAAGTTACCTGCTAATGATGTTAGAGTAAAGACAACAATATAGGCTACCATAAGGATACAGTCCTAAATGATAAAGACCTAAATGTAAAGGATATACTCCTAAAAGCAAGACAGTAGAAAGCAAGACCCCTCCCCCACCACCACATAGGCTACACACACAAAGACACACAAAAACACACACTGTAGGCCTACAAAGCACCCAAAAGCTCCACCTGAAAACAAACGACAAAAAACAAGTGACCTAAAGTACACTTGATTGACACAAAAGCGCAGCTTCTGTGTGGCACACTTTGGATAATAGTACCTTCACATATGTACCTACTATGGTCGTATTTGAATGATGTATAGTTCTACTACTTTCTTGTATGTCTACGCGATTAGCTTTTAGTTTTTACAGCGGCCTTGCCCCCATGACCCCCAGTCTGCACGGCGTCGGTGTGAACGAGCGCGCTAACGACGTGTGAACCATCAGGCATGCTGTTGCGGTGACATTCCTGGGTTCCAGAACAATGGCGTCTATAGACAGGTGTACACCCCTCACCCCTTCACTCGGCGCAAGATGGCATATGCCATTTGGCCCCCCTTTCGTTATGTTAAACAGGGACACTCACGCCTAATGGACAGGGCGACTGGCACCTCAACACCACCAGTTATCTGGTTCTATCCGGCCTAGGTAGCTGTGGATGTTTAACCTACTAACTAACAAGGCCTAAACTACATTGAATTACAGGCCTAATTTTATTTCTATGTTTAACTGTTTCCTTGAACAGTTTTTTTTTACAAAGTTCGACTTACTTAGGCAACACCCTGACACAAACCAATTAAATATATGGCACACAGAAGTGTCAAACAGTGTCTCTGTGTGTAACCTCTTCTGGGGGTTGACACGGTCAGTGAATTTCATGGCACCATGGGCACTTTAGCGAGGTTTTACGGCGTCATATTGTTCCTGTCGGTTCGGTTAATTTCCCTCCCGGTCCCACTGCGAACACATGCGAGAGAACAGCTCCTCTTTTCATGCAAGTCGGGTGGTTTCCCGCAGAGCTCCTGCAGTGGAGAGCATGAATGAAGAGCACGCTTCCTTGTGTGGAAAGAGGAGAACGGTGCGCTTGTCTGCAGCGCGTTAATACAACTGTCTCCTTGCCTCTGTGTGCGTAAATGCTGCCATTGTTCGTGGATAATTCAGGGAGGTTGGAGTCCATTTTTAACCAAAGCACAGTTGACATGGCATAGGCTATAACACACAGCCCCATACCCTCTTAACGGCTCCGTAAAAACACGCAGTTGTGCAGAATTGACGATATAAAAAGTTGGCCTACATCTGAATTGTTGTTAAACTAATAGTTGCTGATAAGGTGTTCAGTGACACACATTATAGTTTCAGTGGCCGTGTTGCTTTGTTCCAACAGAGGACGCTCCAGCTTCAGTTGGGAGCAATTATCTGAGGAACAGCGTTTATTCTAGGCCTATTTCCATTAGGCAGGCTACATGGAATGTCACCTGAGAGCGTTCAACAAACTCTTGTGGGTTTATAAACGGTGTTTTGAAGATAAAATTCTGATTCAATTAGGCCTGTCTATTGTTTTTAAATAAATACAATATGCTAAGGGTTATTAGCGATTTAAAAAAGGAAAGAAATAGGAAATAGTGTATGCATTCTATAATCCTGTTTTAAACGTAATTTCTACTAAATATTTTTTTCGTTTGTTGTAGCAAACCGAATTAGTCATAATCAGTGGTCTTGCGCACCAGTGCAGACAGGTGACAACAGGACAATTAAGTATTTGCATAATCTTCTTCGGAATGCGCTTCGCCTGCAATCAATTAGCAATTTTGGATTGTAATGTGAATAGATTCTGGTCTGCAAGCCAAGCGCGTCCATCATCGATCGGGCACCTGCAGTCAGCAAGGATCCTAGTGGCGCGTATTTTGGGGCGGGTGTGTCTTGAGGCGGGGATATCCTTGCCCACCCCCTCTCCCCCCTCAGCTGCTATATCAGGGGGCAGACTCCCTGCTCCAACTTATCTTTTATCTGGTGGTCGATTGTATCATCCTTTTATCAACAACTGCGCCTCTTTGGAAACAAGAAAGTATCTTTGGACTTTTGGAGTGGACAGATTCTGTGTGCTGCATTGAGTGGTGCATAGTGAGGTGTCTTGGAACGCTGTGATTCAATTCCTTCCCTGAGAGGTTTGGGAGACGGGCACCACCCTGCAAGGAAAGAGCAGAAGTCATTCTTCATCTGCAAAAACAGAAATATTCCAGGCGTGCAAAGATGCCTCGGTCATTTCTTGTCAAGAAGTATTTCACCAACAAGAGGCCAAATTACAGCGAGTTGGAAAGCCAGAATGGTAAATTGTTTAAATCAAAACTTCTAATTCTGCACAAAGTTGGCTATTTTTGTTAAAATGACTAAGAGAACACATGTATATTTTAATCGAGGTTAGCCTAGATTTTAAGTAGTGTAGCCTAACAGCAAGTGCACCTCATAACGGTTCGATGTCATGAATTCACCTTGGTGAGCGCGCAACCAAAAAAACAGACCGTTTTCCGTTGATACATCCTCATGAACCCGTTTAACAGTCGGGACCACGACCCCTCCAGTGTTTTGGCGATCCGGTGTCAATAAGCTGCGGACATAGCGCTGCTGCAACCTGGACTCAGGAATAGATGTAACATAGTAAAAGTAAATCCGGGACACTTCAAATAGTATGTTAGGTGGACGTCATCATCCATTTCGTATGTATGTTACGAATTTGCTAAATGTATGATAATGTAATGAATTCCAATTTGTTGTTGCCAACATTAGCGTTACTAACGTTAGCTAGGTGGCTAACATTAGCTAGGTTTAAGGTTAGGTTAAAAAGGGTTAGGGGAAAGGTTAACTAACATGCTAAGTAGTTGCAAAGTACTAAGTAGTTGCTTCCACCACAACCGACCAACCTACTTTCGTTTTTGCCTTAAGTAACCTTCTGTCTTTTGTAACCATACCAAACTTAACATATTATATTTTATTTGAGTTTCCCGGATTTCCATTTACAATGTTAAGTCTGGTCTATGAGATGAGGCTGGCTTAATAGGCCTATTTGGTGAGGAGCCAGAGAGGCAGATGGACAATAATGGCTAGTGTGTGAATACGGTTGTGTCAACCTTGGCACCTAGTGTGTAACAAGGTGCACAAGGCGCTTAACAGGAAAGGGTTCACATTTTTTATTGGTGCATTTAAGTGTGTGTGTGTGTGTGTAAGAGTTGTGGCCCATCTCTTTGCGGCAAGTGCCTATGGTGACTTGGGAAGTTAGCTAATCGAGTCATTTGGCTGGAACAGGGCTGCGTTGAACACTGAGTTTGACTGTAACAAGACACTGAGAAGGAAAACAAGTTACCTGTGTAATTAGATTTAACTGACTCTTTCTCACCCCCTCCAGCTCTCTCTAAACATTTATAACATCTCCCCCCTCTCTCTCAGCAGTCATCCCAGAGAGCTATCCTCTTGCTGAGCTCCCGATGAGGGACAACAGCTCTGTGCTGACCTACTACCCCACCGCCCTGCTCTTCAACATGGACGCCCTCCCTGCACCTCTCTCCCCTGTGTCCCCTGTCTCCCTCACGGATCCTCTGGACCTCAGCAGCTCCCCCTCCAGCAGCAGTGGGGAGGATGAGGAGGAGGCAGGGCGCACATCGGACCCCCCCAGCCCTGTACCCCCCCACCACATCTACCACTGCCTCCACTGCAGCAAGACCTATAGCAGCCCCTCAGGCCTCTCCAGGCACCAGCTCACCCACTGCCCCAGGGGCAGCGAGATCAGCTCCATACCCAGCCAGGCCTTGCCTCGACCAGCCTTCCACTGCAAAAACTGCCCAAAGGAGTACACCAGCCTGGGGGCTCTGAAGATGCACATCCGCTCACACACCCTGCCCTGCGTCTGCACCACCTGTGGAAAGGCCTTCTCCAGACCCTGGCTGCTCAGAGGACACATCCGCACACACACTGGTGAGTCTTACCCTCTACATTCTTATGGCACTGGGATTGTTATAGGGGTCCTTATTACGCTGTTGGATAGTTGTACACATTGTAATTACATAGTAATAACCCTTATTTATTTCACTATTTTTATTGTTTCACTCACTTCTCTTGGACCTGCACTGTTGGCGCTTAAGAATTTCACTGTACCCTGCAATTACATCTGCGACCCTGTGCATGTGACTAATAAACCAATTTTTATGTGGGGGCCTGGTAGGTTGACATTTCCAGTTCAAACTGGTTGAAGCTTAGGGATTGGCCAGGCATTGATATGTATTAATGTCCCCTGAGGTGTAAACACATGTTATTGCTCCTGGTGACACTATCTTATCTCTGTGTTTATGCGAGGAAATAAGTCAATCAAAAGGCTTGAGTCAGCAAAGGGGATTGCACATCATTGATGTTTTGGTTACACAATCTTTATCAAGACAAGTCTCCTAACATCTGTCTCTCTCCCTTTCAGGTGAGCGCCCGTTCTCCTGCCAACACTGTAGCCGTGCATTTGCGGACCGCTCCAACCTGCGGGCCCACATGCAGACCCACTCTGAGGTGAAGAAGTACCAGTGTTGTTCCTGCTCTCGCACCTTCAGCCGCATGTCCCTGCTACACAAACACACTGCCTCTGGCTGCTGCCCTGCCTCCTAGACACACACCTAGACACACACTGACCCAGCGGCTTAGAACGTTTGGCCGACGATGCCACGGTTGTTCAGTTCCCCATAAGGGATGTTTACTGCGATACAGACTGTAAGTTGCTCTGGGTGAAAGTAGGAACCGACTGTAGTGGGTTGAAAGACCCAGGACCACAGACAATGTTTAGAGGGGGAAGGATCCCCAAACACTGTCATCCATCAATTTGGAGGGGTATTAGGCACCCCCATTGAGCAACATCGTGGCCTGAAGGACAGGGATGGGAGGGTGTTGCCTATAAGTGAACTCTTTTGAATTCTGAAGTGCCTTCCATTTGTAAAAAAAAAAACCAAAAAAAAAACCACCTAACAATTGAAAACAAGTAAATGTTTTTCATATTGTTGTTATGCATAGAGACTTGATGTTGACAGTGAGGTCAATCAAGTGTATATGTGTGTGGAGGGAGCAGCTGGACATGCAGTTAATTCCCAGCATACCCCTCGGTGCCGGCTGGTCCGGGACTGTGACCATAGTGCAGCTGCTGGCGTGTGTGTAGAAAGTGAATGTCGTCTCTCAGTCCACATACACAGCATACATGTATTGGGACAGGTGTGTGTGTGGACAGCTGTCTGTATGGGGTTCTGTGGAGGCAGGGTACTGAGAGATGTGTTAGCTCTGACATCAACAGTTGACCCTCATCTCTTCTCCCTCCTCACCTCTCATCCCCTCACCCCTTCTCCCTTATCTCCTCACCTCACCTCCTCTGCACCTTTTTCCCCGTTACACCTCCCCACCACACTCCTCACCCACATAACATTTGCCAGAACCAAGCCATTGGGATTTGTGTGCTTTGGTCACAAGTCAGTTGACCATATCAGAATGACCAAAGGTAGTCTAAGTCCTATATCCAATAGGTAACTGAACCAAAGCCATTTGAACCATCTGCACGTTGACATTTTCAAATCAAACTTTTATAAATGCCTCAAATAATTTTGAAAGATTTTATACAGATTTTTTATAAAGAGTTTGTATGTGCCATCTCTGCCAATTTGTCAGGAACATGATGCTCTATTTAAGCGACAAATAACTTTGTGATTTATCATGATGTGTTGATATGATTCCTAAACCAGCAGAGATGTTCCTTTCCACTGCTTGCCATATGTAAATAAAGCTTTGACTTAAATCTGTTCTTGGTCTGTTATTGGCAGAGGAGGTTGGTAGCACCTTAATTGGGGAGGATGGGCCGATGGTAATGACTGGTGCAGAATTAGTGGAATGGTATGAAATACATGGTTTCTATTCCTTTTCACTCCGTTCAAATATTATTTTGCAACTATAACTATACATGTATTGTACTGTTACCACACCATTTAACATTTTATTTGTCACATTGGCCCAGCGTCATCCAGGTTAGGGTTTGGCCGGGGTAGGCCGTCATTGTAAAATAAGAATTTGTTCTTAACTGACTTGCCTAGTTAAATAAAGGTTACATTTATATATATATAAGAATACAAGGTGGAGACCTTACCGTGAAATGCTTACTTACAAGCCCTTAACCAACAATGCAGATGTAAGAACATATTTAGTAAATAAAGCAAAGTAAAAAAACAAGTTACACAATACAGGTACTTTGTACATGTAGGTAGGGGTAATAAATGTTGATATAGTATTTTAGAGGTACTCTGTACATATAGGTAGGGGTAATAAATGTCGATATAGTACTTTAGAGGTACTCTGTACATGTAGGTAGGGGTAATAAATGTTGACATAGTATTTTAGTTAGTCATTGTATATTGTGTACAGATTAGATGAGGTAATTTGTACATGTTGGTAGAGGTAATAAATGTTAATATAGTATTTTAGTTAGTCATTGTATATTGTGTACAGGTTAGTCGAGGTACTTTATACATGTAGGTAGGGGTAATAAATGTTGATATAGTACTTTAGTTAGTCATTGTATATTGTGTGCTGCTCTATCTCTGTGTCAGTGTGCTGCTCTGTCTGTGTCTCAGTCTGTGTCTCTGTCTGTATCTCTGGCTCTCTGTGTCTCAGTCTGTGTCTCTGTCTGTATCTCTGGCTCTCTGTGTCTCAGTCTGTGTCTCTGTCTGTATCTCTGGCTCTCTGTGTCTCAGTCTGTGTCTCTGTCTGTATCTCTGGCTCTCTGTGTCTCTGTCTGTGTTTCTGTCTGTTTCTGTCTCTTTGTGTTTCTGTCTATGTCTGTGTCTATGTCTCAGTCTGTGTCTATGTATCCGGCTGTGTCTCTGTATGTGTCTGTCTTTGTCTCTGTCTCTCTGTGTCTCTGTCTATGTCTCTGTCTGTGTCTCTGTCTCTGTCGATGTCTGTCTGTCTCTGTATCCGTCTGTGTCTCTGTCTGTGTCTATGTCTTTGTATCCGTCTGTGTCTCTGTCTCTGTATGTGTCTCTGTCTCTCTGTGTCTCTGTCTGTGTCTGTGTGTCTGTCTATGTCTGTATGCAGGTGTGCGTGAGAGTGCAGACATGTTTGAGTCCCTGGTGTTGAGGGATGTATGGAACACCTGCACACACCTGCCATGCTTTCAGCACAGATTACACAGGGCAGTGTGTGTTTGAGCACATACGCATGTGTGTGGCTGCTGAGCCAACAACACATGGACAACACATGTTCTGGAGGGGTGCATGAATGGACTGACTGCAGGTGGATAGAGAGAGAGAGAGAGAGAGAGAGTGCAGTTTGGATGAGGGAAAAAGAGTGAGAGGTTAAGCATTAAACACACCGAGAATCTCACTGCTGATAAACTGCCAATAGGTACTTATAACAGTGGGAGGCCGTTCCTTCTCTTGCTATAAGAAGTGGTACCTGCTGCGTGCCGACCCGGTAGCGACAAACCTGCCGTTTCTACTTGATGTTGAGCCAATCAGAGAGCACAAAACCCCACATGGGAAGCCAACAGGAGTGACAACAAAAAGGAAAAAAGAGGGCATTTCCTCCGTAAATCCATGGTTAAACGTCATGAGCCAGTCACACTTCATATGCAGTGTAGGCTATAGGATGTTAGCTAGCTAAGTAGTTCACAGACTCAATGCACACAACACTAGATTTTTCCTCCAAGCTATCTTACTACTGTAGCTACTATTGACATTATAATTAAATCACAATGGATTAGTTTCCATAAAACAGCTGCCTGTGTTAGCTGCCAAGTTACTGCAGTGTCCTTAGCTAGCTAGCTAAGTTGTTCTAGCTAGTGAATATGCTAACGTTAGCTAGCTAGCTAGCTAAACATTTGGCTATGGGCTGGCACTGGCAGTAGGGATTATGGTGAGTGAATTAAATTGTTTCTTCGACATCTTGCTAGGTAGTTCTCGAGCTGTGACCATCTTGGTAGTATCAACAAAGGTTTTTTTACAAAATAGCCACGTTAGTGCAGCTAGCTAGCTAACATTGGAATCTATACCAAAAACTAAGCCAAACACACACACATGCATTGCCAAACAAGGCTATTGCCACCTTCTGGTTTGGAGTATTTTAATAAGGCTGAGTGGCTGACGACTTCAAGGTCTTCGCTCTCTGAACACAAAAGAGACCCCCCCACACTCTGTTCAAATGTGCTAAGTACTGTCGTCAGGCAAATGTTTGACAATCCTACAGGTGTGTCTGAGTTATTGGGGTGGGAGATTAAAGAGTGAGAGACCAGCAAAGAGAGACATAATGATCTTTTGAAAACCTGTGCCTGGCTCCAACTGAGAGATAGTTGGCCCCTAGGCAGGAGGTAGCTTGAAATCAGCAGAGTTTGAGAAGCCCTCCTGACCCACATGCTACACTGTACTGCTGCAGGCTTGGATACAGCTGGACACAGCTAGACATAGCTAGGCTAAACCCCAGCAGAGCATTAACCCCCAGCTCAACTCAAGCTGCAGGCTGGAGGATAAGCCAGGCAGTCTCTGGTCCTGGCCGCTAGAGCCACAGTGTGTCTGCATTCTGCTCTACCATCACAGTGTGTCTGCATTCTGCTCTGCCATCACAGTGTGTCTGCATTCTGCTCTCCCATCACAGTGTGTCTGCATTCTGCTCTCCCATCACAGTGTGTCTGCATTCTGCTCTACCATCACAGTGTGTCTGCATTCTGCTCTACCATCACAGTGTGTCTGCATTCTGCTCTACCATCACAGTGTGTCTGCATTCTGCTGTGCCATCACAGTGTCTCTGCATTCTGCTCTGCCATCACAGTGTGTCTGCATTCTGCTCTACCATCACAGTGTGTCTGCATTCTGCTCTCCCATCACAGTGTGTCTGCATTCTGCTCTACCATCACAGTGTGTCTGCATTCTGCTCTACCATCACATAGGGTCTAACCCCAGCTATAGGGTCTAACCCCAGTTATAGGGTCTAACCCCAGCTATAGGTTCTAACCCCAGCTATAGGGTGTAACCCCAGCTATAGGGTCTAACCCCAGCTATAGGGTCTAACCCCAGCTATAGGGTCTAACCCCAGTTATAGGGTCTAACCCCAGTTATAGGGTCTAACCCCAGCCATAGGGTCTAACCCCAGCTATAGGGTCTAACCCCAGTTATAGGGTGTAACCCCAGTTATAGGGTCTAACCCCAGCCATAGGGTCTAACCCCAGCTATAGGGTCTAACCCCAGTTATAGGGTCTAACACCAGTTATAGGGTCTAACCCCAGCTATAGGGTCTAACCCCAGCTATAGGGTCGAACCCCAGCTATAGGGTCTAACCCCAGTTATAGGGTCTAACCCCAGCTATAGGGTGTAACCCCGGCTATAGGGTCTAACCCCAGTTATAGGGTCTAACCCCAGCTATAGGGTCTAACCCCAGCTATAGGGTCTAACCCCAGCTATAGGGTCTAACCCCAGCTATAGGGTCTAACCCCAGTTATAGGGTGTAACCCCAGCTATAGGGTGTAACCCCAGCTATAGGGTCTAACACCAGTTATAGGGTGTTACATCAGCTATAGGGTCTAACCCCAGCTATAGGGTCTAACCCCAGCTATAGGGTCTAACCCCAGCTATAGGGTGTAACCCCAGTTATAGGGTCTAACCCCAGTTATAGGGTCTAACCCCAGTTATAGGGTCTAACCCCAGTTATAGGGTCTAACCCCAGTTATAGGGTGTTACATCAGCTATAGGGTGTAACCCCAGTTATAGGGTCTAACCCCAGCTATAGGGTCTAACCCCAGTTATAGGGTGTTACATCAGCTATAGGGTGTAACCCCAGTTATAGGGTCTAACCCCAGCTATAGGGTCTAACCCCAGTTATAGGGTCTAACCCCAGTTATAGGGTCTAACCCCAGCTATAGGGTGTAACCCCAGCTATAGGGTGTAACCCCAGTTATAGGGTGTTACATCAGCTATAGGGTCTAACCCCAGCTATAGGGTCTAACCCCAGCTATAGGGTCTAACCCCAGTTATAGGGTCTAACCCCAGCTATCCCATGGTCTTGGTACACTCACACATATGGCCCATTTGACCCCCTTCCCTGCCTCCAGCTTTTCATACTACATCCTGGCTAAACCCCTGACTGACTACCCCTCAGCCTACGCCTGTTAACCCCTAACTAACCCCCCACACATGGGTAGGTTATGTGTGCAGTATGCCCTGCCCTCCTGACCCATACAGACCCTGACCCATACAGTCTTTCTGAGGTAACGATGTGTTTCTACCCATAGCGGGGACTGGCGATGGGGTGTGTGTGTGTTTTGGGGGGCGAGGAAGGCCACAACAGGGCCAGAAGGGGCTCAGGTTCCCTCATTTGTGTGTAATGTAAATAGAGCCACCCCACCTTGGAAAAGGATCCCAAAGTCTGATGTAGTGGATAGATGGTGTGCGTGTGTGAACATTTTATTCAGTGTTTTATAGGGTTATGGGCATGTGTGAGTGTGAGTTTGGGGGAGTTTGATGTAGTGGATCTACACAGATGGTGAGTCAGAGCGAGAGAGAGCCAGGGCAGGGGGGACTGAACTCTGCTTGATCCCCCGATGGTGTCAGGTTAGCTGGGCAGAGAGAGGAGCGTGGGTGGGTAGGTTGTATGGATGGAACTTCTGGACATGTGTACATGTGGGTGTGCATGTTTTGTTGAGTGGTAGAGGATGACGTAATGGAGTTCACTTCATTTCTTTTCAGTCGTATTGAAAATGACACTTGTCATGCCAACCAATTTGGCAGTGGGCCTAACGCGGCTCTAACTAAACATTTCACTCAACAGTCAGAGGTAATAGAACCCCCGCTGGGCTGAGTGTCTGGTGGCAACAACATCTGTCTGTCACACTCACACACGCACACACACTGGCACCCAGTGAAAATACACGCGCGTGGACGCATACACATAATTGTGCAAGTACTGACTCAAGTTTTATTGTCATTTTTGTAAAAAAAAACAACGTTATTTTCTCCATCGATGAAACCTAAGCTGTGCCAGCCAGCCAGGGGGACATATTTGGGCTATTGTCTGTGTCTGTGTAGGAGGCACCCTTTTACCCTGTAGCTCTGAGGCAGTGAGATCACTGGAGATGCTGGTGTCTTTCTAAGAGTGTGTGTGTGTGTGTGAGTGTGTGTGTGTGTGTGTGTGTGTGTGTGTGTGTGTGTGTGTGTGTGTGTGTGTGTGGTGTGTGTGTGTGTGTGTGTGTGTGTGTGTGTGTGTGTGTGTGTGTGTGTGTGTGTGTGTGTGTGTGTGTGTGTGTGTGTGTGTGTGTGTGTGAGAGAGATCATGTTTGTGATGTTGGTGTGTGTTTTTATGTCCGAGTCACACATGCAGCGCCTGACTAATGTGACATTCCTGAACCATTACTGACAGACACACAATGCAGAGAGTGTGTGTGTGTGTGTCAGTCTGAGAGAGAGACAGAAGGATGGATAGAGGGAGAGAAACAGAACCAGGAAACAGAGAGAAACAGAGAGAAACATCTCATTGAGATAGCTGTGTTGTGCAGTTTAGGTTAGATAATGCAGCATGTTCTGCTGACCTACTTTACACAGAGAGGGAGATGGCTTCTCTGTTTCTGTCCCCCTCTTTTAACTCTCCTGTACTGCAGTGTTCTCTCTCTCTCTCTCTCTCTCTCTCTCTCTCTCTCTCTCTCTCTCTCTCTCTCTGGGACACAGGAAGTGAGCTGTCAGGCTTGCATAAACACCACCAATCCGGCAGCGCTGATAAAAAACATCTGGGTGGGGTCGCACATCAGTGTGTGTGTGTTTGTGTACATGTATGTGTATGCGTGTGTGTGTGTGTACACCTGTATGTGTGTGTGTATATGTGTGTGTGATGTACCTATGTGTGAAGGAGGTGGGGGGTATACCACTGCACATCAATAAGTCACAGCAGAGTTCAGCCTATGTCTAAAAAGACTAGTGTGTTTGAGCTAGCCAGGACTGACTCAATGGGGTTTGGTGGCTGAGTCACTGGGATCGGGTTCCAGCCAGGAGGGCTTTGTCACCGGGTTAGAATTACTACTAACATAGTTACAAGCCCAATACTCACCATACCCACACACAATGGAGCTTCACTGGACTTTAGTGCAGACCCAACAGCTTTAGAAACATTTCTCATTATGGATGGAGGGAGAAAGGGAAAAAGAGAGGGGGAGAGATAGAGAGAGAGAAGGGGGAACATAGAGAGAGAAAGAGAGGAATGATGAAACCCACAGATGATGAAATGGTCAAGGTTTGTCAGAGCGAGCGAGGGGAAGCAGGAGGTTGAAAGATGTGTTGTATTGGTTGAGGAATAGAACATGTTGTAATGCAGTTCTGATCACTGTCACGGGCTGCTGTAGCTGTGTCTGTGCCAAGTAGAGAAAAAGGACACACTACTGTCTTTCGCTCTTTCACTCTGTCCCTCCTTTGGTTCTCCTTCAGTCCCTAATCTGTCTGTGACACCCCCCCCCCCACACACACACACACACACACACACACACACACACACACACACACACACACACACACACACACACACACCTCAGGACAAATATAAGCTGCTCTACCCAAGGACAGGATATGACCCCATTGAGGGGGTACACACCATTTCCTGCCCACCTCTCCAATGAGACATGAGGTTGGTGTTGTGTCACTCTTCCCAAGTACAGACCCTCTCTGTCCTATTTTCCCTGTTGAAGGATAGACGGGGAGAAATGATTAATAGATTAATAAATTGATAAATGGACTATCAGCGACCCATTGCCTTAATCTAACAAACAGCCACCTCAAAAGAAACCTCAAGCCATAGAAAGGGAATGAATAGAGTGGTCACGCTTCTGAAAACAGACAGTGCTCATCCCCAGTGTAAGACCAAGGAGAGCAGGGCTGAGCTACAGTAGATGGGAACCAACACTGTGTAGGACTGAGGAGAGCAGGGGAGAGCTAGAGGGGAACCAACACTGTGTAGGACTGAGGAGAGCAGGGGAGAGCTAGAGGGGAACCAACACCGTGTAGGACTGAGGAGAGCAGGGGAGAGCTAGAGGGGAACCAACACTGTGTAGGACTGAGGAGAGCAGGGGAGAGCTAGAGGGGAACCAACACTGTGTAGGACTGAGGAGAGCAGGGGAGAGCTAGAGGGGAACCAACACTGTGTAGGACTGAGGAGAGCAGGGGAGAGCTAGAGGGGAACCAACACTGTGTAGGACTGAGGAGAGCAGGGGAGAGCTAGAGGGGAACCAACACCGTGTAGGACTGAGGAGAGCAGGGGAGAGCTAGAGGGGAACTAACACTGTGTAGGACCGAGGAGAGCAGGGGAGAGCTAGAGGGGAACCAACACTGTGTAGGACTGAGGAGAGCAGGGGAGAGCTAGAGGGGAACCAACACCGTGTAGGACTGAGGAGAGCAGGGGAGAGCTAGAGGGGAACTAACACTGTGTAGGACCGAGGAGAGCAGGGGAGAGCTAGAGGGGAACCAACACTGTGTAGGACTGAGGAGAGCAGGGGAGAGCTAGAGGGGAACCAACACCGTGTAGGACTGAGGAGAGCAGGGGAGAGCTAGAGGGGAACCAACACTGTGTAGGACTGAGGAGAGCAGGGGAGAGCTAGAGGGGAACCAACACTGTGTAGGACTGAGGAGAGCAGGGGAGAGCTAGAGGGGAACCAACACTGTGTAGGACCTAGGAGAGCAGGGGAGAGCTAGAGGGGAACCAACACTGTGTAGGACTGAGGAGAGCAGGGGAGAGCTAGAGGGGAACCAACACTGTGTAGGACCTAGGAGAACAGGGGAGAGCTAGAGGGGAACCAACACTGTGTAGGACTGAGGAGAGCAGGGGAGAGCTAGAGGGGAACCAACACTGTGCTCTGAAGGAGGTGTCAAACTACCAAACAAACACATAGGCCAAGGCTGCAGCATGTCATGACATGAGAGGAGAGAAAGCGAGAGAGAGAGATGGTGAAGAAGAATGTGAGAAAAGAATTTGGAGATATTTGGAAGAAAACAACAGAAGTCAGGTGGATAAAAGCATTACTATCATAGACGAAATGTATAGAAAGAGAGGCAGATTAGTGTATAGAGTGAGATTCTCTCTTCCCTTCTCTCTCCCTCTTTGCCACAGGTATTGAGGTATGTGTCTCAGGGGCACCAGCGGTTGTGCTGAGAGGTGCAAGGTGCACGTTTGTTCTCCTGTCAGGACCTGCTTGGGGCTGGGGCAGGGAGGGGCCAGGACAATTCTATTGTTCCGACATTCCTCTCCATGAGGGATTGGGCCGGGTGGAGGTGGCTGAGGTGGGTAGGTGGAAGACTGGGGCGTGTGGGTTGGGGGATAAGAGGGTGACGTGTGTGTGTGTGTGTGTGTGTGTGTGTGTGTGTGTGTGTGTGTGTGTGTGTGTGTGTGTGTGTGTGTGTGTGTGTGTGTGTGTGTGTGTGTGTGTGTGTGTGTGTGTGTGTGTGTGTGTGTGTGTGTGTGTGTGTGTGTGTGTGTGCGCGCATCCAACTGGGCACACCACGTATGTCATTTCAATGTAGATTTGGGGGTATTATTTGGTTGAGATGTTGATCAATGAGATTTCAACCTTTATTCACCCTCTCAAAACGACATCCAGAAGTTTGTTTAATTCCCAATGTGTTATTACTATGTTTTCAACCGTCTAAAAGAACAACCAAATTCCAATGGAAAAACTATGTCAGATAAAAAAATAAAGAAATATGACCCTTACAAATAGCATTGTTGGGAGATATGGAGAGACCTGGTAGGTCAATTACTAATATACTAACACGCTTAGTAAAAGTATTTATCTTCAACTCGCAATCTGTGGATTGTATTTGATTAGATAGATTCTAATTGTATGTTAAATATCACAGCATAGTTGAAAGATATATGGCTGGTAGAAATCCAAAGATGTTGAGGGAAACTGAGGGTTGGGATGTGGAACTGGAGACAAGTAGGAATGAAGTTGCTGGGCATGGGGTAGAATGACGGTCAACAACAAAAAAGTCCGCCCCCTAAAAAAATTGAAGTTTAACTGACACTAAAAAGGAACGTTGTTGCATCCAATGTCTGTTTTCCTGAGGCTGATGCCTCGCAGGGGCTTGTAGTTCCTACTTGTCTCCAGTTCCACATCCAAACCCTCAGTTTCCCTCAACATCTTTGGATTTCTCACACTCACATTTAAACACAATTGGCCCAGAGTTGTCCGGGTTTGGCCAGGGGAGGCCATCATTGTAAAAAAGAACTAGTTCTTAACTGCCATGCCTAGTTAAATAAAGGTTAAATAAAAATTAATAAAATACTGTGGGGGGGGGGGGGGGGGGGGGGATCTTGGATGGTTGGTGGCCTGGTGGTTGGGAGGTGGCTGGTTTGGGTCCCAGATTGAACTGGGTGAGGGATCTGTTCTTGTGCCCTTGGGCGGGACGCTTGACCCTGGTTGCTCCTGTGGGTCGCTCTGGACGGGCGTGTCTGCTGGATGACTGAATGTAATGTTGAGCGGCTTCACTGCTTCACTGTAATGTTTTAAAATTCCCCAAGATTTCATCAAAAATAAAGATTTTTGGTTTAGTTGTCTAAATGTGTTATCACTGCGCTTTCAACCATTTAAAAGCACAACAAAGTTCAAATAGGAAAACAATGTCAGATATTTTGTATTTATACACAAGTTAATGTGTTATCACTGTGCTTCATCTAATAGCACAACCAAATGACCTGGATTACAGTTGAGATTACATTAAAGTACATGGTGCAAGTGATCAATGCTGATCAGATTCTACACAGGTTATTACAGCCATTGTGAAGATCTCCACAGACCTGTGACCTTCGCATGCTATCTTGAACATGCACGCTTTTTATAATTACATAAGACATTTATAGTCACAGTAGGCTTACCACAAAATGTGGCCATGAATGTGTTACTGATACTTTAGCCTTAACTTTAGGCTATTTAGTGTATTACAAAATTATTATTGAATTATGTTTGGATAGTTTCATCTGAGCCACTGGCTTAATTCCATTCTTTAACTGTTATTTGTGGTTTAGTTGGAGACGTGAATCCAACATATCATTTGATAACTTGTCGACAAGTCGATAGGGTATATACTGTATTGCCAAAGTGTCATTGAATTGTGTTTGGTTGTCAACGCAACCAAATATCAACATTTGTAGGAGATTTGATTTGATTTAGTCCTATTCTTTATCATAGATGTTTGATTGAGATGGAGACGTGAATCCAACATATCATTTATTAATTTGTAGACAAACTGGAATTAAAGCCAGACTAAGTCAGTGGCTCAGATGGAAATATCCAAGCAGAAGATAAATCTCCTTCAAATGTTGATATTTGGTTGTGTTCACACCCAAACACAATTCAACAGCCAGTTGGTCTACAAATTATTATTTGATATGTTGGATTCACGGCTCCATCTCATCCAAAAATCTCACTCAAAGAATAGGACTAAATCAAATAAAATCTCACTTTAAATGCAGTTTGATTTGATTTAGTCATGTTCTTTAACTTTGATTCTTGGTTGAGATGGAGACGTGAATCCAACATACAATACATGAACAAAACTATGTGGACACCTGCTCGTCAAAAATCTCATTCCAGAATCATGGGCGTTAATATGGAGTTGGTCCCCCCATTGCAGCTATAACATTCTCCACTCTTCTGGGAAGGCTTTCCACTAGATGTTGGAACATTGTTGCGGGGACTTGCTGCCATTCAACCACAAGAGCATTAGTGAGGTTGGGCACTGATGTTGGGAAATTAGGCCTGGCTCGCAGACAGCGTTCCAATTCATCCTAAAGGTGTTCGATGGGGTTGAGGTCAGGAATCTGTGCAGGCCAGTCAAGTTCTTCCACACTGATCTCGCAAAACATTTCTGTATGGACCTCGCTTTGTGCACAGGGGCATTGTCATGCTGAAACAGCAAAGGGCCTTCCCCAAACTGTTACCACAAAGTTGGAAGCACAGAATCATCTAGAATGTCAATGTTTGCTGTAGCGTTAAGATTTCCCTTCACTAGAACTAAGGGGCCTAGCCCAAACCATGAAAAACAGCCCCAGACCATTATTCCTCATCCACCAAACATTACAGTTGGCACTATGCATTCGGGCAGGTAGCGTTCTCCTGGCATCTGCCAAACCCAGATTCGTCCATCGGACTGCTAGATGGGAAAGCGTGATTCATCACTCCAGCGAACTTGTTTCCACTGCTCCAGAGTTCAATGGCGGAGACCTGTACACCACTCAAGCCGAAGCTTCGCATTGTGCATGGGGATCTTAGGCTTGTGTGGGGCTGCTCGGCCATGGAAACACATTTCATGAAGTTCCCAACAAACAGTTCTGGTGCTGAAGTTGCTTCCAGAGGCAGTTTGGAACTCGGTAGTGAGACGATTTTTATGCGTTAGCGGTCCTGTTCTGTGAGCTTGTGTGGCCTACCACTTCGGGGCTGAGCTGTTGTTGCTCCTAGAAATTTCCAATTCACAATAACAACACTTACAGTTAAACAGGGCAACTTTAGCAGGGCAGACATTCGAGTAACTGACTTGTTGGAAAGGTGGCATCCTATGACATGCCATGTTGAAAGTCACTGAGCTCTTCTGTAAGGCCATTCTACTGCCAATGTTTGTCTATGGAGATTGCATGGCTGTGTGCTCGATTTATACACCTGTCAGCAACGGGTGTGGCTGAAATAGCCAAATCCACTCATTTGAAGGGGTGTCCACATACTTTTGTATATATAGTGTATCAATTATTAACTTGAAGATGAAATTTGAAATCAACCACAGCTTGAAACCCAAGGCCAATACATTACCAGTCAAAAGTTTTCGAACACCTACTCATTAAAGGGTTTTTCTTTATTTGTATTATTTTCTACATTGTACAATAATAGTGAAGATATCAAACGATGAAATAACACATATGGAATCACATAGTAACCAAAAAAGGGTTTTATATTTGAGATTCTTCAAATAGCCACCCTTTGCCTTGATGATAGATTTGCACACTCTTGGCATTCTCTCAACCAGCTTCATGAAGTAGTCATCTGGAATGCATTTCAATTAACAGGTGTGCCTTCTTAAACATTAATTTGTGGTATTTCTTTCCTTCTTAAGCGTTTTAGCCAATCAGATGTATTGTGACAAGGTAGGGGTTATACAGAAGATAGCCCTATTTGGTGAAAGACCAAGTCCATATTATGGCAAAAACAGCTCAAATAAGCAAAGAGAAACAACAGTCCATCATTACTTTAAGACATGACAGTCAGTCAATCTGGAAAATTTCAAGAACTTCAAGTGCAGTCGCAAAAACCATCAAGTGCTATGATGAAACTGGCTTTCATGAGGATCGCCACAGGAATAGAAGACCCAGAGTTAAACTGCTGCAGAGGATAAGTTCATTAGAGCTACCAGCCTTAGAAATTGCGGGCCAAATAAAGTTCAAGTAACAGACACATCTCAACATCAATTGTTCAGAGGAGACTGTGTGAATCAGGCCTTCATGGTAAATTGCTGCAAAGAAACCACTACTAAAGGACACCAATAAGAAGAAGAGGCTTGCTTGAACCAAGAAACGCGAGCAATGGACATTAGACTGGTGGAAATTTTGAGATTTTTGGTTCCAATCCCGTGTCTTTGTGAGACGCAGAATGCCTGCAGTGTGCAAAGCTGTCATCAAGGCAAAGGGTAGCTATTTGAAGAATCTTAAATATAAAATTGATTTCGATTTGTTAACACTTTTTTGGTTACTACATGATTCCATATGTGTTATTTCATAGGTTTGATGTCTTCACTATTATTCTACAAGGTAGAAAATAGTACAAATAAAGAAAAAACCTTTTGACCGGTAGTGTATGTATTGTCTATGTTTAGTTGAACTCTGGGTTGAATTGAAACAATAGCTGTTGATGACGTTTGCAAATGCTATATAGGCCTAAAGAGTATCATTGATAATAATAGTTACATTTAATTTGCTCTGTTAAACCTGCCCTTTCGAATGACTTCAATAGCAACAGTGAATATATTTATTTATTAATATATTTCTCAATAATCATTCTCACAATTGCACTGTAAGTGACAAATATAAAAGCTAAGCAGAGCTGGGCTTGGTAAAAACCCTGAATGGGAGACCAAATTAATAGCTGTACATAGGTCAACTCTCCAGTAGGAGGTGCTGCCCAACCTATTGTTTTTTTCTGATAGTGGATATAAAGTTGTAGATCTGACGTTGTTTCAAAGGCACAAATTCAACATATTTTTATACAAGGTATTTCTATGTTGAAAATTGGTTACAATGGTGACATAATCCTTTGGTTCAAATTTCACTCTCAAAACAACAGTATACTTTGATAACTTTTTCAAAATGTAATGTATTTTCCACGTAGATTCCACGTCACAATACGTCTACAAATTACGTTAAAACAACGTTGATTCAACCAGTTTGTGCCCAGTGGGATCTGTCTGAGTGAGTGAGTGAGAGATTGAATGACTGTCTGTGAGTGAGCACAGATTGCATCCCCCACCTCCCTCCTCCTTCCCACTCCCCCACCCTCCTCCTCTCCTGTCCCGTCTCATCCTGTCCCTCGGGCAGCCGAAGGGCACACAAATGCACCTGCCTGAAATCCAAACCTCCAGGCCAGACGCTTATCCAACCATCTCCAAGTTCTTACAGCATCTTAAAGCCACACACACCGGAGTCCCCTTACACACACACACACACACACACACACGCGCGCGCACACACACACACACACACGCGCACAGGTTAAGATTGACAGTATAGTTGGAGACCCATTTGGTTCGTAGTGAGCACATTCCTTCCTGAGGAATGTTGAGATTTATGACATCACTGTCTAATCCCACTTCATCTCATTCTTATACTGAATCAAACGATTGGAATCTTTGGCCCCCTTCACTTCCACTTCGCTTCAATGACACTTTAATTGTTCAACCTTCTTTAGTTTGATCCATATGAGGCGTTCCTTTTCCTCCCTATAGCACAGCATCAGACGTAACAATATCCTTACTGACCCGGGAAGATCTTAAATGACCCAAATGGAAATGTATCTCATGGTAGATGAAGACCTAAATCAGACCAAGAACCTGTCCTTCCCCCTTTCTCTCATTCCTTCTCTCCCCCCCCCCCCCCCCCCTCTCTCTTCTCTTTCACACACCCAGGACTATACGTAACATCATTGTTCTCATATGTCATACTTCTCTCAGTCTCCAACGTGATGATAGTGTGAAAGGCATATAGAGTTAACCCTGGCATGTTTTCCTTGGCTAGGGTTACTGAGAAAAATGGACTGGATTTTCATGGCTAAGTGATATACACTGCCTGAACGAAAGCTACTCTTGGCATTTGCATGTCAGAGCCAATGGCAGGGAAGATGCAGGTGTGTGTGTTCCTATGTAACAGGACCCTCCTGTGCAAGTAGTGACAGGTGTGTCACCACTTGACCACGCCCCCAGGCCACACGGCACCTCCTGTCCCTAACACCTGTCCGTCTGTGCAGAGACTTGTGTCTCCACGCACGCACGCACGCGCCACACACACACACACACACACACACACACACACACACACACACACACACACACACACACACACACACACACACACACACACACACACACACACACACACACACACACACACACACACACACCACACACACACACACACACACACACACACACACACACACACACACACACACACACACACACACTGGGCTGGTCAGTGGGCTGTGACGGACTGAACACAACCCTGTCTCCATCTGCTTTCTCCAACTCTGTGACATTTAAGATCACCTCTATCCACCACAATACTAAACCACTCTCCACTGACCAGCCAAGGCAATAAAGACAATCACATCAATCAAGCCATGACTGACATGAGTGAGCCACTGCTCATTGTAAAGCTAAACATTTTTGGAATGAGAATTTAGTGACAAGGAGTTGGCATGATTGCACAACTAGGCATTCAGGCTACAAAAATGTAAACGATGGAATAATATTGCCAGAAGCTTGACGTGAATTAGCAATGGATGTCTCTAGTGCTCAATGAACGTCATTCCACGAGAGCAATGTAAGCAGGAATTATTTTTTGGCCAAAGAAAATCCTTCAGAAAGTATTCATAGGCCTTGACTTATTCCACATTTTGTTGTATTACAGCCTGAATTCCAAATCTATTTTCTAACCCATCTACTCACAATACCCGATAATGACAGAGAAAACATGTTTTTAGAAATGTTTGCAAATTTATTGAAAATTAAATATAGAAATATATAGTATTATAGTATATATAGTATATAGTATTCTCACCCCTGAGTCAATTCATCAGTACATGTTATCATCACCTTTGGCAGCGATTCATGCTACGACTCTTTCTGGGTAAGTCTCTAAGAGCTTTGCACACCTGGATTGTACAATATTATTCTTTAAAATATTCTTCAAGCTCTGTCAAGTTGGTTGTTGACCATTCCTAGACAGCTAAGTCTTGCCACAGATTTTCAAGATGATTTAAGTCAAAACTGTAACTAGGCCACTCAAGAACAATGTTGTCTTGGTAAGCAACTCGAGTGTACATTTGGCCTTGTGAAATGAAAAGAAAAAGCCATATCTCTGTCCAGTGTCTGTGTTCTTTTGCCCATCTTAATCTTTTCTTTTTATTGGCCAGTCTGAGAAATTGCTTTATCTTTGCAACTTTGCCGAGAAGGCCAGCATCCCGGAGTCACCTCTTCTCTGTTGATGTTGAGACTGGTGTTTTGCGGGTACTATTTAATGAAGCTGCCAGTTGAGGACTTGTGAGGCGTCTGTATTTCAAACTAGACACTGTAATATACTTGTCCTCTTGCTCAGTTGTGCATCGGGGCCTCCCACTCCTCTTTCTATTCTGGTTAGAGCCCGTTTGCGCTGTTCTGTGAAGGGAGTAGTACACAGCGTTGTACGAGTTCTTCAGTTTCTTGGCAATTTCTCGCATGGAATAGCCTTCATTTGTCAGAATAACAATAGACTGACGAGTTTCAGAAGAAAGTTCTTTGTTTCTGGCCTTTTTGAGCCTGTAATCGAACCCACAAATGCTGATGCTCCAGATACTCAACTAGTATAAAGAAGGCCAGTTTTATTGCTTCTTTAATCAGCACCACAGTTTTCCGCTGCGCTAACATAATTGCAAAAGGGTTTTCTAATGATCAATTAGCCTTTTAAAATGATAAACTTGGATTAGCTAACACAATGTGCCATCGGAACACAGGAGTGATGGTTGCTGATAATGGGCCTCTGTACACCTATGTAGATATTCCATAAAAAAACGGCAGTTTCCAGCTACAATAGTCATTTACAACATTAACAATGTCTACACTTTATTTCTGATCAATTTGATGTTATTTAATTGACAAAAAAATAGCTTTTCTTTCAAAAACAAGGACATTTCTAAGTGACCCCAAGCGTTTGACCGGTAGTGTATATCTTTCAACTATGCTGTGATGTTGAACGTACAATTTCAATCTATCTAATCGAATAGAATCCACAGATTGCAAGTTGAATATAAATACTTTTACTAAGAGTATTAGTATATTAGGAATTGACTGATCCGGTCTCTCTATATCTCCCAACAGCACTATTTCTAGGGTCAATTTTAGATCAATGTTTTGTATTTTCAGCCATTCCTGAACCTGAGACTAGACATAGGCTACCTGAGGGCAATAACAAAATAAATGGTATATTGATTCTGTATCCTCACAACAAAATCTGCAGAGCTTCGATGATTTTATGCGCCAAATATTCAACATTTTGTTGGTGGCAATAATTCTATATAGGTGCCCTTTGCGAGGCATTGGAAAACATCCCTGGTCTTTGTGATTGAGTCTGTGCTAAACTTTCATTGCTCGACTGAGGGACAGATAATGTGTGGGGTACAGAGATGAGGTAGTCATTCAGAAATCATATTAAACACTATTACTGCACACAGAGTGAGTCCATGCAACTTATTATGTGACTTGTTAAGCACATTTTTACTCCTGAACTCATTTAGGCTTGCCATAACAAAATATTTATTGACACAAGACATTTCAGCTTTTCATTTCAAATTAATTTGTAAACATTCCGAAAAACATAATTCCACTTTCACATTATGGTGTGTGTGTGTGTGTGTGTGTGTGTGTGTGTGTGTGTGTGTGTGTGTGTGTGTGTGTGTGTGTGTGTGTGTGTGTGTGTGTGTGTGTGTGTGTGTGTGTGTGTGTGTGTGTGTGTGTGTGTGTGTGTGTGTGTGTGTGTGTGTGTGTGTGTGTGTGTGAGTGCGTGCGTGCGTGCGTGCGTGCGTGCGTGCGTGCGTGCGTGCGTGCGTGCGTGCGTGTGTGTGTGAAGTGTGTAGGCAAGTGACACAAAATCTTCATTGAATCAATTGAAAAATCAGGCTGTTCCACAACAAAATGTGAAAAAAGTCAAGGGGTGTGAATACTTTCTGAAGGTACTATAAGTATAGGTTAAGTTACCTGAAATGACTAGCTAGCTAATTAAGCTAATTCACTAGCTCGAAAAGATGTTTGTTGTCTACGAACTGTAAGTACGGTATTGATTAATATAGTAATGAAAAGTACTATTCTTGTGTGATATTTCACACAGTCGTTATTGAAAAGAGACTTACAACACCGTACAACTGGCGACTGAAGTCAGCATGCATGTACCCAGCCCGCCACGAGGAGTCGCTAGAGCGCGATGAGACAAGGACATCTCGGCCAGCCAAACCCTCCCCTAACCCGGACGATACTGGGCCAATTGTGTGCCACCTCATGGGTCTCCCAGTTGCGGCTGGCTGCAACACAGCCTGAGCTCGAACCCAGGTCTGTAGTAGTGCAGTGCCTTAGATCGCTACGCCACTCGGGAGGGCCCTAATAAACATATTTTTTACATAGAATTAAGCATAATAATTATGGCTCTAGATTGCAGGAAAAAGCTTTTTCAGGTGTTTGAAAAATGCTAAATTTTCAGGTACGGACCACCCCCCAGCCATCTTCAAATACTTTGTGCCCCTCACATTTCCACCATGGCTATATTTTCTATAAAATACTAAATTGCCAGTGTGATGAATTAATATGAGGAGCTATGGTCATTTTATTTCATTGCTTTCCTATTTTGAATACCTATTCCTTTTACATAATTATATGGCTTGTATTTAAGATTTAAATAGGATGAAATTAGTTAATCAGAGACACACACACACACACCATAGTTCTGACTCCTCAGGACCAGCTGAGATAGAGTAATATGCAGGTACGTATGCTTATCCCCCTTTCATCCCCTCCTCCTCCCTTCACTCCCCCTCTTCTCCCTCAGACGTTGAAGTCATTACTTGACAGGTTGTTTTCTTGAACCCAAAGGAAAACACCCCCCCCCCGGACAGTGCTGAGAGGATTCCCACATGACTGCCTCGGCACGGTGCCACCGACCCCCGCACACGCACGCACAGCACACACACACACACACACACACACACACACACACACACACACACACACACACACACACACACACACACACACACACACACACACACACACACACACACACACACACACACACACACACACACACACACACACACACACACACACACACACACACACACACACACACACACACACACCAACCAACCAAACAATTTAGCTTTGTGCAAAAGCTTTTCCAGATGTGCCCTCATCAGAGTATATCAGAGTGGAGCTGGAGCGGAGAGTGGAGCATGAAGTGGAGCGCGGAGTGGAGCATGGAGCGGAGCAGGAGCGTGGAGTGGAGCATGGAGCGGAGCTGGAGTGTGCCCCATTTGACTGGCGCGTGGAGCAAGATTCCCAAAGGCTGGAGTGTCGGTCTTCTCACCCGCTTCATTTTCGTTCCAGTAGTGCTCCAATACCATTCACTTCACGAGTGCATGCATTTGTAGTCTACTTGTGTGCTGCTATAGCCCTTTGCTTTAGCTACTGTCATGGAGTTTGCAAAATATTTTCATAAAGAAACTGATAGAACACACAGGTGCTAAATCAAGGTGATTTACAAAAACGAGGACCAAGAGCAAGAGAGGGAGTGTGGTGATATAGTGTCCACAACTAAATAGTCATTGTGGAATCTGAAAAGACACATATCCTGAAGGCATGACAGTGTACTTCTGTGGAGGCTGCTCATAATAATGTCTGTAGCAAATGGAGCAAATGGAATGAACATCAAACACCTGCACACCATGTGTTTGATGTACTTGATACCATTCCACCAGTACCACTCGTCATTACCACGAGCCCGTTCTCCCCATTCAAATTGCCACCAACATCCTGTGGTCTACTTACTACCTGCACATGCTAAAAAAAAGGAACAAGGTGGGAAGATAACTGTGTCACAGTAGCAAAGTATTTATAAACAGAAAATCTGATCTCTTAAACATTTCCTTAATTTTTGTACTATTATCTATAGATTAATTGATTTTGGCCCAATAGGCCTGGCATATTTCCATGGTCAAGGAGCTTTCTGTTTTGATTGGGTTATTTTGCCTAAAAACCTTTAGAGCTACCTATAGATTTTTTTTATTTAACAACTCTGCATCTCTGCCCAGCCTGGCAAGAGTGGCCAAAGGGTGTTTTGCAACCCCCATGGCTCTGCAAGTATGGAGAGGGTATTCTCTGCTGCTGGCCTTCTCTCCAGGCACCATCGCATGAGCCTGAAGCCACAGACTAGCCAAACTACTGTTTCTAAAAAGGCACTAATAAGTCATTTTTTGTTTAATTTGTATTTAATTGTAAGTAAGTCACAGCCTATATGCACAATTTATATATATAATGATTTAACACAACAAAATGTTGTTTAAATGCTGAGCTCTTTATGTCCCTACCAGCCAATTGTGTCGCCTTCGCAAATGCTTCACAATGTATTTCTTTGTAGGCTATAGCTTAAATAATTCATTTCTGAGTGAATTTGGAGCGGCAGTTTTTTTTCCTGTGAGCACGGAGCGGTTTTTAGCAGAGCGGTTGGAAAGGACGTGAGGCGCTGGAGCGGTGCTCCATGAGGGATGAGCGGGTTTTCCAACAGCTCAACTCCGCTCACATGCTCTGGCCCTCATCCGTTCTATTACAGAGAGATGCCACCAAGGACAAACCTACAAACACACACACACACACACCGAAGACAGGATGTCATAAATGCTAGCCAAATGGGACATGATTACCAGAGGATCCTCAGACAGGCCAGAGGGAGGGAGGTGTAAGCATCCCCTTTCTCTGGTTAATTTACTGTAAAACTCCCAATCCTCAATACACAACTCTAAAATTCATTTGATGACTATGGATCTCTCTCTCTCGTCCCCCCCGCCCCCCCCCCTCTCCAGTGACAGACAAGATTCTACCCCAGTTATCCCAAACAGCTGTATAAATCTGGACCCACGTCACACTGACGGCAGGCAAGGGAGAGGGGGCTTACGGTAGGCCCAATAAGGTGCTCCCTTGGGGGCTAGACCACCCCACTACCCCCTGGGTCCTGGAGATCTAGAGCCTGGATCAGTCACTCAGATTATAAAAGACTGTTCAAATTGTCTAAAGTGGCCCAGCTCCACCTCTCCTATTTTAAGGCCCCATCAACCTTGGAGATACAACGTACATGTTGGATTTGTTCCAAGCAACACTCTCCTTGGCTTGCTCTTTTGAGAGTTTGGAGGGTTTTGTGTTGCTCTTGTGGTTGCTGTTTGTGTCAAATGCATTAGTGTTGCTCCATGAGTGTTGCTCCATGATTAATTGAGATAGAGTCATTGATACACAAGGCACGGTGGAGTTGCTCTTTCAGATCGGAGGACACAGGACAGGAAAGGATGCTAGGAAGCCAGGAAACCGACACTTTAGCATATCAGGACATTTAGCCAACTTGTCTTTCATTTATCTTCTCTTTAAACAAAGGTGACTTAAGCGTTTCTCACTATCACTCTAACAGTCTCTCCATTAACAGATTTTCACTCCCTCTCTCCTTCCCTCCTCTCCCCATTTCACTCCCTCTCTCCTTCCCTCCTCTCCCCATTTCACTCCCTCTCTCCTTCCCTCCTGCCTCTATCAATGGAGCGCTAAATGAGCAACAAATATCTAATCCACCTAGAATTGACACCTCACATCAAGGGAAAGAGGGGATAAGGAGGGAGGTAAAGAAAGTACTAATAAAGCAATTACTGCCCCCCCCCTAAGCTCAGCCTCCACCCTCGCTCCCCATCCTCCCTCTCCCTCCTCCTCTCCTCTCCCAGCAAAAGCCCTCACGCCTCAGCAGGTGTGGAGAGAGAAATGGAGAGAATGAGTGAAAAAAGAATAAGATGAAAAGAAAGAGAAAGAAAGAAAGAGAGCACCTGTTTTGAGTGCCAGTCCTTTGCCATACATGCTGGCCTGGACTTGCACTGCCGCACTTTAAACAGAAAAAACCTCCCTGCACCATCAGTCTCTCAGCTTCTAGATGTCCATTTGAGTCATACAACAGACACTCTTATCTAGAGCAACTTAAAGTAGTAAGGGTATACATTATCATACTGGTCCCCAGCGGGAATCAAACCCACAACCCTGGCGTTGCAAGCGCCATGCTCTACCAACTGAGCTACAACGGACTACCAAGCAGCATTGGGGTCAATTCCATTTCAATGTCTATTCACTCAATTCAAAGTGTAATTTATATTCAATTTTTTCTAAATTGGAATTCAGTTCCAAGTCTATTTGGTCTCGTCTCCAAATCAATTGCGCTTTACCCTCATAGGTTGACAGACAGGGATGAGGTGTTTAACCAGATATGCTTTGTGGAGTTACTCTTATATTCTTCTCCTACTTCTATATATATTATTCTCCACAACTATACTCCTATTTCTCTCTCTCTCTGTATCACATACACAACCATCACTGCTCTAGTCAGATCCTCCACAGCCCCTCATTAACGTCCTGGCAGGGGGTGGAGGCATCAAAGTAGCAGGGTCCCTGCAGACTCCCTGAGCAATCCTACCATGGGGGTCTGGAGCCGCAACGTCTCACCCCCCAATGAGAGGCCATGACACACACACACAGTAGCTATGACCCCATAGGACCAGCTGGGATAGAGTCATGTGCAGGAATACAAAACCCCCCATTCCTTTCAGTGTCGGCTGGGCTAGCTTTTTCCCACCATTGGCCCATTTGTGTCAGGGCTTGAGGAGATCAGCTCCCCATATCTTCACCCCCAGTGTGTGTTTGTGAGTGAGTGTAAATCAGTAATGTCTAATATTGGTTTATGTGAGTTTCAATGACAAACACATAGAAAGCAGCCTCTCATACAAGTATGCAGGTAATTCAATCACATTTTTAAATCAATCATCACAATTGATGGGTATTGACAAGCACAGTTAGAGGCCTATGGAATGGGAGGATTGTGTTTGTGTTGGAAAAGCAAGGAGGGGTCTACAAATACCAATCCAATCTGCCAGAGAGGCAAGTGCAGCAGGAGGGTAACAGAGGGGTAGAGGAGGAGGGGGTGGAGGGAAGGCACCTTGCAACAGCTGGTCTCAATTATCCATGGAGGGGCTGGGGGGGGGGGTGTGTGTGAGACAGGGGGGATACGGGGGCTGAGTCTGTGTGTGAGACAGGGGGATGGGGGGGGGGGGGCGCTGAGACCACTGGCGCCAGAAGGGGAGCAACAGGTCAGGGAGGATGAAGATTATAAAAATACTATAGCAGGCAGTTGGCCTTGTGGTGGTGTGAGGGAGGGGTGGGTATACCTCGGCTGGCTCTGAGAATCAGTGCCACAGGATGTGCAATGGAAGAGTATGTGCGTGTAACAGGGCAGCTTTTTACCTCCACTTCCTGTAATATAACTTTCCTGTCCAAACAACAGAAGTTCATTCCTCTGTGACTACGACCAGAAATAGAATATTGTAATTTCCACAGCAGACTCGGGCCAGGACAGTTTGACAATCCTTTCCTGCAAAATTCTTAGACTGACTGGTATTACTGTCTAAGTGTGTGTATGTTTCGGTGTGTGTATCCCTTTGTCAGTGAGTCATGTATTGTATACATAGTTAGATATGTGGTTGTTGCCAGAGCCGTTTCTGCTTTACAGAAAATCCCCTCTATGGAAAGGGGACGTCTGTATCGCCCTCTAGTGGAGAAAGATGTGAAACACTGGATGACGTTCAAAGACACAGAACTGATCACGTCAGCTTTGAGTTCACCCCTCGCATGGTTAAGTTGAGGATATAGTGAGGGAATGCTGATCTCAGACCTGTGCTAAAAGACATCTACACAGAGCTCTAAGAAAACAGAAGTCAGATAGCCAGGCAGAGAAAATAGTTGTATTTCACAGCTTTTGACAGTTGCACTCTGTATCATAAAATCCCTCAAACAGTGAGACTGTCTCTACAATTTGTCTTTCATTATATAATATATTATATAAATATATATATTATATAAATATTAAAAAAATTGCACGAAGCACATAATTAAATCAACAAACATACCATCAATGACCAACAGCTGTGGACTGATCTTGATGCAGTGGACTGATCTTGATGCAGACTGTACGGTAAACGTTGTGTTTATATTGTTTAAATGAAGATAACCAGACTCACACATGATACCAGTCAGTAGACAGGTAGGTAGGTAACATGGATGTAAACAATGTGATAACGCAGCACTTAGAAAAACACCACACTAATCAGAAACAGTCCCTTTTCAAAATCAAAACCAATGTCAGAGAATCAAAACCCAAAAAAGTTTCAGATCTGAATCACACACCGCATGCATTGTGTATGTATAACTAAGAACACTACCCACACCGCACTGCACACTGTGACCCATCTCTGTTTGTCAGTTCAAGTGACCAACTTTTGGGAAAATAATCAAGCTATACGGTAGACAGATCTCTGATCTTTATGTGCTTTAGTCAACCCCTACCTCAACAAACCTACTGTACGTATGTCAACGACCAGGTTAACTATGGTGGGTGCCTATATATAAACTAAAACCTTGTAGAAACCATGCGTATAAGAAAGAATGTCCTGAAAGACAAAATGGTGAAACAATACCATGGAACAATTACACATTCAGCTACAATGTAAAACAAGCATGATTGTCCAAAAAGGGTTTGAGAACAACTTTCATCAGGTTGGATGAATATGTAACAGTTGCTGCTAGGCTATCTGAAAGATGCCTGTATGATAGTGGCACATCAAGATGCATAGCCAGGGAAAAGTGAGGAACCTGGCGCAACTACTTTCACACTCACATGCTCCCACACTTCTCGTACAATGCAATACCACAATGACTCCGATAACGGCACAAGGCAAAATAACCGCACTTAAAAACCTATAACATATGCTTAAAATAGAAACGAGATAAAAAGCGAATAAAATAAAGACTATGATATAATCCGGAACAGACCTGAGAGAACAGAACCCTGAGCCAAAGGACTTCTTCTGGACGTTGCCCAAGGACACTGATCTCCAACTCCCTCATTCTCTCTGGTTCATATAGAGTCAATGAACTAAGCAGACCAGACCCAGCTGCTATCCCAAAAACTATACTTTGGTATTTGTTTCATTAGACCATTGTTGATATACTCCCAAAATGTTTTGCATTTCAGCAATCAAGTTCAAGATATACTGCATAACTTTCAAAATACAGAAATACAGCCGGTATGATGCTTCGTTTTGCATCATACCGGCTGTATTTCTGTATTTTGAAAGTTAGATATCTTTAACTTGATTGCTGAAATGCAAAACAATTGGTGCTGTATCAACAATGGACTAATGACAACAAAAAACAGCATTTTGGGGGGAGTTTTCCTTTAAGACTAGAACAATGACAATCTTTTTCAACGGTAAATGGCCTGAGCAAGACATCATTTATCCACCATCTTTGGTCCCCAACCCCTAGTCCTAGGGAGCACTAGGGCATGCAACGGTTTG
Source organism: Salmo salar (assembly GCF_965601325.2). Taxonomy (NCBI): domain Eukaryota; kingdom Metazoa; phylum Chordata; class Actinopteri; order Salmoniformes; family Salmonidae; genus Salmo; species Salmo salar. The sequence goes on along the minus strand of NC_138303.1, from coordinate 19,314,045 downwards.
TTCCAACCCAGCATCAACACGACTGATTCAGCTACTCATTTAATCATTATAACCTAGAATAGCTGAATCAGGTGTGTTAGTGCTGGGTTGGAACAAATCCTTGCATACCCTGTAGCTCTCCAGAACCAGGATTGGTGACAACTGCCATAAGAAGTAAACAGACAGATCCTCTTTCTCATCCTCCTAAAAGAGTCTGGCTTTTGCCTTCTCTTGTCCAATGTTGACTGCAGCCCTGCTTCTTCCTCCCTGGATATCCGCTCCATCATGGTTCTCATCATCGTGGGCCCAGCTTCGCGTCAGAGGGGTGAGCTCCGGTGCAATCGAATCTCCGTCCTAAACAAACGTGAAAACAAACAGATACCAGAGTCAATTTTAAAATGTGGAAAAAGTAAGATGATCATTAGAAAGCAAATGACGGATTCCTCTTTAAATCTCTGTATTTCTCCAAAGCTCAGTTGTCCTGAGTCTTCACAACACTGCCAGGAGAGGGAGGGACACACTCAAGTTTTTTAATACTATATCTCTTGACACATTGATGAAAATAGACATGGCCTCTAAACCTTCAAGCTTCATATTGGACCCTATTCCAACTAAACTACAGAAAGAGCTGCTTCCTGTGCTTGGCCCTCCTATGTTGAACATAATAAACGGCTCTCTATCCACCGGATGTGTACCAAGCTCACTAAAAGTGGCAGTAATAAAGCCTCTCTTGAAAAAGCCAAACCTTGACCCAGAAAATATGAAATACTATCGGCCTATATCGAATCTCCCAATTAAAAAAATAATAATCTGTTGCGCAGCAACTCACTGCCTTCCTGTAAACTAACAACGTATACAAAACGCTTCAGTCTGGTTTTAGATCCCATCATAACACTGACTGCACTCGAAGGTGGTAAATGACCTTTTAATGGTGTCAGACCGAGGCTCTGCATATGTCCTCATGCTCCTAGACCTTAGTGCTGCTTTTGATACCATCGATCACCACATACTTTTGTAGAGACTGGAAACCCAAATTGGTCTACACGGTCAAGTTCTGGCCTGGTTTAGATCTTATCTGTCGGAAAGATATCAGTTTATCTCTGTGGATGGTTTGTCGTCAGACAAATCAACTGTAAGTTTCGGTGTTCCTCAAGGTTCCATTTTAGTGATGTCATTCGGAAACAATGTTAACTTTCACTGCTATGCGGACTTGACACAGCTGTACATTTTCGATAAAACATGGAGAAGCCCCAAAATTGCCCTCCATGGAAGCCTGTATTTCAGACATTAGGAAGTTACTTATTTTTACTTAATTTTTTACTTTTAAATTCAGACAAAAAAAAAAAGAGATGTTAGTTCTAGGTCCCAAGAAACAAAGAGATCTTCTGTTGGATCTGACAATTCATCTCAAATAAAACTGTAAAGGACCTCGGCGTTACTCTGGACCCTGATCTCTCTTTTGATGAACATATCAAGACTGTTTCAAGGACAGCTTTTTTCCATCTAAGTAACATTGCAAAAATCAGAAACTTTACCCAAAAATGCAGACAAATGAACCCATGCTTTTGTCACTTCTAGATTAGACTACTGCAATGCTCTACTCTCCGGCTAAAGCACTAAACAAACTTTAGTTAGTGCTAAACACGGCTGCTAGAATCTTGACTAGAACCAAAAAATGTGATCACATTACTCCAATGCTAGCCTCTCTACACTGGCTTCCTGTTAAAGTTAGGGCTGATTTCAAGGTTTTACTGCTAACCTACAAAGCATTACATGGGCTTGCTCCTATCCATCGCTCCGATTTGGTCCTGCCATACATATCTACACGTATTCTATGGTCACAAGATGCAGGCCTCCTTATTGTCCCTAGAATTTCTAAGCAAACAGCTGGAGGCAGGGCTTTCTCCTATAGAGCTCCATTTTTATGGAATGGTCTACCTATCCTTGTGAGAAACGCAGACTCAGTCTCAACCTTTAAGTCTTTACTGAAGACTCATCTCATCAGCAGGTCCTATGATTGAGTGTAGTCTGACCCAGGGGTGTGAAGGTGAACAGAAAGGCACTGGAGCGACGAACCACCCTTGCCGTTTCTGCCTGGCCGGTTCCCCTCTCTCCACTGGGATTCTCTGCCTCTAACCCTATTACGGGGCTGAGTCACTAGCTTACTGGCGCTCTTCCATGCCATCCCTAGGAGGGGTGCGTCACTTGAGTGGGTTGAGTCTCTAACGTGATCTTCCTGTCCGGTTTGGCACCCCCCTCGGGTCCGTGCCGTGTGGGAGATCTTCGTGGGCTATACTTGGCCTCGTCTCAGGGTAGTAAGTTGGTGGTTGAAGATATTCCTCTAGTGTTGTGGGGGCTGTGCTTTGGCAAAGTGGGTGGGGTTATATCCTGCCTGGTTGGCCCTGTCTGGGGGTATAGTTGGACGGGACCACAGGGTCTCCCAACCCCACCTGTCTCAGCCTCCAGTAATTATGCTGCAATAGTGTGTGTCGGGGGGCTAGGGTCAGTCTGTTATATCTGGAGTATTTCTCCTGTCTTATCCGGTGTCCTGTATGCTACCTCTAATTCTCTCTTTCTCTTTTCTCGGAGGACCTGAGCCCAAGGACCATACCTCAGGACTACCTGGGCTGATGACTCCTTGCTGTCTGCAGTCCACCTGGTCGTGCTGCTGCTCCAGTTTCAACTGTTCTGCCTGCGGCTATGGAACCATGTCCTGTTCACCGGACATGCAACCTTGTCCCGGGACCTGCTGTTTTCGACTCTCTCTACCGCACCTGCTGTCTAACTCTGAATGATCGGCTCTGAAAGCCAACTGACATTTACTCATGGAGGTGCTGACCTGTCGCACCCTCTACAACCACTGATTATTATTATTATTATTATTATTATTATTATTATTAGACCCTGCTGGTCATCTATGAATCCGGCACAGCCAGAAGAGTACTGGCCACCCTTAGGAGCCTGGTTCCTCTCTAGGTATCTTCCTAGGTTCCTGCCTTTGTAGGGAGTTTTTCCTAGCCACCGTGCTTCTACATCTACATTACTTGCTGTTTGGGGTTTTAGGCTGGGTTCTTGTATAAGCACTTTGTGACATCGGCTGATGTAAAAATGACTTTATAAAAGCATTTTTTTGATTGATTATGTGTGGTGCAGGTAAGCTGGTCATAGCTAGCTGGCTTAGCCTTGCACTCGAATGCCATCTTCCCCACACAACGCTAACAGTTTGAGATAAAGAGATCCATACAGTAAATGAAAGACAGAGGCCTCCTGACCTGAGGCTTGGAGAAGTTGTTGTCCATGCACCACTTGACAAAGTTCATCTTAGCTGCCTCCACAGTCTTCTCATCTCTCTTCTTAAAGTAGACCCTGATCAGCTGCTCAGCAAACCGATCTGGCAGCATCTGAGACACCTACAGGGGAGAACAATCATGTCAAATAATGTTTTCAAGATCCAAAAAGAACAGACTATTTCTAAAAAGATTTGAGAGTGCATTGTAGTATTGACCTGGTCCCTGCTGATCTGGGTGGTTTTGGTTGGGGTATTCTTACAGTAGAAACGCATGTTGTTGATGGGGTTCTTCTCCTTCATACCCCAGTCCATGTTGATGATCTGATGAAGAGAATTAAAAGAGGAACAGACAGAGATAAGGCGGGAGAGAGAGAGATAGGTAAAGAGTCAAAGAGAGTAGTGCTGAGCGATTACTGCTTTTCTAGGTCGGTTCGGTTATTAAAAAAAGTGTTACGGTTTTCGATATCTGTCATTTTTATAAAACATTAAATGCATTATGAAATAATGACAAAATATTTGAGCTTTTTAATTGTGAAGGATTTGATTTCTCTCTAGAGAAACAGTGTGTTGGGCTCACAAAAAACCTAGAACTAAATGGAATTCAAGTAATTAAACCAACGTTGGTCAATTAGTTGTTTAATAACCCGCCCCCAAAAAATGGTGGTTAATCTGGCCTTCATGGCAAATATGTCCTCTTAAATCTCCACCTGGTACAGTCAGAAGAAGACTGGCCACCCCTCAGAGCCTGGTTCCTCTAGGTTTCTTCTTTTCTAGGGAGTTTTTCCTAGCCACTGTGCTTCTACATCAGCATTGCTTGCTCTTTAGAGTTTTAGGCTGGGTATCTGTAAAACACTTTGTGACAACTGCTGATGTCAAAAGGGCTTTATAAAAACAAATGTTATTGATTGACATACTTCCAATAACGCAAACAGTAATAAAGGGTTATCTATAGACGGGCATGTTATGTGACATGTTTTGTCTTTGATCAGTTCCCTGATTGAGGTAAAAAGACTGGACACTCACATTGACTACAAAGTCCCCTGGCTCTAGAGTGAGGCCCTGGAGGTCGCTCTCAGGCCTGCACGTCGCCAATTCACTTGCCCATTTCAGGAGCTGTTCCTGGGCGAGAGAAGAGGAGGATGAGAGGCACATAATATGGATCTTCTAAAAAAAGCTCACCTAGAAAGCCATGGGAGGATATTCACCCTCCATCCCCCAGACATGCACACACACACCTGTGAGACCTCCACACGTTTCTTGGCTTGGGTCTGTCCCACATTCTTGTAGAGGTTTCTGCAGGTGATGTTCTGGAGGATCTTTCTGGCCTCGGCCAGCTCAGAGGATGAAGAGTACAGGATCTGCTCAAACACATGGTCTACATGGGGGGGGGGGGGGGAGAGACAAGGAGTGTGGGAAGAGAAGAGGTTAATCATGCAAACCAAACCCAGCCTGTTAGGGCAGCCATGACACCGAGAATAAAACCCTGACAACCAAAGAGGTTTGAACCATATAATGAGAGTGAGTAGACAAGACCAGAGAGAGCCATTCTACATATTATATTTCTATGGGGTTGAACTGACCAGTGAGTTTAGTGTAGGCCTCCATGTCATATATTGCTGTGGAGATGGTGAACATATTTCCCTCTGAACCTTGAATCTGGATGTAGGGTTCTGCCTTGACGAAGGCCTCTGTGATCCTGAATCAAGACAGACACAGGCACACACGCACTTAAATCAAACATGTAATTTTGAACCCATAACATACAGCAGAAAAACACCTGAATGTATGACTATATAAGAGATTGTAAGTCAGCTAGATATTTAACAGTAGAATGAATAGCTGTTGATGTGAGAGCACTTACATTGTCTCTATTATGTGTCCCACTTTGTGCTGGTAGGCTTTTCTGTGGAGGTAGTTGCGTGTGTGGAACATGTCGTACAGATTACCCACTTCCTGAATGCGGACAACACACATGGATATCACCGGTAACGTAAGTGACCTTGTCCGAGCCAGAGCGGCCCATAGGCTCCTGCCCCATCTTCTGATTCTGTAGCGTGAGGCAGCTTGATGTACAAGTACACCCCCTAGACAGGACACTAGTCTATAGCTGGGCCTAGTCTATATCACCAATAAAGTAGGCTAATACCTCATTACTTCAAGTTGAATGAAAACATAACAATGAAAGGAATGAATGGGAGGTGAAATCTAGGGCCAAGCCTTCACCTTTTCTCTAGTGCAGATCTGCTTCTTCCCATCTACCTCACACACACGAGCAAACTTGAGGAAGCGATGGTAGTCAAAGTTATTTTGGATGCCCAGGTGGTAGCAGTCCCTATGGGGAGGGAAAGAGAGAGTGTTGGTTTGGTCTTCAGTCTGGGTTATCCTTTTCTTTATGTATCCATTTTGTTTAAATGTGTTTAAACTGCTGTCCTGTTGTAATACTCCTGACGTAATTGTTTGTATGTTCCTGTTGTCATTTAAGTAAAAAAAAAAAATAATAATAATAATAAAAGCTCACTAAACAAAATGTACATTTGTATTAATTTCCTCTGCTCTAAAATAAAACAGAATTGAAACAGAAAGAGAGGGAGAGAGAGATTGATGGAAAGCTGCCCAAAGTGCACTTTCTTCCAATTATAAATTGGGTGGTTGGAGCCCTGAATGCGGACAATCTGGACCCTCTCTTTCTAAAATTATCCGCCAAAATGATTGCAATCCCTATTACTAGCCTGTTCAACCTCTATTTCGTATCGTCTGAGATCCCCAAAGATTGGATAGCTGTTGCGCTCATCCCCCTCTTCAAAGGGGGAGACACTCTAGACCCAAACTATTATACAGACCCATATCCATCCTGCCCTGCCTTACTAAAATCTTCAAAAACCTAGTTAACAAACAGATGAACGACCATTTCGAATCCCACCGTACCTTCTCCACTATGCAATCTGGTTTCCGAGCTGGTCACAGGTGCACCTCAGCCATGCTCAAGGTCCTAAACGATATAACCGCCATCGATAAAAGACAGTACTGTGCAGCCGTCTTCATCGACCTGGACAAGGCTTTCGACTGTCAATCACCGCATTCTTATCGGCAGACTCAATAGACTTGGTTTCTCAAATGATTGGCTCGCCTGGTTCACTAACTACTTCTCAGATAGAGTTCAGTGTGTCAAATCACAGGGCCTGTTGTCCGGATCTCAGGCAGTCTCTATGGGGGTGCCACAGGGTTCAATTCTCAGGCCGACTCTTTTCCCTGTATATATCAATGAGATATATAAATAATCGCTCTTGCTGCAGGTGATTCTTTTATCCACCTCTACGCAGACAACACCATTCTGTATACATCTGGCCCTTCTTTGGACACTGTGTAGCAAACCTCCAAACGGGCTTCAATGCCATACAACACTCCTTCCGTGGCCTACAACTGCTCTTAAATGCTAGTAAAACTAAATGCATGCTCTTCAACCGATTGCTGCCCGCACCCGCCCGCCCGCCTAGCATCACTACTCTGAACGGTTCTGACTTAGAATATGTGGACAACTACAAATACCTAGGTGCGGGTTAGACTGTAAACTCTTCCCAGACTCACATTAAACATCTCCAATCTAAAATTAAATCTAGAATCGGCTTCCTATTCGCAACAAAGCCTCCTTCAAGCATGCTGCCAAACATACCCTCGTAAAACTGACTATCCTACCAATTCTTGACTTTGGTGATATCATTTACAAAATAGCCTCCAACACTCTACTCTGCAAACTGGATGTAGTCCATCACAGCGCCATTCGTTTTGTCGCCAAACCCACTGGCTCCAGGTCATCTATAAGTCTTTCCTAGGTAAAGCCCCGCCTCATCCTGCCCACCATAGCAACACCCACCCGTAGCACATGCTCTAGCAGGTATATTTCACTGGTCACCCCCAAAGCCAACACTTCCTTTGACCGCCTTTCCTTCCAGTTCTCTGCTGCCAATGACTGGAACGAATTGCAAAAATCACTGAAGCTGGAGACTTATATCCTCTAACTTCAAGCATCAGCTGTCAGAGCAGCTTACCGATCACTGTACCTGCACACAGCCCATCTGTAAATAGCACACCCAACTACCTCATCCCCATATTGTTATTTATCTTCCTGCTCTTTTGCACCCCAGTATCTCTAATTGCACGTCATCATCTGCACATCTATCACTCCAGTGTTAACGCTAAATTGTAATGATTTCACCTCTATGGACTATTTATTGCCTTACCTCCCTACTCTTCTACATTTGCACACACTGTACATAGAAAACATCTATTGTGTTATTGACTGTACGTTTGTTTATGTGCAACTCTGTTGTTTTTGTCGCACTGCTTTGCTTTATCTTGGCCAGGTCACAGTTGAGAACTTGTTCAACTGACCTACCTGGTTAAATAAAAGGTGAACAACATTTTTTGGGGGACATTGAGCCTGTAATCAAACCCACAAATGCTGATGCTCCAGAAACTCAACTAGTCTAAAAAAAAGCAATAAAACTGGCCTTCTTTAATCAGAACAAAAGTTTTCAGCTGTGCTAACATAATTGCAAAAGGGTTTTCTAATGATCAATTAGCCTTTTAAAATGATAAACTTGGATTAGCTAGCACAATGTCCAATGGAACACAGGAGTGATGGTTGCTGATAATGGGCCTCTGTACGCCTATGTAGATATTCCATTAAATATTAGCCGTTTCCAGCTACAATAGTCATTTACAACATTAACAATGTCTACACTGTATTTCTGATCAATTTGATATTATTTCAATGGACATTTTTATTTGCTTTTCTTTAAAAAAAGGACATTTCTAAGTGACCCCAAACTTTTGAACGGTAGTGTACACCAGTGGTCCTATGTATTGTTAGATCTCTAATAGAGCCCCACAGTGGAGGGGTCATATAACCCATAAAACCTAGTGGTCAAACAAGGAAATGGTTCCAATCATTTTTCCCCATAGGGGATTTTAGAAACACTTAAAATGAGGGCTGTGTTTCTTGTAGGCTTACCCTGGTGTGATGTTTTGATAACCATGTAAATCTCTTGGAGAAGGTGACTTATCAACAGTTAGCTCTAAATACAGGCAAATATATTGATACAAGTCACCCTGTCCTAGAGAGATTTACACAGTTATCAGAACGAAACACAGCCCTTATTTTAAGTGTTTATAAAATCCCCTATGGGAAAAATGATTGAAACCATTTCCGTTTGACCGCTAGGTTTTATGGGTATTACGACACATACTCTATATAGCTTACTCCAGTAACTGATGATGGTTTATAAGAGAGATCAACTCCAACTGGGGTACTCACCTAGCGAAGTAGTCCCACTTGTCCACATCGATGCCGCTCATTTTGTTGGCCACAATCTCATAGAGGAAAGACTTATCCTCTGGACGACCCTTATAAGGCCACTGTGGAAAGACAACAACAGACTCAGAATTAGACTAATCCTTTGAAATCTGAGCATGTACAGTAACTCCAAATTAGTTCAAGGGATACTTAACCAGAGTTTTTATTGTATATATTTAACCAGGTAGGCCAGTTGAGAACAAGTTCTCATTTACAACTGCGACCTGGCCAAGATAAAGCAGCGCGACAAAAACAACAGTTACACATGGGATAAACAAAAGTACAGTCAATAACACAAAATAAAAAATCTATATACAGTGTGTGCAAATGTAAGATTAGGGAGGTAAGACTCACCCCCCCGTCTGAGAGGGGCAGGGTTCCCGACTCACCCCCCCCGTCTGAGAGGGGCAGGGTTCCCGACTCACCCCCCCCGTCTGAGAGGGGCAGGGTTCCCGACTCACCCCCCCCGTCTGAGAGGGGCAGGGTTCCCGACTCACCCCCCCCCGTCTGAGAGGGGCAGGGTTCCCGACTCACCCCCCCCGTCTGAGAGGGGCAGGGTTCCCGACTCACCCCCCCCGTCTGAGAGGGGCAGGGTTCCCGACTCACCCCCCCCGTCTGAGAGGGGCAGGGTTCCCGACTCACCCCCCCCGTCTGAGAGGGGCAGGGTTCCCGACTCACCCCCCCCGTCTGAGAGGGGCAGGGTTCCCGACTCACCCCCCCCGTCTGAGAGGGGCAGGGTTCCCGACTCACCCCCCCCGTCTGAGAGGGGCAGGGTTCCCGACTCACCCCCCCCGTCTGAGAGGGGCAGGGTTCCCGACTCACCCCCCCGTCTGAGAGGGGCAGGGTTCCCGACTCACCCCCCCCGTCTGAGAGGGGCAGGGTTCCCGACTCACCCCCCCCGTCTGAGAGGGGCAGGGTTCCCGACTCACCCCCCCCGTCTGAGAGGGGCAGGGTTCCCGACTCACCCCCCCCGTCTGAGAGGGGCAGGGTTCCTGACTCACCCCCCGTCTGAGAGGGGCAGGGTTCCTGACTCACCCCCTGTCTGAGGGGGACAGTGTTCTGTGGTCCCGCGATCTGTTCCTTGATGAAGACCAGGTCATCAGGTAGGACCAGGCCATGATCCTTCATCACCGGCTCTAAGGCATTCACAGACACCAGGTGGTCAAACATCGCAAGGGACGCCTCCTCGTGCTGTAACACACACATAAATATACATGTGACACAGACATTCTCACGCCCACACAGGAAGATGAGGAGAGAATGCTATGACAAGAAAGAGGAGGTTATTCAGACTGTAGTCTTACCTTCCACTTGGACTTTGGACACATTTTGGGGATGAACATCCTATCAAACATGTGAGAGAAAGGACCATGACCTGGAAAGAAATCACATTCAACAGAATAAGATTGGAAAGGGGAGGGAGGGAAGGAGGGAGGGAGTGAGACTCACCCAGGTCGTGACAGAGCCCAGCAATCTGGACACACAGGATGTCTCTACTGGAGATGAGGAGCTCAGGTTGTCTCTCATTCAACTCCTGGACCAGCCGACCTGCTAGGTAGCCCACCCTGAAAACACAACCACAACACAACCAATGAATAATCATTGTACAACCAATTAAACCTGCCAGGCTACCACAGGGGTGGGAAGGGGCTCGGGTCTGAAAAGCAACTAGGCCAGTTTCTGTTGTCTTTTAAATGCAGGATAGGGCCTCTGAAACCACATAGGCTGAATCCCAATTCTCCACGCTTTTCCAGAAGTGTGCACTTGAACACTTCCCATTATGGATTTAAAAGCATATGATTGGTGTAAGCATAGCCTATACACTTTGGGAGAAGGGTGGAACCTAAGCTTCCCTTAAGGTAAATTGACTATATAAGTACTCCAGCGCCGTTTAAGATGAGGGAGGACGCAGTTTTTTAATGAGCACTACCTTATTTCTATTACAGCATATTGGATGACTATCATTCATATTTCATTCACCCAGCTCAGTGTAACATCGATAAGTTTAGGCTACTACATGATACTCAAATTGTCCCTGTACTGTTAGGGATTTCTGCCCTGTTCATACAAGAGACCACCGGAAACTTATTTGATCAGAGGTTAGTTTGTTTAATAAGGATTGCAACCCAGAGCAGACACTAACAGTAATTTGCAAGTAACACACTCAGTTCAAAATAGGGTGTTTCCCCTTTTTATCCCTTACTGAGGTTCACCCCGCCCAGGGTGATGTCCCTTAACTTTAATACCATATAAGCTCATAATTAATAGTAGCTAACAAAGATGTTTCTGCTAGGCGGAGCTTCGTTTATGGTTATTTGCAGTTCGTTTTCCAATCCTTCTACTTCCTATTGAGATCATGTGCTACCAGAAGAAAGACTGGAACATAGTATGAACAGGAAATGAAAGTATAGTTTCAACAAACAGGCATATGACTTGTGTATAGGTGACCTCTTCATGCACTTACAAAGTGTCTACCACTGATTCTTAATCTCAAGCAAAACATTCATCATGGTACTTTTGTAATTACAGGTGTTCCTATAATGTACAGATATTACAAAATCCTTTCAATACCCATCGTGGAGGTTGCTACAACCTAGCCTATGAATTAAAGTATATATTGTAGATGCACAGGTCAAGAGAAACATTTGAGTGACAGACAGTGGCACAATCAATACCGCCTTGCACACTCTTGCCTCCATCAGTGTGTTAAATCGGAGGGCCTGTTGTCCGGACCTCTGGCAGTCTCTATGGGGGTACCACAGGGTTCAATTCTCAGGCCGACTCTTTTCTCTGTATATATCAATGATGTCGCTCTTGCTGCTGGTGATTCCCTGATCCAGCTCTATGCTGACATCACCATTCTGTATACTTCCGGTCCTTCTTTGGACACTGTGTTAACTAAACTCCAAACGAGCTTCAATGCCATACAACACTCCTTCCGTGGCCTACAACTGCTCTTAAATGCTAGTAAAACCAAATGCATGCTTTTCAACCATTCGCTGCCTGCATCCGCCCACCATCACTACCCTGGACGGTTCTGACTTAGAATATGTGGACAACGATCTAGGTGTCTGGCTAGACTGTAAACTCTCCTTCCAGACTCATATTAAACATCTCCAATCCAAAATTAAATCTAGAATCGGCTTTCTATTTCGCAACAAAGCCTCCTTCACTCACGCCGCCAAACTTACCCTAGTAAAACTGACTATCCTACCGATCCGACTTCAGCGATGGCATCTACAAAATAGCTTCCAATACTCTACTCAGCAAAATGGATGCAGTCTATCACAGTGCCATACGTTTTGTTACCAAAGCCCCTTATACCACCCACCACTGCAACCTGTAAGCTCTAGTCGGCTGGCCCTCGCTACATATTCGTCGCCAGACCCACTGGCTCCAGGTCATCTATAAGTCTATGCTAGGTAAAGCTCCGCCTTAGCTCACTGGTCACGATAACAACACCCACCCGCAGCACGCGCTCCAGCAGGTATATCTCACTGGTCATCCCCAAAGCCAACACCACTTGCCTTTCCTTCCAGTTCTCTGCTGCCAGTGACTGGAACGAATTGCTTTGTCATTATTGGGTATTGTGTGTAGATTGAAAAAAAAAGAACTATCTATTTTAGAATAAGGCTGTAATGTAACAAAATGTGGAAAAAGTCAACGGGTCTGAATACTTTCTGAACGCATGTATAAGGTCCCTCAGTCGAGCAATGTATTTCAAAACAGATTCAACCACAAAGACCAGGGAGGTTTTCCAATGCCTCACCAAGGGCACCTACTTGTAGATGAGTAAAACAGTCACTACACCCAGTTACTACAAAGATACAGGCGTCCTTCCTAACTCAGTTGCCGGAGAGGAAGGAAAGCGCTAAGGGAATTCACCAGGAGGTCAATGGTGACTTTAAAACAGTTAGAGTTTAATGGCTGTGATAGAAAACTGAGGATGGATCCACAATACTAAACTAATTGATGGAGTGAAAAGAAGGAAGCCTGAATAAAAATACTACAACGCATCCTGCTTGCAGTAAGTCACTAAAGTAAAACAGCCAAAAATGTGGCAAAGAAATGTACTTTGTCCTGAATACAAAGCATTATGTTTGGGGCAAATCCAACACAGAGTACAACTCTACATATTTTCAAGCATGGTGGTGGCTGCATCATGTTATGGGTATTTGTCATTGCAAGGACTAGGGAGGTTTTTTTAATGATAAAAATAAACTGAATATAGCTAAGCACAGGCAAATTCTAGAGGAAAACCTGGTTCAGTCTGCTTTCTACAGACACAAATTCACCTTTCAGCAGGACAATAACCTAAAACACAAGGCCAAATATACCTTACACTGGAGTTTCTTACCAAGACGACATTGAATGTCCCTGAGTGGCCTAGTTACAGTTCTGACTTAAAAATCAGCATGAAATTCTAATGGCAAGACTTGAAAATGGCTGTCCAGCAATGATCAATAACCAACTTGACAGAGTCCAAAGAATAAAAATAAATTCTGTGCAAATATCGTACAATCCAGGTGTGGAAAGCTCTTAGAAACAGAAAGACTCACAGCTGTAAATTGCCACCAAAGGTGATTAACATGTATTGAATCTAGGGATTGAATACTTGTGATCAAGATGTGTTCATTTTATTTTTTACAAATGTTCACATTTTTCTTCCACTTTGACATTAGAGTATTTTGTGTAAACTATTCACAAAAAAATGACAATCCATTTTAATCCCACTTGGTAAACAACAAAATGTGGAAAAAGTGAATGGGTGTGAATACTTTCTGAAGCCACTGTATATTCTGAAATCTGGCCACGGACCACACTTTGAGAACTCCTGCCCTATGGAGTGCTCAAGCACACATAATACACATAATACTACCCTATGGCAGGGGTGGGCAACATACAGCCCGCAGACCAGATCCCATTCAATCAAGCCCAGGGGAGGTTTGAGTTAAAAATATGTTTTATTTTTGCTTAAGGGAGGGGTTATTCATTTTGGGCGGCCCAACGTGGCCCTCACGTGGCCCTCAAGACGAAATGATTGCCCACCCCTGCCCTATGGAGTACTCAAGCACCCACAATCATACCCTATGGAGTGTTCGAAGCGGTTGTGGGAGGCCCCAGGGAAGACAAAGTACGCTCCTCCCAGCTGCTTGATGTGGCGGAGCCTCTGGAACTGAGGGGTGTCCATGATACGGACCAGCAGAGGATGCATCTCTACATGGCCATGGATGGGGTCATTAAACACCTACAGGAGACAATAAAACACGTTATTGCTGATACTCTTACTGACTATACTAATAGACTTCCTCTTTTTCTCTCTCTGGAATAGATGACGGTACATATCTTGAGAGCCTGACAATACAGGAAATGCTGATGTCTTATATAAGGGCAGCAGTAGCCTAGTGGTTAGAGCATTGGGCCAGTAACCAAAAGGTTGCTGGATCAAATCCCTGAGCGGACAAGCTAAAAATCTGTCGTTCTGCCCCTGAACAAGGCAGTTAACCCACTGTTCCCCAGTAGGCCATCATTGTAAATAAGAATTTGTTCTTAACTGACTTGCCTTGTTAAATTAAAAAAAAACTCTTAGTCATGGCTGGTTCCACCCCTCCCCAGCAGATCAGTACACTCTTGTTTTCTTCCTGTGGCTGTGTGTATCGGGTCATTGCGCACAAACAAGTGATAACATTATAACGTACTCCTCTCTGTTCAAGCCAGCCTCTGTTCATCTCATATCTCCACACAGCTGTGCCCTTGAAAGATATGAGAAGAACAGGATGACTGAGACACTGCGGTCACTCTCAGAGGGCATTTGTCTTATGCCGTGTGACCAAGTTGAACAGAAGCCCAGAAGGTTGGAAACAATAACAGGATGTCCTTGACGATATTCCCAGACCAGCTGCAGAAAGAAGAGAGGGGGGGAACCCATCCTTTCTCAAGCACAGTATTGCAAGTTATGAAATTCTCTTGACCAATGTTAAGAATAATTGTTAACTATTAATATTAAACGAAGCAGGTAAATACGTAATTTCACACATATGTCTCCCTCATTTTGTCTTTCATTCCCTCTCTTTAGCCTTTGAGGAGGATAACAGAGGTTAGTTGTGCAGTCTGTGTTACCTTGATGGTCTCTGCTGCCATCTGCCACAGCTTCCTCAGACTGTGCAGGATCTGCAGCCGGGTGCCTAGAGGCCTGAGGAGGAGGAGAGAGAGAGAGTGTGTTCAACTTCATAATCATAAAAGCACAAACAACACAACCCGAGGCATTGACTGAAAAACATGTCACAAATCAACCAAGGTTATTAGAGGGCCCGGTGCACATTTGATTGCCATGCCACTGAAGATTTGCATACCACCACCACACCCAACATAACACCACACCTACCCTATACCCATTTTATCCAGAAGTGTCTCTGTGAGGTATCGTAACCCCACTCCTGTCATCTTTTGCTCTGTGTGGGGAAAAAAAATAAAAAAAATAACAGGTCATCTTTCCTGTGTGTGCGTCAGTCATTAACGATGTGTAAACATGCACAATGAGAATAAAATGTCACAGGTCAATTGCATGGCATTAAACCAGAACCGTGTGTGCGTAGTTAAAGCGATAAGAACTTGTTAGTCTAGTTAAGGTACTGTAGTTCAAAGGACAATGTAGTCTTTCTGGGTGCTCTTGACCCCCTCACGTCCACGGAACACAATTTAGTTTCAAGCTTTCAAGACACGTTTCAAGCCAAGCTTGTTCAATCAAATATGTGTAGTTAGATAGCGAAGATATGCAAAAACGCTGATCAAAACAAACGAACCTCTGAATGTATCCTCCCATGTCCAGTGACCTTCTTGACGCAGGTATCTACAAACGTCCTCGACACCCCACTTCCCGAAGTCCTGCCACGCCGCCTCATAAACCCGCTTCTCCGGGGTTTTGAACTGATCACTACTACTAGAATTCGGCAAATCTTCTCTGGGACGCTTTCGAATATCCATCATGATCGGTGATTGAACCGTGCCGGTAACACCTTCGAGCCGGTACTGGGGGCTTCCTTCCGCGCTAAGTGTTTTTAAACTATGGCGCGTTCTACTAAATTGTCTACTAAACTGGTTCTCTTTCCGAAACGAGTTCCCTTTTTTACTGGGCTGGCCGACCAGAAGGAGGGAGGAGCGATCAAAGATTGTATAAAGAGACGAAGATACAAAGTAATTTGACAGTCCCATGATACTACTGTATGCATGCCATGCGGACATAGAAAACAACATTGGCTTCTTCGCAAATAGCCATAGGAAGGAGAGCTGACAAAGTATGCAACATTTACTCTATGAAAATATAAACTGTGTACAATTATTTTTTTAATCATGTCATTACGTTGATAAAACCCGGAAGTGATTCACAGAGATAATCTCAGTTAAAAAAAAATCTTTGTAATAGTAATGAGGCTTGTGTACAGGACGCCATTGGTCAAAAATAATCTGGGCGGCTGTCTTCGTGCACGACTGCCTGTCCCTGAAAACACCCCCCAAATATGGACTGGAACAGAATGCCTGGACTGGAGAAAAGTTATTGTAGTTCGTTAAAAAAATACAATATATTAGACTAATGCGATATTACACAACATTATTTTATATTCTGTGCCCCAGCTCAGCAGTCCACTGCAGTCTTTTAGAGTTGTAATGAGTGTATTTCACCAGTAGACAGAGACATTTCTTCTCTTTTACGATCAGTGTACAGGTCCATAGGGAATGTAATGCTAGCTAGCTAGCGAGGGTATAGCATGCTTCCAGATCTTTAAGCCATTGTCTCTAATATGTAGGCTATGTTAAGGCAATGACAGCCAGAGGAGTTGGCTAAAGCAGATATCGTTGGATCGTTGACCAGGCTAGAAGGCAGATGGACTTACATGATTTTTCTGAACCAAACTAAACCAAAGGAGGCCCAAAGCTCAAATAGGAGTTTATAACATGATGCTTGCCTTGAGGGGTTGGAGCCCAAAGAGGCATTTTTTTTTACATCAATCTATGAGCCATTCATTTTAAAATGCTGACTGGACGTGAATAAGAAAGAGTGAGGTGAGACTGCACTGTGGTTATTATTTTGAGTTATCTGGAAGGTATGGATGACTGGTCATCAACAAAGCCCATCATTTTACAGTTTGCCCAAATCAAATCCCCCATTCTTGCAGAAAGAAGAATTAATGATGAATGGCTAGGGAATGTCCCAACAGCTTGAGCTGCCGGTGGTTAGGCTAAGACATACAGTGCATTCGGAAAGTATTCAGATCCCTTGACTTTTTCCACATTTTGTCACGTTACAGCCTTATTCTAAAATTGATTAAATCGTTTTTCCCTCTCATCAATCTACACACAATACCCCATAATGGGGATAACTGTCCAAGCTTCCTGCCATCCAGGACCTCTATACCATGCAGAGGAAGGCCCTAAAAATTGCAGACTCCAGCCACCCTAGTCATAGATTGTTCTCTCTGCTACCACACAGCAAGCAGTACCGGAACACCAAGTCTATGTCCTAGAGGCTTCTAAACAGCTTCTACCCCAAAGCCAGAAGACTCCTGAACACCTAATCAAATGGCTTCTCAGACTATTTGCATTGCCCCCCCCCCCCCCCCCCCTTTTACGCCGCTGCTACTCTGTTATTATCTGTGCATAGTGACTTTAATAACTCTACCAACATGTACATATTACCTCTATTACCTCGACTAACCGGTGCCCCTGCACATTGACTCTGTACCAATACCACCTGTATATCTGTATATAGTCTCGCTATTGTTATTTTACTGCTGCTCTTTAATTACTTGTTACTTTTATTACTTTTATTTCTTATTCGTTTTTTTAAACTGCATTGTTGGTTAGGGGCTTGTTGCATTGTTGTATTCGGCGCATGTGACTAATAAAATGTGATTGTGATTTGATTTGAATGACAAAGCAAAAACAGGTTTTTATAATTATTAGCAAATTTCTCTTAAAAAAACGACATAAATATCACATTTACATAAGTATTCAGACCCTTCACTCAGTACTTTGTTAAAGCACCTTTGGCAGCGATTACAGCCTCAAGTCTTCTTGGGTATGACGCTACAAACTTGGCACACCTGTATTTGTTTCTCCCATTCTTCTCTGCAGATCCTCTCAGGCTCTGTAAGGTTGGATGGGGAGCATCGCTGCACAGCTATTTTCAAGTCTCTCCAGAGATGTTCGATCGGGGTTCAAGTCCAAGTACATTCAGAGACTTGTACCGAAGCCACTCCTGCGTTGTCTTGGCTGCGTGCTTAAGGTTGTTGTCCTGTTGGAAGGTGAAGCTTCGCCCCAGTCTGAGGTCCTGTGCGCTCTGTAGCAGGTTTTCATTGAGGAACTCCTGTACTTTGCTCTGTTCATCATCTCCCAGTCCCTGATGCTGAAAAACATCTCCACAGCATGATGCTGCCACCACCATGCTTCACTGTAGGGATGGTGCCAGGGTCCTCCAGACGTGACTCTTGGCATTCAGTCCTTTAGGTGCCTTTTGGCAAACTCCAAGTGGGCTGTCATGTGTCTTTTACTGAGGAGTGGCTTCCATCTGGCTACTCTACCATAAACGCCTGATTGGTGGAGTGCTGCAGAGATGGTTGTCCTTCTGGAAGGTTCTACCATCTCCACAGAGGAACTCTGGAGCTCTGTCAGAGTGAGCATCGGGTTCTTGGTCACCTCCCTGACCATTGCCCTTCTCCCCCGATTGCTCAGTTTGGCCGGGAGGCCAGCTCTAGGAAGAGTTTTGGTGGTTCCAAATTTCTTCCATTTAAGAATGATGGAGGCCACTGTGTTCTTGGGGACCTTCAATGCTTCATAAATGTTTTGTTACCCTTCCCCAGATCTGTGCCTCAACACAATCCTGTCTCGGAGCTCTACAGACAATTCCTTCGACCTCATGGCTTGGTTTTTGCTCTGATATGCATTGATAACTGTGGGACCTTATATAGACCGGTGTATGCCTTTCCAAATCAAGTCCAATCAATTGAATTTACCACAGGTGGACTCCAAACAAGTTATAGAAACATTTCAAGGATGATCAATGAAAACAGGGTGCACCTAAGCTCAATTTAGAGACTCATAGCAAAGGGTCTGAATACTAATGTTAAAAGGTATTTCTGTTTTTTCTTTTTTGTAGATTTGCAAAAATGTCTAAAAACATGTTTTCGCTTTGTCATTATGAGGTATTGTGTGTAGACTAATGAGGATATATTTTTTAATACATTTTGAATAAGACTGTGACATAACAAAATGTGAAAATGGTCAAGGGGTCTGAATACTTTCCGAATGCACTGTAGGTACGGATGC
This sequence comes from Salmo salar, assembly GCF_965601325.2. NCBI lineage: Eukaryota > Metazoa > Chordata > Actinopteri > Salmoniformes > Salmonidae > Salmo > Salmo salar. Next base: position 19,295,101 of record NC_138303.1, on the reverse strand, counting down.
ATACACACACAACATATGTTTGTTGTTGTTGAAACCTGTTGAACGCTGAAACCTGAATTAAAGACCTCGGTTTAAAAGCTGACAGTGTTTTCATATACTTTTATTTTATTTTGGATCATGCGGCTCTGTTGGGCTAAATTGCTGTGAGCGTTGCTATCTGTCCCGGGAACCTGCCAGATTACGCATTGTGGGAGAGACACGAAAGCCCAGCTAGCCTAGCTGGCTCGGTGGTCTCAAATGGTGGCCGCTATTGAATGTTTCCAGCGCTGCAGGAGCTGTGTTTACTTTGCTTTGTTCCTGGACTATGTGGACCGCGTTGGCTTTCAATGTAGCAACTGCTTGCTTGCGGAGGACTACAGGAGCGAAGTAGCTACTCTTAGCAAGCAAGTAGAAACCTACACAACTACTGGGGAACCCACGCCCGCCTACTTTTTCTTGTTCTTCCACTCCGGTAGCCGGACGCCACGCTGGTCTGGTGGAAGTTTCGCCGCCGTGTCGGCTCTCCACAGCCGGCTGGCCGGTGGTCGGCAGGGTTCCATCCCTGAAGGGGATGTACTCGTTACATTTTGAATGCTTAGGACAGGAAAATTGTCAAATTCACACACTTATCAAGAGAACATGTCGTCATCCTTACTGCGTCTGACCTGGCGGACTCACTAAACACAAATGCATCTTTTGTAAATGATGTCTGAATGTTGGAGTGTGACCCTGGCTATCCATACATTTTAAAAACAAGAAAATGGTGCCGCCTGCTTGCTCAATATAAGGAATTTAAAATGATTTATACTTTTACTTTTGATACTTATGTAAGTATGTTTTAGCAATTACATTTACTTTTAATATTTAAGTATTTTACTGGGTGACTTTCACTTTTACTTGAGTAACTTTCTATTAAGTTATCTAAACTTTTACTGTCGTATGACATTTAGGTACTTTTTCCACCACTGGTTCTGTGCCAGTGGTACCAAATTGACACGTGTTATTACTTGGCACGTTCTGGTACTTACTAAATTCAGCAAAAAAAGAAACATCCCTTTTTCAGGACCCTGTCTTTCAAAGATAATTCGTAAAAATCCAAATAACTTCACACATCTTCATTGTAAAGGGTTTAAACACTGTTTCCCATGCTTGTTCAATGACCCATAAACAATTAATATTGAACATGCACCTGTGGAACGGCCGTTAAGACACTAACAGCTTACAGACGATAGGCAATTAAGGTCACAATTATGAAAACTTAAATTGCAATGTCCTGATTGTCCTCGCAGTGGCAGACCACGTGTAACAACACCTGCACAGGATCAGTACATCCGAACATCACACCTGCGGGACAGGTACAGGATGGCAACAACAACTGCCCAAGTTACACCAGGAACGCACAATCCCTCCATCAGTGCTCAGACTGTCCGCAATAGGCTGAGAGGACGTTTCTTTTTTGCTGAGTTTACTTTGGCTGTTAGTCTTTATCACATTTGTGTGAAAATCATCCAGAACGCCGCAGCCCGTCTGGTGTTCAACCTTCCCAAGTTCTCTCACGTCACCCCGCTCCTCCGCTCTCTCCACTGGCTTCCAGTTGAAGCTCGCATCCGCTACAAGACCATGGTGATTGCCTACGGAGCTGTGAAGGGAACGGCACCTCCATACCTTCAGGCTCTGATCAGGCCCTACACCCAAACAAGGGCACTGCGTTCATCCACCACTGGCCTGCTGGCCCCCCTACCTCTGAGGAAGCACAGTTCCCGCTCAGCCCAGTCAAAACTGTTCGCTGCTCTGGCACCCCTATGGTGGAACAAGCTCCCTCACGACGCCAGGACAGCGGAGTCAATCACCACCTTCCGGAGACACCTGAAACCCCACCTCTTTAAGGAATACCTAGGATAGGATAAAGTAATCCTTCTATCCCCCCCCCCCCCCCCCCCCCCCTTAAAATATTTAGATGCACTATTGTAAAGTGGTTGTTCCACTGGATATCATAAGGTGAATGCACCATTTTGTAAGTCGCTCTGGATAAGAGCGTCTGCTAAATGACTTAAATGTAAATGTAAATGTAAATGCATTTAGCTGATGCATACATACATTAAAGACCTATGAAAAATGGACAAACGGATTGACTGATTAATAAACGGAAAATATATGATCATGTGACATTTCAGTTGCAGAGCAACACAAACAGAGTCAGGCTTCCACAAATATGATCTCCTCAGGCCTAGAAACCCACCTCTGCCTCCCACCATGGTTGCCAGATTGTGTTACGAAACCCATAACTAGCCTATTGATTTTGCTGCACTTGTTAAGTCTAGGTGTCTTAGGTCTATTTAACTGGTCTGTAACCTGACTCGTTAAGTCTAGGGGTCTTAGGTCTATTTAACTGGTCTGGAACCTGACTCGTTAAGTCTATGGGTCTAAGGTCTAGTTAACTGGTCTGGAACCTGACTCGTTAAGTCTAGGTGTCTTAGGTCTATTTAACTGGTCTATAACCTGACTCGTTAAGTCTGGGGTCTTAGGTCTATTTAACTGGTTTGTAACCTGACTCGTTAAGTCTAGGGGTCTAAGGTCTATTTAACTGGTCTGTAACCTGAATGGATGTGTGCATTCATGTGAGAAATCAGCATATGTGCATAGGTGTTGAATGTACATGTTCCCAGGGAGACAGCAACTTACTGAGTTCAGGGCCAGCTCTGTCTTGACCTCTTAGTCGGCCAGTCCAAGCAGAGTATTTTTTGTTCAGATGGTGATGAAAATAAACTTCCAAAACTGAAAAATACAGACATGCCCCAAACTAAAGACTCAAAACCCCCAAAAATGTCTCATGACCACCAAACAAAACCTGCAGTCTTACGGCTTACCAGCTGGGACACTCACTAACAATCCCCCTAATTGGCTACACATGATGTGCTTATCAACCAGGCTCAGTATTTGGACAAGGTTGCTGCTGCCCCCTGGGGGATGGAGTGTGGAAGTGTATCGTGGATAGTGTGTTTGTCTATGTCTTAACACTAACCTAACAGTACCACTTCAGTCCAATACAATGATCTGACCTCAAGACTTGGCAATCTCTGAAGACAAAAGGGTTTAAACTATTTACCCTGACTCCATACACTGTCAAAGCTGCCAGTTTTAGGACTTTGGTCAGAAACTGTAAAATGGTGCAAAATCTGGCATTTGTCACTCAGCTTGAAAAGCCAGTTGAGACATGAATAGCCCTACCCCTGGAAATTAGACAATCTCTTCATGTTCCTCTGTATGTTCCTGAATTATTATTGCTTTTTCATTGACCAAAGCCTAATTTCTCAAATGAAGCAGTTTGAATCCTTTTTAATGTTTGGAAAGGACAAACTGTGGCTATGCTTCTATGTTTTGTTTTGGGGCCAAAGGTTTTCCTAAATAATGATGTGTAATGGAAATATGGCCCTGGAGACCGGACCATTGAAGGACCATTGCATAGTTAGAGTTCCATGGTTGATGGCTGTTGATGCCACTGCTCATTGTAGCTGTCAGCTGAACATTAACTCAACATTTTAAAGGGGGATGTTACGTAAGGTTATGGCTCTGTCCTGATGTGAAGTCAAGAGCTGTTTTGAAAGGTTGTCAACAACAACCTACAGCCCTGGACTCCATCCTTCATTAAACACGTCAGTTGACGGAGTAGACTTCCACTCACAAACACTGCAAGCTGAGGTTGAGTTATGTATTCACGATATGTACACAAGTCAACCTCAGCCTGCAGTGTTTGTGAGTGGAAGTCTACTCCGTCAACTGGCGTCCCCTAACATGTCACTGATGTGTTTAGTGAAGGATGTTGGTGATCTGTTCAATCCAAAAATGGTCCAGTTACAGTGAGGGAAAAAAGTATTTGATCCCCTGCTGATTTTGTACGTTTGCCCACTGACAAAGAAATGATCAGTCTATAATTTTAATGGTAGGTTTATTTGAACAGTGAGAGACAGAATAACAACAAAAAAATCCAGAAAAACGCATGTCAAAAATGTTATAAAATGATTTGCATTTTAATGAGGGAAATAAGTATTTGACCCCTCTGCAAAACATGACTTAGTACTTGGTGGCAAAACCCTTGTTTACAATCACAGAGGTCAGACGTTTCTTGTAGTTGGCCACCAGGTTTGCACACATCTCAGGAGGGATTTTGTCCCACTCCTCTTTGCAGATCTTCTCCAAGTCATTAAGGTTTCGAGGCTGACGTTTGGCAACTCGAACCTTCAGCTCCCTCCACAGATTTTCTATGGGATTAAGGTCCGGAGACTGGCTAGGCCACTCCAGGACCTTAATGTGCTTCTTCTTGAGCCACTCCTTTGTTGCCTTGGCCATGTGTTTTGCGTCCTTGTCATGCTGGAATACCCATCCACGACCCATTTTCAATGCCCTGGCTGAGAGAAGGAGGTTCTCACCCAAGATATGACGGTACATGGCCCCGTCCATCGTCCCTTTGATGTGGTGAAGTTGTCCTGTCCCCTTAGTAGAAAAACACCCCCAAAGCATAATGTTTCCACCTCCATGTTTGACGGTGGGGGTGGTGTTCTTGGGGTCATAGGCAGCATTCCTCCTCCTCCAAACACGGCGAGTTGAGTTGATGCCAAAGAGCTCCATTTTGGTCTCATCTGACCACAACACTTTCACCCAGTTGTCCTCTGAATCATTCAGATGTTCATTGGAAAACTTCAGATGGGCATGTATATGTGCTTTCTTGAGCAGGGGGACCTTGCGGGCGCTGCAAGATTTCAGTCCTTCACGGCGTAGTGTGTTACCAATTGGTTTCTTGGTGACTATGGTCCCAGCCGCCTTGAGATCATTGACAAGATCCTCCCGTGTAGTTCTGGGCTGATTCCTCACCATTCTCATGATCATTGCAACTCCACGAGGTGAGATCTTGCATAGAGCCCCAGGCCGAGGGATATTAACAGTTCTTTTGTGTTTCTTCCATTTGCAAATAATCGCACCAAATGTTGTCACCTTCTCACCAAGCTGCTTGGCATTGTAGCCCATTCCAGCCTTGTGTAGGTCTACAATCTTGTCCCTGGCATCCTTGGAGAGCTCTTTGGTCTTGGTGGAGAGTTTGGAATCTGATTGATTGCTTCTGTGGACAGGTGTCTTTTTTACAGGTAACAAGCTGAGATTAGGAGCACTCCCTTTAAGAGTGTGCTCCTAATTTTTACATTTTAGTCATTTAGCAGACGCTCTTATCCAGATGCTCTTTCATACATTTTTTTTTTTTCCCCCCATACTGGTCCCCCATGGGAATCGAACCCACAACCCTGGCGTTGCAAACACCATGCTCTACCAACTGAGCCACACTAATCTCAGCTAGTTACCTGTATAAAAGACACCTGGGAGCCAGAAATCTTTCTGATTGAGAGGGGGTGAAATACTTATTTCCCGCATTAAAATGCAAATCAATTTATAACATTTTTGACATGCGTTTTTCTGGATTTTTTGTTGTTATTCTGTCTCTCACTGTTCAAATAAACCTACCATTAAAATTATAGACTGATCATTTCTTTGTCAGTGGGCAAACATACAAAATCAGCAGGGGATCAAATACTTTTTTCCCTCACTCTACCTGCATCACACATCCTGTGATTCCTCACAGTATCACCCAAAGAGAGGGGTCAGAGAAAGCTATACAACTTTGGGTATTGGAGCATGAAGTCTGATACCAACAGGCTCAAAGACAGTTTCTATCTACAAGACATCAGACTGCTGAACACTTGAACTGGACTGACCACCTGCTCTGATTTATCCCGCCTTGCACACACGCACACACACACACACACACACACACACACACACACACACACACACACACACACACACACACACACACACACACACACACACACACACACACACACACTGCATGCTTCACACACATCGCAACTGCTCCTACCAGACTCTTGTTATACTGCTCAGTTTAAACACTTGACCCCATCCCCCCGTTTCCCAATACATGTAACAATTAGATTCTAAATTGTGCCTTCCTGTATTATACTTATGCTAAAATGTTTATTCTATTCTACTGCCATTTACTTTATATTCCTATTCTTATATTTGATTATTTCTTATTGTTGTTGCCTGCAAGTAAACCTGCAAGTAAGCATTTCATTGGACGATATATAGATATATATCGATATATATATATATATATGTATATATATATTTATATATACACAGTTGAAGTCGGAAGTTTACATACACTTAGGTTGGAGTCATTTAAACTCGTTTTTCAACCGCTCCACAAATTTCTTGATAACAACTATAGTTTTGGCAAGTCGGTTAGGACATCTACTTTGTGCATGACACAAGTAATTTTTCCAACAATTGTTTACAGACAGATTATTTCACTGTATCACAATTCCAGTGGGTCAGAAGTTTACATACACTAAGTTGACTGTGCCTTTAAACAGCTTGGAAAATTCCCGAAAATGATGTCATGGCTATAGAAGCTTCTGACAGGCTAATTGACATAATTCGAGTCAATTGGAGGTGTACCTGTGGATGTATTTCTGTGGACGTATATATACACTGAGATCATGTGACAGATCATGTGACACTGAGATTGCACACAGGTGGACTTTATTTAACTAATAATGTAACTTCTGAAGGTAATCGGTTGCACCAGATCTAATTTAGGGGCTTCATATCAAAGGGGGTGAATACGTATGCATGCACCACTTTTCAGGTTTTTATTTTTTATAATTTTTTGAAACAAGTAATTTTTTTCATTTCACTTCACCAATTTGGACTATTTTGTGTATGTCCATTACATGACATCCAAATAAAAACCTATTTAAATTACAGGTTGTAATGCATCAAAATAGGAAAAACGCCAAGGGGGTGAATACTTTTGCAAGCACTGTACGTATCAAGTAGATAAACACACTGCTCCAAAGTTAATGGAAAAGATTCTTGAAGCTGATACTAAAGAGAGGGATAAATGACTCTCACAGCATACAATCCATTATTCAAATGTTCTGTGTTGCTTAGCTGAATGTTATTCTTACCACCGTTCTTGGGTAAATGTTAGTTTAGTGTTGCCTGAGCCATGACATCATTAAGTCTCCCTGAAAAGAATAGGATTAGCCATTTAAGCAACACCATCCTTTTCTGATGCGGATGAAGAAAAAAAAAACACTTTAGAGTCAACCTGAGATTACAAAGGCTGCCTTTGTGTCAGTCTTTCTGATGGCATGAGGTGACATGGTGACGGTTTGGCTAGACTATGACCTAGACTCGCTCCATAGAGGGGATTGTGGTATGGACTGCATTTGCAACAGAGAGGCAAGGCATCAGTCATTTTGTGTTTGTGACTCCAGTCAGTAGAGTGCACTACTTCAGATGGTTTCTAATCGTAGCAAATGAACAGAACATGGAAATGGACTTTAGAGTAAATATGTCTTTGTGTAGAGGGACAGAATGGTTTCTGCTATCGATCAAAAACAACCACTACTGGCACATTATAAACACAGCGCTCTGTTCTCCCTTATGTTCCCCTACTTATGGTCAATCCAGGGAAAAGGCCTCTCGACTGCAGAGAACAGAGAAGTGTTGTCTAAAAATGGCTGTTCTGTTCGGTATTAGATAGGCGTTTTATAATCACTATCATGATTGTATTTTAAAAAGCTCCTATTTTTGTGTCCAGTAAATGCTTGTTTAATCTGTCATCTCCATTGGCTCAAAATGTTTTCTCAGCGTCTTATTTCTAGACCTCCAGTCATCTGTGAAAGTGCCAGGGACACAAATCAGTCAAGTTAATACCTCAAACACTTCCTGCAATTTATGATAAGAAATGAATGGATTTTTTGGTCGTTGCTCATTCTGGATGAAGTGAGACAGCAGAAAGCATTAGGCCTATTTCCAGAAAAAAAAGTATTCATTTTCATCATTCCATGTATTTATTTTTTCTTTCACTTTACCAAAACGGTTAAACCAATCCAAAAACCAAAGCAATAATACTTTATGTAACTACCTCCTTGCCTCCCAGTCAAATGTAATCACATACCCTTACACTTTTCCAGCGTACAGATCCCAGATTTCAAATCCTCAAAGTCTCATTCAATCTTCCAGTCTGTTTGACCATAAGATCACATTCCATGGTAACATGACATATATATATATATATATATATATATATGAATACTCATGCTGTCGGTAAAATCAGATGAAACATTTGAAATAAGAGTAATATTACATGTCTTGTGGCACAGATATAACACATCCACGTTTACACCATTTGGTTTCACCCCAGTCAAAGACATACACTGTACAGACATTTAGATAATTGTTTTATCCAAAGTGACTTAGAATTAACACATAAAATCTGTATATTATACAGTATATTTGGCCCATGCAGGAATCAAACAACTCAAGTCTGATGCTGCAAACAGCATGCTTGAATTAAAGGAACAATTTTAACTATGTCTTATATTAGCTTAGCTTCGTTTCCACAGGAGTCCATAGACATTTTATTTGTATTTAACCCTTATCTTACCAGGTAAGTTGACTGAAAACACATTGTCATTTACAACAACGACCTGGGGAATAGTTACATGGGAGAGAAGGTGGGATGAATGATCCAACTGCAAGTAGGGGATGATCAGATGGCCATGATGGTATGAGGGCCAGATTGGGAATGCCATGTGGTCTCCTGTACAGTGTTGACTTAGTTCACATAGGAGTCCTTAAAGTCAGTGATAGCTTCATTCACACAGTTAAAGAGAACTAAGCTGTTTTATCCCATCACTAGGACAGCAGTCTCAATCCATTCCAATCAGTAACTGATCATGATGAAATAAACAATTTCTTGATGACTTTCCTTCAACATACGATCACTGCAGGTTGTATGACTAGGTGCTTCCGCCAAATTATTTATTGTTATTTGTCATTTGGTTAGCAAAGACAAAGTCAGTCAGTAATTTGGGCCTATCAGACAGCACCAGTAACTGATATTACAAGCGTCCAGTCATCTCTTGGGCGTATCATATTGTGGGCACATTGCTTTACCCAGGCCTTGCTGATGCATGCCTGATCTTACAACACCTGGATAGGTATTTTATGTATCAGCTACCCACATCATATGTTATAGCAATCTGGTGCCCGACGGGACAGTTGATGACGTGGCACGCAACCATTGGTTGAGCAGGGGAACGCAACCTTTATCTTATCTTAGCATCTCCCGTCTCTCCTCCAATGACATCTCATCTTCCTCCTCTCTGCCCCGCCCCCGCCCTCTTCCAAATCCAATCCCGTCTGCTGCCCTTGTGACCGGGTCCTCGAGTTCCTCCTCTGAGCTGCAAGCACTGCGTTGGGCGCCCCGGGAGAAGATCCTGCGGCGTGATTGGGCGCTGAGGTCCAGCAGGTCAAAAGAATCGGAGGAGAGGAGGCTGTCCTCACTCACCACGCTGGGGGGTCTGCTGCCCCCGGAGGCCTGATGGAGCTGGTGCAGGGCCTCAGGGAAATGGGCCAGAGCTGAGGATAAGGAGTGATGAAGGGCATCAGGGAGGTCCAGGCTGCGTGAGAACTTGCCGTTGCGCTTTAGAATGCCTTTCCTCCTTCTCACTGCTTCCGTCCGCATCGTTGGACTGTCCTCTGAGCTGGGGGAGCGGGAGTGGGGCTCGTAAGAGCAGCACATATCTCCATCAACCCCTCTACCTCCTACTCCTGTGCCCGCTCCAGACATCCCTCTCTCTGGGGACGAGCAGTACCCTGACTCACAACCGTACAGGTTCTTTAGGATCCCCTTCTTGGGCATCTTGGAGGAGGAATGGGAGAACATAGAGGGGGCAGGCAGGCTTGTGGACAGACCATCACTGTGTGAGTGAGTGTGTGTGTGAACTCTGTGGGATTGGGGAGGCAGGTTGCAGGGCTGGGAGGAGGAGTTCTCCCCCATCACCCTAGAAGGGGGCAGGAAGGCTGAATCAAAGCTCCGCTGGGGTTTCAGAATCCCCTTTGGTTTCTTCCTCTCGACCTGGCCTATGGAGGAAGAGGAAATGGAGGTGGCAGTGGTGGTGGTGTTGATGGCAGTTGTAGTACAAACTGGACTACATACTCCCAGTGCATTCTGGGGGATAGCGTTCTCCTTACGCGACTTCCTTATACTTGACCTCTCCCCCCTCGACCTCCCCCCTCCCCCGCGATCACCCTTCAGGGGGAAGCTGAAGTAGAACGGGTGAGGGTGAGCGGAAGGGTCAGAGCTTGGACAACTGGTTGCCGTGGCAACCCTGTTCTGCCAGTCGATGTAGCGGGCGAGCAGCGGGGAGGGGCAGTCCTGGTGGGGGGATGAGGGGCAGTCACATACACTGTCCTCATAGCCCCAGTTGACCCACCAGTGGTTGGCTATGTCCTCCACCGTGGCCCTCTCCTCTACACGCACCGTCAGCAGCCAGTCAATCAGGGCACAGGCATCTGTGTGGAGGGGACAGACACAGGCAGGGCTCAGTACAAACACCACGGTTTACAGGACAGTCATGGACTAACAGGTTAACAGATCCTTGTGAGACTGCAGGTGATGTGTAGGCTTACCTGAAGGAGGATTTGGTCTGCGGTAGCGTCCCTGGCTGATCTGCTCTGTGAGCGCTCTGTAGCTGGCCCCGTCAAACGGCATACTGCCATACACCAGCGCATACAGCAAGACTCCCATAGCCCAGCAGTCCACCTGACACACACCCAGGAGAAACACAGGGAAACAGTGTAAGGGTGTGTGTGTGTGTGTGTGTGTGTGTGTGTGTGTGTGTGTGTGTGTGTGTGTGTGTGTGTGTGTGTGTGTGTGTGTGTGTGTGTGTGTGTGTGTGTGTGTGTGTGTGTGTGTGTGTGTGTGTGTGTGTCCTCTCACCTCTGGGCCGTGATAGGGCAGTCCCTTGACTATCTCTGGGGAGGCGTATAGAGGACTCCCACAGTACGTCTGGAGCAAATTGCCCTTTTTAAAGTGGTTGGACAGGCCAAAGTCAGCCAGCTACAGACAGAGAGAGACAGAGGGAGAGAGACAGAGAGAGAGAGAGAGCAGAGAGAGGGGGAGAGGAGAGAGAAAGAGGGAGAGAGAGGCATTTTAGGTTAGCTATTGAACAAAGAAATCTAATTTTAATATTTCTCTAAAATAGTTTGACAGCTGAGCACCAGTGACATGATATACTGAATGGATACTTAATGTCATGAGAGAACATCAGGGACATATTTTACTGTAGACCCCAGGCCAGACTGCTGTCTGCTGTTACGTGGAGTCAAGAAGCACACATAATGATGATATAATGGGCTAATTAGTCTGTGATAAAGTAACACAGACACACACGTACGTTACAAATTCCATCCTGGTGACTGCTTTCCCTGTATTAACCTTGTGGTAGAACACAACAACCCACCACAACACTCCATTCAGTTATTTCCAAAGGGCCAGAAATAGACGTGCGGTCAGGTTTGGCCAACGCAAGCCAGAGGATATAGGAGAGAGCCAAGAACAGCATCCAACAAACACTCATGTATCAGGACCTCAGAAGGGTGAGGGCCCAGGGGTGCCAGACTGTAGCCTGAGGACCAGGGTCGTCATTGCTATCTTGAGTGAATATTAACACGCGCCCTAGTGGCACTGACAATAGAAAGACCTATTGCCTATCCTAGATCAAAATGACCCTTGACCTTACACACAATTACCTCCTCATGCACCTTCTGTTGTGTGTGTATCTACTGTTCAGATGTATGATCTTCTGTTGTGTGTGTATGTGCTGTTCAGATGTAGGATCTTCTGTTGTGTGTGTATGTGCTGTTCAGATGTAGGATCTTCTGTTGTGTGTGTATGTGCTGTTCAGATGTAGGATCTTCTGTTGTGTGTGTATGTGCTGTTCAGATGTAGGATCTTCTGTTGTGTGTGTATGTGCTGTTCAGATGTAGGATCTTCTGTTGTGTGTGTGTCTACTGTTCAGATGTAGGATCTTCTGTTGTGTGTGTGTCTACTGTTCAGATGTAGGATCTTCTGTTGTGTGTGTGTCTACTGTTCAGATGTAGGATCTTCTGTTGTGTGTGTGTCTACTGTTCAGATGTAGGATTTTTTTTTTATTAACCAATCCACCGCCCCCCCTCTTCAGAGGACAAATATCTTAGTTTTTTTTACAGCTTTTTTGCTACATTTACATACGTACATTTTAAATTCATGGTACTTTTCTATAAAGCAGTCACATAACAATAATACATTACCAAACATAAACTATTTAATCCCGCCCCTCAGCCACTCTCAGACCATCCCACCTATCATCATAGACCATCCTCGTTTGGTTTCCATGTGCCATATATTTTTCTATTCTGCTGTGATGTTTTACATACATTTTGAACCTTTCTAATGATAAATTATCCACAGCTTGTGAGATAAAGAAAACCTTTCCTACCAGTATTATTATATTATTTATTGACTGACTATGGCTTTCAAACTCGCACCAACACTGCTATTTCACTGCTATTTCACTATTTCACGTTCACCGGACGTGCTTGTTGCACCCTCGACAACTACTATGATTATTATTATTTGACCATGCTGGTCATTTATGAACATTTTAACATCTTGACCATGTTCTGTTATAATATCCACCCTGCACAGCCAGAAGAGGACTGGCCACCCCTCATAGCCTGGTTCCTCTCTAGGTTTCTTCCTAGGTTTTTGGCCTTTCTAGGGAGTTTTTCCTAGGGAGTTTTTCCTAGCCACCGTGCTTCTTTCACATGCATTGCTTGCTGTTTGGGGTTTTAGGCTGGGTTTCTGTACAGCACTTTGAGATATCAGCTGATGTACGAAGGGCTATATAAATCCATTTGATTTGATTTGATTTATTTGTAGTGTTCATTTGTTGTGTGTCTATAGTTTTTTAAATGTTGTGTCAGTGTATGTAAGTTGTTTTGTCTGAAACGTTGTTCCCTCTGCTGCTATTGGACCAGGTCTCTCTTGGAAAAGAGATGTTATCTCAATGAGAAAATCCTGTATAAATAAAGGTTAAATAAATAAATAGAATTGTAAGGTTAATTTTAAGTGAATGTTGGGATTTTTTAACCATTCCTGAACCTGTGACCAGAAACAAGCTACATAGGGTCAATATCAGAATAAATGATCTATTGATTCTGTCTCTTCGCAGCAAAATGTAGGATCTTAATGTAGGATCTTAATTGGAACTGTATTGTCGCAGCAAAATATTCCCGCTGTAACAGGATTTGAACATTTAGCCCATAATGTTGCTTGATCAGTGGTTAGGCTATAAGCTGGCCAAAAGTAGGTTACATGAAAAGTGCAATACTGTTAATATAACCGTGTGTTAGTGTGGGTTTTCAGTAAATTTATGTAAATCAGGAAGCTCATCTATTTTTCCTGATCAAATTAAGATCCTACATCTCTGCATGTGTGTTTATACAAATATATTACAGTGGATTTATATCATAATTGGGGAAGTATGTGTGCGTGGTGTAAATTGTACCTGGCTCCAGCACCAGTCAGCCGGACAGAGTTAAGCCTGCATGCCATTCCTGCTCTCATTTTGTTCCTCTAGTTCTTAGAAGAGGCATTCTTTTGCCCTGACACACAAACACACACAGCGCCTCTCTCCATAGCTCCTCTGCCCACACGTGCCTGAGGATTAGCTGAACTATTATCAGAGGCTTGGAAGGTATGCAAGCTACCTGCTGCATCTCCCCTCATACTGTACACCTATCACTATATAGAAACTGGGTCAGTAGAAAACTATTAGTGGTGTAAAGTACTTAAGTAAATATACTTTATAGTGCTACTTAAGTCATTTTTGGGGGTATCTGTACTTTACTATTACATTTTTTTTTTACAACTTGTACTCCACTACATTCCTTAAGATAATAATGTACTTTTTACTCCATTAATGTTTCCTGACACCCAAAGTACTTGTTACATTTTGAATGCTTAACAGGACAGGAATATGGTTAAATTCACACAAGACAACATCCCTGGTCATCCCTATTGCCTCTGACGTGGCAGACTCACTAAACACAAATGCTTAATTTGTAAATTGTCTGAGTGTTGGAGTGTGCCCTTGACTATCCTTAATTTAATAAACAAGAAAATTGTGCTGTTTGGATTGCCTAATAAAAGTAATTTGAAATGATTTATAATTTTACTTTTGATACATAAGTATAGTTTTGCAATTACATTTACTTTTGATGCTTAAGTATATTTAAAACCAAATACTTTGACTTTTACTCAAGTAATATTTTACTGGGTGACACCTTTACTTGAGTCATTTTCTATTACGTCATCTTTACTTTTACTCAAGTATGACAATTGGGTACTTTTTCCACCACTGACTATTATAGGTGCTTACAGGTTGTCAAAACAATATCATCATAATATTAGGCCCAACCAAAATCATCTGCAAGTCAGATACTATCTTTAGATGGAAATAATTCTCAAAATATTTTATGTTTTACAACCAGGTTGTCATGCCATCAGCGGACAACCAGGTTGTCATGCCATCAGCGTACAACCAGGTTGTCATGCCATCAGCGTACAACCAGGTTGTCATGCCATCAGCGTACAACCAGGTTGTCATGCCATCAGCGTACAACCAGGTTGTCATGCAATCAGCGTACAACCAGGTTGTCATGCCATCAGCGTACAACCAGGTTGTCATGCCATCAGCGTACAACCAGGTTGTCATGCCATCAGCGTACAACCAGGTTGTCATGCCATCAGCGTACAACCAGGTTGTCATGCCATCAGCGTACAACCAGGTTGTCATGCCATCAGCGGAGGGATATAACATAACATCAGGTGAAGACACATTTCCAGAAATGTTCACTTTACCTACCCATAAAAGTATCTAGTTGGCATGGTGAAATTAAGTACAGTCAATCAATCAAAATGGTCAAAACTAATCCTAATGTTTTTACAAGAACAATTGTTCCCTGACATACTATGTAACGCCGTTTGGGTCTTTGCGTGTCAAAAAAGATACACGTCAAATAACACTATTTGATGCTTCAAATAACAATATGAAAATGATATGAAAGGGTTGGCCAATTAAGTGATAATGCCCGAGAAGCCGGTGTTTAAAGGATATATTGGCACGAGTGTTATTAGGCCCGAGACGAAGTCAATGAATTTATTCATACCATTTCATCCTTCCACAAGATATAGTCCTGACACAAATCTAGGGTTGCTACGCAAGCCGTCTGCAGGTTCGTTCTATCGGTTCGGTTGCTAGAGACGCTACCCAGTTGTTCAGTCTTTGTTCTGTATCTATGCACGCAACCCAGTCGTTTCCTTTTAAATGTTCCATTGCCATACTGGCTGGCAACGTACTTATACCTTGCTTGCTAGCTAGCTAACTACGGCTAATTTACACTCATACCAAACAGTGCAGTAGTAGCTGCATTTGCATTTGTTTATGGTGTTTGCTAGGTACATGTAAACTCAGCCAAAAAAGAAACGTCCCTTTTTCAGGATCCTGTCTTTCAAAGATAATTTGTAAAAATCCAAATAAATTCACAGATCTTCATTGTAAAGGGTAAAAAACACTGTTTCCCATGCTTGTTCAATGACCCATAAACAATTAATGAACATGCACCTGTGGAACGGTCATTAAGACACTAACAGCTTACAGACGGTAGGCAATTAAGGTCACAGTTGTGAAAACTTAGGACACTAAAGAGGCCTTTCTACTGACTCTGAAAAACACCAAAAGAAAGATGCCCAGGGTCCCTGCTCATCTGTGTGAACGTGCCTTAGGCATGCTGCAAGGAGGCATGAGGACTGCAGATGTGGCCAGGGCAATAAATTGCAATGTCCGTACTGTGAGACTCCGAAGACAGCGCTACAGGGAGACAGGACGGACAGCTGATCATCCTCGCAGTGGCAGACCACGTATAACAACACCTGCACAGGATCGGTACATCCGAACATCACACCTGCGGGACAGGTACAGGATGGCAACAACAACTGCCCAAGTTACACCAGGAACGCACAATCCCTCCATCAGTGCTCAGACTGTCCGCAATAGGCTGAGAGAGGCTGGACTGAGGGCTTGTAGGCCTGTTGTAAGGCAGGTCCTCACCAGACATCACCGGCAACAACGTCGCCTATGGGCACAAACCCACCGTCGCTGGACCAGACAGGACTGGCAAAAAGTGCTCTTCACTGACGAGTCGCAGTTTTGTCTCACCAGGGGTGATGGTCGGATTCGCGTTTATCGTCGAAGGAATGAGCGTTACACCGAGGCCTGTACTCTGGAGCGGGATCGATTTGGAGGTGGAGGGTCCGTCATGGTCTGGGGCGGTGTGTCACAGCATCATCGGACTGAGCTTGTTGTCATTGCAGGCAATCTCAACGCAGTGCGTTACAGGGAAGACATCCTCCTCCCTCATGTGGTACCCTTCCTGCAGGCTCATCCTGACATGACCCTCCAGCATGACAATGCCACCAGCCATACTGCTCGTTCTGTGCGTGATTTCCTGCAAGACAGGAATGTCAGTGTTCTGCCATTGCCAGCGAAAAGCCCGGATCTCAATCCCATTGAGCACGTCTGGGTGAGGGTGAGGGCTAGGGCACGTTCCCCCCAGAAATGTCCAGGAACTTGCAGGTGCCTTGGTGGAAGAGTGGGGTAACATCTCACAGGAAGAATTGGCAAATCTGGTGTAGTTCATGAGGAGATTACATTTACATTTACAGGAGATGCACTGCAGTACTTAAAGGCAGCTGGTGGCCACACCAGATACTGACTGTTACTTTTGATTTTGACCCCCCCTTTGTTCAGGGACACATTATTCAATTTCTGTTAGTCACATGTCTGTGGAACCTGTTCAGTTTATGTCTCAGTTCTTGAATCTTATGTTCACACAAATATTTACACGTTAAGTTTGCTGAAAGTAAACGCTGTTGACAGTGAGAGGACGTTTCTTTTTTTGCGGAGTTTATTTGGAAACATCCATAACAATGAGCTAATGAGGCGCGATTTCGTGTGGCATAGAAAATGTGCTCACTCGTCAGGACACTGTTGTTCATAGGAGCTAGCCAACAACAAAGCTAACACAATCACTTCAAACTGAAGCAGGAAAGACTGCAAACTAGCTGTACTTCGTTTAACTTTTTTTCGAATTGACATGTTCGTATGTATCCTAAACAATTATGCCAGCTGATTCAAGATTTCGACTGGCTGAGAAATGCTGTCTGCCTGCTTCGTCCCGACCCCTACACGTTCATTACTATGGGACAGCTGGAGATCGAATTTGAATATTTAAACAATGTTGCAAACGTCGGAGACAGACAGCAAGGTTTACACAAATCTCCGCTGTTGAAAACAAAATGTTAGTCCAAAAGAAATGTGAGACAATGTCTAGGTGCTTTCTATAGTGGAGATCAAGTTTATAACTTGATGAGACAGTGGATTGCACAGTCAGATGGAACAGAGTAAATAGACATTAACATCATAGATTTAGCAGGTGGTAACTTGTGGAATAGACGCCAGCTGGAATGCACTTTTAACCAATCAGCATTCAGAATTAAACCCACCCCTTGGATTTTTGGACACCGTTTTAACTAACCTCCAAACGAGCTTCAATGAAATACAACTCTCCTTCCGTGGCCTCCAACTACTCTTAAATGCAAGTAAAACTAAATGCATGGTCTTCAACCGATCGCTGCCCGCACCTGCTCGCCCGTCCAGCATCACTACTCTGGACGGTTCTGACTTAGAATATGTGGACAACTATAAATACAGTTGAAGTCGGAAGTTTACATACACCTTAGCCAACTACATTTAAACTCAGTTTTTCACAATTCCTGACATTTAATCCTAGTACAAATTCCCTGTCTTAGGTCAGTTAGGATCAACACTTTATTTTAAGAATGTGAAATGTTATAATAATAATAGTAGAGAGAATGATTTATTTCAGCTTTTATTTCTTTCATCACATTCCCAGTGAGTCAGAAGTTTACATAAACTCAATTAGTATTTGGTAGCATTGCCTTTAAACTGTTTAACTTGGGTCAAACATTTCGGGATGCCTTCCACAAGCTTCCCAGAATAAGTTGGGTGAATTTTGGCCCATTCCTCCTGACAGAGCTGGTGTAACTGAGTCAGGTTTGTAGGCCTCCTTGCTCGCACACGCTTTTTCAGTTCTGCCCACAAATTTTCTATAGGATTAAAGTCAAGGCTTTGTGATGGCCACTCCAATTAAGCAATTTTGCCACAACTTTGGAAGTATGCTTGGGGTCATTGTCCATTTGGAAGACCCATTTGCGACCATGCTTTAACTTCCTGACAGATGTCTTGAGATGTTGCTTCAATATATCCACATAATGTTCCATCCTCATGATGCCATCTATTTTGTGAAGTGCACCAGTCTCTCCTGCAGCAAAGCACGACCACAACATGATGCTGCCACCCCCGTGCTTCACGGTTGGGATGGTGTTCTTCGGCTTGCAAGCTTCCCCCTTTTCCTCCAAACATAACAATGGTCATTATGGCCAAACAGTTCTATTTTTCTTTCATCAGACCAGAGGACATTTCTCCAAAAAGTACGATCTTTGTCCCCATGTGCAGTTGCAAACCGTAGTTTGGCTTTTGTATGGCGGTTTTGGAGCAGTGGCTTCTTCCTTGCTAAGCGGCCTTTCAGGTTATGTCGATATAGGACTCATTTTACTGTGGATATAGATACTTTTGTACCTGTTTCCTCCAGCATCTTCACAAGGTCCTTTGCTGTTGTTCTGGGATTGATTTGCACTTTTCGCACCAAAGTATGTTAATCTCTAGGAGACAGAAGGTGTCTCCTGAGCGGTATGACGGCTGCGTGGTCCCATGGTGTTTATACTTGCGTACTATTGTTTGTACAGATGAATGTGGTACCTTCAAGCGTTTGGAAATTGTTCCCAAGGATGAATCAGACTTGTGGAGGTCTACCATTTTTATTCTGAAGTCTTGACTGATTTCTTTTCATTTTCCCATGATGTCAAGCAAAGAAGCACTGCGTTTGAAGGTAGGCCTTGAAATACATCCACAGTACACCTCCAATTGACTCAAATTATGTCAATTAGCCTATCAGAAGCTTCTAAAGCCATGACATCATTTTCTGGAATTTTCCAAGCTGTTTAAAGGCACAGTCAACTTAATGTATGTAAACTTCTGACCCACTGGAATTGTGATACAGTGAATTATAAGTGAAATAATCTGTCTGTAGACAATTGTTGGAGAAATTACTTGTGTCATGCAGAAAGTAGATGTCCTAATCGACTTGCCAAAACTATAGTTTGTTAACAAGACATTTGTGGAGTGGTTGAAAAACGAGTTTTAATGACTCCAACCTAACTGTATGTAAACTTCTGACTTCAACTGTACCTAGGTGTCTGGTTAGACTGTAAACTCTCCTTCCAGACTCACATCAAGCATCTCCAATCCAAAATGAAATCTAGAATCGGCTTCCTATTCGCAACAAAGCATCCTTCACTCATGCTGCCAAACATACCCTCGTAAAATTGACTATCCTACCGATCCTCGACTTCGGCGATGTCATTTAAAAAATAGCCTCCAACACTCTACCCAACAAATTGGATGCAGTCTATCACAGTGCCATCCGTTTTGTCACCAAAGCCACATATACTACCCAACACTGCGACCTGTACGCTCTCATTGGCTGGCCCTCGCTTCATACTCATCGCCAAACCCATTGGGTCCAGGTCATCTACAAGTCTTTGCTAGGTAAAGCCCCGCCTTATCTCAGCTCACTGGTCACTATAGCAGCACCCACCCATAGCACGCACTCCAGCAGGTATATTTCACTGGTCACCCCCAAAGCCAATTCCTCCTTTGGCCGCCTTTCCTTCCAGTTCTCTGCTGCCAACGACTGGAACAAACTGCAAAAATCACTGAAGCTGGAGACTCATTATCTCCCTCACTAACTTTAAGCACCAGCTGTCAGAGCAGCTCACAGATCACTGCACCTGTACATAGCCCATCTGTAAATAGCCCATCCAACTACCTCATCCCCATACTGTATTTATTTATTTATTTATTTATCTTGCTCCTTTGCACCCCAGTATCTCTATTTGCACATTTATCTACTGCACATCTATCACTCCGGTGTTTAATTGCTATATAGTAATTACTTCGCCACCATGGCCTATTTATTGCCTTACTTCCCTTATCTTACCTCATTTTCACACAATGTATATAGACTTTTTTTGTACTGTATTATTGACTGTATGTTTGTTTATTCCATTTGTAACTGTGTTGTTGTATGTGTGAAACTGCATTGCTTTATCTTGGCCAGGTCACAATTGTAAATGAGAACTTGTTCTCAACTAGCCTTTCCTGGTTAAATAAAGGTGAAATAAAAAATGAAATACAAAAATTAGGCACTAAGGCCCGAGGAGGTGTGGTAAATGGACAATATCCCAGGGCTATGGGCTGTTCTTATCCACAATGCAACGCGGAGTGCCTAAACACAGCCCTTAGCAGTGGTATATTGGCCATATATCACAAACCCCCGAGGTGGCTTACTGCTATTATAA
Organism: Salmo salar; assembly: GCF_965601325.2. Taxonomy (NCBI): domain Eukaryota; kingdom Metazoa; phylum Chordata; class Actinopteri; order Salmoniformes; family Salmonidae; genus Salmo; species Salmo salar. The sequence goes on along the minus strand of NC_138303.1, from coordinate 19,274,592 downwards.
ACTGGTTACCAACATAATTAGAGCAGTACAAATTGTGATTATAAACCTTGTGGAATGAGCGATAACCTACAGGGCAGTAGCTCTCTAGGAACAGGGTTGGAGAGCCCTGCACTAGTCCATCTTCAACCACATCGTTCGAGCTGCCACAATGTGTCAACAATGTTATGTTGTTAACTGTAATAGGTTACTGTTAATCACAATTCTATCAAATTAAAATGTAATGGGGGCCGAACCACCGGTCCAGTAAAAAGCCAGTAGAATCCCTATCTTGAGGAGCAGACTGTAGGACCTTCCACACATTTTTTTTTAAAAACGTTTCTAAAAGTCCCAATTGGGCATTCCAAAAGGTAAAGGTAAAGTTCTGTCCATTCAGAATGTTCTGTTTTCCTCCCACGGCAGGCACGCAGTGAAGGCTCCAATCCAGTGATTGCAGTAGGCCTCTCCTGGGTCCTGTTGTACCGAGTGGAAGACAAATATTCTGTCAGCAGATGGCGCTGCTGTGCTAAAGTGCCACAGAGCAAAATACAATAGACCTCAACCATAGGCCATATATCTTAAAAGTACCTTACTCTATCCAAATATGATCAAACAAAATCGTACTGGAATGGAAAAGTACTTAACTTTTGTGAAGGCCACATCTGTCTAAACTCTGGAAGGAGCTGAGGTGGTGGTTGAAGGAGCTGAGGTGGTGGTTTAAGGAGCTGAGGTGGTGGTGGGGAGGAGTTGGGCTGGTGGTGGTTGGAGGAGTTGAGGTGGTGGTGGTGGTGGTGGTTGAAGGAGCTGAGGTGGTGGTTGAAGGAGCTGAGATGGTGGTGGTTGGAGGAGTTGAGGTGGTGGTGGTTGGAGGAGTTGAGGTGGTGGTGGTTGGAGGAGTTGAGGTGGTGGTGGTTGAAGGACCGGGGGGGGGGGGGGGGGGGGGGGGGGGCTGAGGTGGTGGTGGTGGTGGGAGCGAGGTGGTGGGGAGGGCTGGGTGGTGGTGGTGGAGGAGGAGGGGGGGGGGGGCTGAGGTGGTGGTGGTGGGGGTTGAGGGGGGGGGAGGAGCTGAGGTGGTGGTGGTGGTGAAGGAGCTGAGGTGGTGGTGGGGGGCTGGGTGGTGGGCGGGAAGGAGCTGAGGTGGTGGTTGAAGGAGCTGAGGTGGTGGTTGAAGGAGCTGAGGTGGTGGTGGTTGAAGGAGCTGAGGTGGTGGTGCTGGTTGAAGGAGCTGAGGTGGTGGTTGAAGGAGCTGAGGTGGTGGTTGAAGGAGCTGAGGTGGTGGTTGAAGGACCTGAGATGGTGGTTGAAGGAGCTGAGGTGGTGGTTGAAGTAGCTGAGGTGGTGGCTTGAGAGGTGATGGTGGTTGAATTCAGGTTGTAACAAAACAAAATGTGGAAAAAGTCAAGCTGTGAATATTTTCTGAAGGCACTGTATACCCGGGAATAGGGCCACAATTCTTTCATGGCCATATAACAAGATAAATCATTAAGTTTTTTACGATGCTAAGATTGTAAAAACGTGTAGTGGTCAGGAGGCCTAAATCTATGCACTTACAGGATCAGCTTATGGTTGCCATCGATGTGCCACAAAGAATTTGGGCCTGCAACTCTGTACTGCCTCCGGTGTAGCCGCTGCTGCATGGCCCTCCTCGCAGCTCCCTGGGGATTGACACGGATCAGACTCTGTCTGACCCTCTCCCGCTGGACTCGAACACCCTCTTCTCTTAAGCGTGCCCTCACAGACTCTGCACCAAGTTCTTCATTCCGGCCTATCAGCTCTTTTGATCCTCTCATCCAGTTGAGAGTCTGACAACAGTGAGTAGGACCTGAAGAACTGAAATGAACTACCGTAAATTCCGGACTATAAGCCGCAACTTTTTTCCCAGGCTTTGAACCTCGCGGCTTAAACAATGACGCGGCTAATATATGGATTTTTCCCGCTTTCAATTTTTTTTCTCCAAAAAAACACATTCTGTGACGTGCTTAGTTTTTTTACGGCATGAAGCTTTCATTAGACCAATTAAATTGCCGAACGGGTTAAGGTCAAACAACTTTTTAGTTTACTGTTTGTTTTGATATTTTAACCTGCGTGTCGTGATCGCGTTTGGTGTGGGGGGACAAAATAAATTTATGCACGATGGCGCACGTGCGCAGCAGGTTTGGGTTCCATGTCAGTCTAGCTGTTCATGTGTGCTAGTAGCTTTATAGTGTGTATTTTATTCTCTATTATTCCCATCTCCCTCACTAGCTTTAAGCACCAGCTGTCAGAGCAGCTCACAGATCACTGCACCTGTTCATAGCCCATTTGTATACAGCCCATCTATCTACCTCATCCCCATACTGTATTTATTTATTTTGCTCCTTTTGCACCCCAGTATCTCTACTTGCACATCCATCTTTTGCATATCTACCATTCCAGTGTTTAATTGCCATATTGTACTTACTTCCCCACCATGGCCTATGTATTGCCTTAATTCCCTTATTTTACCTAATTTGCACTCACTGTATATAGACTTTTGTTTTATTTTTCTACTGTATTATTGACTGTATGTTTTGTTCATTCCATGTGTAACTCTGGGTTGTATGTGTCGAACTGCTATGCTTTATCTTGGCCAGGTTGCAGTTGCAAATGAGAACTTGTTCTCAACTAGCCTACCTGGTTAAATAAAGGTGAAATAAATAAAAATAAATAAAAAAATGTGCCTGTTGCTAATAATTAGCTGCTATTATGTTTAGCTTCTTAAAAAGTCATTGCCTATTGCCAATGTGCTTTACTCCCATTTTAATTTTTCCTTTATTTAGCTAGGCAAGTCAGTTAAGAACTAATTCTGATTTACAATGACGGTCTACCCCAGCAAAACTCGGACGACGCTGGGCCAACTCTGCGCCGCCCTATGGGACTCCCAATCACGGCCGGATGTGATACAGTCTGGATTCAAACCAGGGACTGTAGTGACTCCTCTTGCATTGAGATGCAGTGCCTTAGACTGCTGCGCCACTCGGAAGCCCATTGCTACTATGCTGTTAGCCTTGCTGCTATTAATCCTATTATTACAGTGTATTAGCCTGTATAGTATTACTTCTGGTCTATTATTACCATTGATGATATTACACTGCTATTGTTGTCTAGCCCATTAGCCTTAACCATTTTAGCAGGTAGGCTAGCTATAATTAGAGAAGCTGGCCATCAACCCTCTGGTAACGGGGTGAATCCCAGCTCAGAGTGCCCTTGACAGAATGCCTAGTGCCCTTGAGCAAGGTACTTAACCCCCTACATTTACTCTGCACAGTGCCTGACCCATTGTTTCCAGCTCCTCGTGGTGTGTGTGTGTGTCTCTTGGGGTGTTGGGTTATGAGCATAAACGCACATTTCCAATGTCTGTAATAGAGGTCGACCGATTATGATTTTTCAACGCCAATACCGATTATTGGAGGACCAAAAAAGCCGATACCGATTAATCGGCCGATTTGTTTTATTTATTTATTTGTAATAATGACAATTACAACAATACTGAATGAACACTTATTTTAACTTAATATAATACATCAATAAAATCAATTTAGCCTCAAAAAAATAATGAAACATGTTCAATTTGGTTTAAATAATGCAAAACAAAGTGTTGGAGAAGAAAGTAAAAGTGCAATATGTGCCATGTAAGAAGGCTAACGTTTAAGTTCCTTGCTCAGAACATGAGAACATATGAAAGCTGGTGGTTCCTTTTAACATGAGTCTTCAATATTCCCAGGTAAGAAGTTTTAGGTTGTAGTTATTATAGGAATTATAGGACTATTTCTCTCTATACGATTTGTATTTCATATACCTTTGACTATTGGATGTTCTTATAGGCACTTTAGTACTGCCAGTGTAACAGTATAGCTTCCGTCCCTCTCCTCACTCCTACCTGGGCTCGAACCAGGAACACATCGACAACAGCCACCCTCGATGCAGCGTTACCCATGTAAAGCAAGGGGGAAAACTACTCCAAGTCTCAGAGCGAGTGACGTTTGAAACGCTATTAGCGCGCACCCGGCTAACTAACTAGCCATTTCACATCGGTTACACCAGCCTAATCTTGGGAGTTGACAGGCTTGAAGTCATAAACAGTGCAATGCATTGTGAAGGGCTGCTGGCAGACGAAAGTGCTGTTTGAATGAACGCTTACGAGCCTGCTGTTGCCTACCATCGCTCAGTCAGACTGCTCTATCAAATCATAGACTTAATTATAACATAATAACACACAGAAATACGAGCCTTAAGTCATTAATATGGTCGAATCCGGAAACTATCATCTCGAAAACAAAACGTTTTTCCTGTCAGTGAAATACAGAACCGTTCTGTATTTTATCTAACGGGTGGCATCCATAAGTCTAAATATTCCTGTTACATTGCACAACCTTCAATGCTATGTCATAATTACGTAAAATTCTGGCAAATTAGTTCGCAACGAGACAGGTGGCCCAAACTGTTGCATATACCCTGACTCTGCGTGCAATGAACGCAAGAGAAGTGACACAATTTCACCTGGTTAATATTGCCTGCTAACCTGGATTTCTTTTAGCTAAATATGCTGTCACGTCCTGACCAGTATAAGGGTTATTTGTTATTGTAGTTTGGTCAGGACGTGGCAGAGGGTATTTCGTTTATGTGGTTCGGGGTGGTGATTTATGTAGTAGGGTGTTTGGCGAAGTCATCTGTCTTTGTTAAGAAGAAATAGTCTTCACAGTTCGCAACGAGCCAGGCGGCCCAAACTGCTGCATATACCCTGACTCTGTTTGCAGGAGAAGTGACACATTTTCCCTAGTTAAAAGAAATTCATGTTAGCAGGCAATATTAACTAAATATGCAGGTTTAAAAATATATACTTGTGTATTGATTTTAAGAAAGGCATTGATGTTTATGGTTGGAGCAACGTGTACCTAAGCGATTATATGCAACGCAGGACAGGCTAGATAAACTAGTAATATCATCAACTCAAATCAAATCAAATTTATTTTTATATAGCCCTTCGTACATCAGCTGATATTCTCAAAGTGCTGTACAGAAACCCAGCCTAAAACCCCAAACAGCAAGCAAAGCATGTGAAAGAAGCACGGTGGAATCAACTATGTGTAGTTAACTAGTGATTATGATTGATTGATTGTTTTTTATAAGATAAGTTTAATGCTAGCTAGCAACTTACCGTGGCTTCTTACTGCATTCGCGTAACAGGCAGGCTCCTCGTGGAGTGCAATGTAAAGCAGGTGGTTAGAGCGTTGGACTTGTTAACCGTAAGGTTGCAAGATTGAATCCCCGAGCTGACAAGGTAAAAATCTGTCGTTCTGCCCCTGAACAAGGCAGTTAGCCCACCGTTCCTAGGCCGTCATTTAAAATAAGAACGTGTTCTTAACTGACTTGCCTAGTTAAACAAAGGTGTAAAAAAAAAAGCAAAAAAATTAAATTGCCGTCCAAAAATACCGATTTCCGATTGCTATGAAAACTTGAAATCGGTCCTAATTAATCAGCCATTACGATTAATCGGTCGACCTCTAGTCTGTAAGGTAATGGACAATAAAGTACATCTAATCTTATAGCCCAATTTGTAGCCTATGTTTTTACACTGTTATTCCTTAGCTATTATCCTGCCACTGTAGCACTATTGTAATTGCTATTAGTAGGCCATCATTGGAAATAAGAATTTGTTCTTAACTGACTTGCCTAGTTAAATAAAGGTAAAATAAAAATATGAGGAAAGGAGCGTTCTACAGTGTAGGAACAAAATGTGCAGTGCATATTCTGCTGTCCTATTGCGCATGCAACTGTTTCCAGTAACTTCTTTGTTGTAATATCCAAAACAGACGTGGCAATTTCACCTATTAATGATTCCAGCTTCAACCATTAGAGGAGAATATGCTAAACTGGCCTTGAATCAGTGTCTAAGGGCAACTTCCTCCCTTATCTATCTCATGCATACCATACAGAATGGCATTTCCCGCATTGGTCTGAATAATACCCACTGTGGTGAAGAAGTATGGAAGCTGCGGAGAGAAAAGTACGTAGTCTGTTTTCTTTAACTCTTAGACGGTGTGTGTGACTTTTATTAAAACCCTCTGCTTTCCCAGATTTGCAGATTCCGTGTATTCCCTCGCGTCGTGCAACCATATAAGGGGAGTACCGGCCATAAAAGGAATGGAAAGACTTCAGGGCTGGGTTATAGGAATTTACACCATGTCTTTAGGCTGGTTCTTAGCGCATGGCTTCACAATGCAGCACATTTCCCAGCTTTGGCTTTCAGTCAACACAGAGTTATTTTATTGCGTTTTCCAGCTTGACAGCTAAAACGAACAATGAAAACTCTGGTGCAGCATACAAAGTCAAATCAATGACCAATAAGTATTTGTCTCAAACATTAATCTGTAGTGATGGGCACCGATATGCAAAGTCCATATCAGCTGCATTTTTCCATTTGATATCGATATAATATAGGAATATAGGAAACACTTTACTGTAGGCTACATATTGTTTACCCCAGTTGCAATAATAAAAAAAAACATTGCAACTGTGTTCAGACTTTTGTCAACTTCCATATCTCTGTGGAGTCCAGTCAACTGGTTACCCATTAGGCCAGGTGTGAATGTTCTTGGAGTATAAAACCTACCCAAACAGTTTGAATACAATGGGAAGCCCATCTGCTGTTTATGTCCGATCAGCAGGCAATTAACTATGCTATGTTAAGAGCAGATGACAATGTCTGTGAGGGGGTTTTGCGCATGGAACAGTCATGTATGCTTGTTTACATAATTAATGTATATTAACAGGAAGGATTAGGAAGGATGAACCATTATTACTATATGCCTTGCAACTGCATTTTCTCCCTCATCCTCAATGGTTCAGAAAGAGGTATTGGGAAGTGGAATTCAGTGTCTGACTAACTCTGTTCCGATCATCCAGTCTACATTTCTTCCTCCTCCCTCTCTTTCAATTCAATTCATAGCTTTATTGACATGGGAAACGTGGTTACATTGCCATAGCAAGTGAAATAAATAATAAACAAACACAAACCACTCCGATAGAGCCAAAGACATGCTCCATTCAAAGTCAGAAGTCTAGAAAGTTGCATCACCAAAGCATTGGTGGTTCAGTGGTAGAATTCTCGCCTGCCACGCGGGAGGCCCGGGTTCGATTCCCGGCCAATGCAAGGACACTTTTTGAAGTGTTGTAAGATTTCTCATAGAAATAATAAGTACATGTAACTATTTACATAGCAGCTACATGTTACATGCTTCCTGATAAATGATCATATGGATTACATTTAAAACTAAAGTTAATTATGGCTATAGCTCTAGAATCATTATTTTTAGATCCCTCCGATATCTCAAATAAGTTTATTTTCAAATCCAGGTCGTAAACAGGCTGATGTCCACAATCAGACATAAATCCTAATACTACCTTTCAAAACAACTACTTTACATTTTTCACAAATGCCATCTCCCATCTGCTCCCCCCTCCAACTTGACCCTTCGTCCCCTTTCTGTTTTCCTCTTATATGGCTATTGGGGAAAGAGTATTGATCTATTAAAGCATTGGTGGTTCAGTGGTAGAATTCTCGCCTGCCACGCGGGAGGCCCGGGTTCGATTCCCGGCCAATGCATGCATGTCTTTTAAAAAAAAAAGTATTTTAGGTTCTACTCACAGAAATAAGTGCTGAAAATTTCAGTCCAACCATGTTCCAATATATAAATAACTACCATTTATTTGCTTACATACAATATATGGCCGAATGTAATGTGGAGACCTGCTCGTCGAACATCTCATTCCATAATCATAGGCATTAATATGGAGTTGGGCCCCCTTTGCTGATTTTAATTCAGATTTTTTACTAGTCACATGTTCACAGTTGCAGGTGTGATTGTAGGGTACAGTGAAAATCTTAGCCTTCGAGCTTCAACATGCAGGTAGACTGATGAAGGGAAAAAAAACGTTTAATGCTTTTTAGAATGAGGCTGTAACGTAACAAAATGTGGAAAAAGTAAAGCATTGTAGGATTTACTCAGATTTCAGTCAGGTATCTCAAATAACTTTATTTGCATATCCTCGTTGCAAACAGGCTGTAAGTACTATGTAACAACACTCTTATTACATTGTACTGCCTCTCATTTAATGGTCCTTCGAGACGGATAGCTAAATACTAACTCATGTTTCAACTTCTGTTTCACTTTATCCAGATTGTTATATCACTCTCGGGGAGAATTTCTCTATCAAAGCATTGGTGGTTCAGTGGTAGAATTCTCGCCTGCCACGCGGGAGGCCCGGGTTCGATTCCCGGCCAATGCATGGTCCCCTTTTTTTTTTAAGGCATTTTGGGATCTACTTACATAAGTACATGCTGGAACTTTCAGTCCAACCATGTTCCAATATATAAGTACCATGTATTTGTTTACATACACTACATGTTCAAAAGTATGTGGACACCTACTCCTTGAAAATCTAATTCCAATATCAGGGTTGCAGGTGTAAGTGAAGGGTACAGTGAAAATCTTAGGCTTCGAGCTTCAGCATGCAAGATTATTTTATTTCACTAATGACAATTGTAATAAAAACAATATAATAGAAGTAGCACTATATACAGTGATGAATAAATAAATGTCCCTTGGGGTGGAGGCAGAGCAAAGACTAGAGGTCGACCGATTATTGGAGGACCAAAAAAAGCCGAAACCAATACTGAATGAACAATGAACATTTCTTTTTTTGAGCAGTATACATACATACACACATATATATATATACACACACACACACACACACACACACACACACACACATACACACATACATACATACATACATACAGTACCAGTCAAAAGTTTGAACACACCTACTTATTCAAGGTTTACTATTTATTTTTGCAATTTTCTAATAATAGTGGAGACATCAAAACTAAGAAATAACACATATGGAATCATGTAGTAACCCAAAAAGTTTTCAACAAATCAAAATATACACATTCTTCAAAGTAGCCACCCTTTGCATTGATGACAGCTTTGACATTCCGTTCTCATTGGCGGAGTGGACACATTGTTTGCAGAGCACACAAGCTATAAAACACTTGAGAGAAACAAGTTTTGGTTTATTTCATTCCATTTACGAGTTTTGTCAATTCAATTTAGTAATTGTCTTTTGTTTGGAGCGCTCCTGTCAATGTTGAGTAAGGACGAACGCTTAGAAGTAGGCCTGCGAGCAAATGTAGGCATACTAAAATGTGCCTACTTGCAGATCTGATAGTATTTCTGATTGGCTTAATAACACACCACCACTAATGAGCTTTGGAGCTTCTCAAAGTAATGTTTTCTTCACCTCAAACAGTGAGAAAGCGAAGTCTGTTTTTACATCCATTTAGAATGACAATAGTTCCTCAATGTATTTGAAAAATCTTTCCAGCTCTCTCCCTTTCGATAACCACAGCATGAAAGGGAAAAATGTTTCGCTCTGATCCAGTGGAAATGTCATAAAATAGGCCTACCAGATTACTTCTCATCAGTGCTTGACTTGGACTGAAATAGATTAAGTACTCATTTTGGGTGCTGGTACTGTTTATATTTAGGTGCAGGATCTCCACAATACTTTTGAGCTAGTATTCTATAAGAGGAACAGGAGCTCAAGCAGTAGAAAATTTGAGGTGTCAGTACTCAGCTCCAGTGAGCTCCTGCCCAAGTCAAGCACTGCTTCTTATCCCTTGCGCAAATAGCCTACAGCTGTGTCTGTCCCAAGCTCAATGGCGGAGGATACTTTGGAGGGTGCAAAATATTTTTATACAATGTTGAAAGTCTGCAAGTGCAAGCTTCGGGCTGGACCCAAATTAATAGTTGATACAATGTTTTAAGTTCGTTGCAGACAGGCCATGCATAGCCAATGTGATTTATTGTATATTTATTTTTATCAGGATATTTTCTACCTGCAGGCTGCAGTTTTTATTTGTTGGCTTTTTGTAGGCTATTTTTACATAGTTGGCAATAGAAGTTCCTTTTTTGGTTTGTATAATTTTCATTTAGATTTGGTTTTGCGATATAAATATGTTATTATACATGAAATGAAACTGTTCCACAAAACTGTGGATATGGAAACCATAACTGGCACGCATATTGGTAGAAATGGTTATATAAATGGGGAGGGGGGGGGGGGGGGGGGGGGGTGGCGTTGGTGAGCATGATGTGGCTGGCTTTCTTTTTGTAATCCGTGATCTTCAGGAGCCTATGCCACCTACACCTTGTGTCCGACCCGCTGAATTTCTTCTCCACTTTGGCTCTATTCTTGTTTCGCCATCTTGATCGATCTGCGTAAGTCATATTTGTCCTGTTTAACCAAACTATTGTTCCCGGTCACCTATCCCTGTTTATAAGCAGCATCTTTCTCTTTCAGTTTTCCTACAAGGCTGCTATTAATTCACGGTTTTTGATTCAGGTATGTTTTGAAAGATACTATCGGTATCATGTCATCTATGCATTTTTGTATGAATCCGGTGACTGAGGTGGCGTATTCATTGTGAATTCTGATTGGTCAGACCAACGCTGTACAGACCTGATCACCGGAACTTCCCTCGAGTCTTTATTTGTAGGCGGGAAGAAGCAAGATGGAGTCATGGTCAGATTTTCAGAAAGGAGGACGGGAGAGGGCCTTACACCCGTGTTGAAAAGGCGTGTAGCAGTGGTCAAGAGTAGAATTTACGCAAGTTGGACAGTTGATGTGTTGGTAATAATTTGGGAGCACGGTTCTCAAATTACTTTTGTTAAAGTCCCCCGCAGCAATGAACGCTGCCTCAGGGAATTCAGTCTCCAGTTTGTTCAGGGTCCAATGAAGATCTTTGAGAGCTTTTTTGGAATCAGTTTGGGGCGGGATGTACACAGCCATAGCAATAATCCCAGTAAACTCTCCCGGGAAGGTAAAAGTCGGCGGAGCATAAAGTTCCTTGTATGTTTACCCCTTCGCACTATGAGATAATGGTCATAAAGCAGAGCCCGCCACCCTTGCTCTTGCCAGAGAGCCCCCTTCCTATCCCCTCAAAAAACTGTAAAACCCCTGGTTGTATATAATCTGGATGTCAGAGGAAAGCCAAGTTTCAGAAAAACAGAGTATGTTGTAGGATCTGATGTCCCTCTGGAAAAAGATCCTCTCTCTGACTTACTCAAGTTTGTTCATTTATGATTGAACATTGGCGGGTAGTATGCTCAGTAATGGAGGATGGGTCGCCTGGCGTCTTAATCTCACTAAGACCCCGCCATGTACTCTCCGGTAGGACTCCCAAGCAGCTTGGCTCCTCGCAGAAGAAGCTAGTCCATTGCTCTGCTGTCTCAGGGAATTCGGCAAGGTCGGGTGGACGGTGAGTATCCAGCGTTTCGTATTCCAAAAGTTCTACCTGGGTGTATGTAGTAATGCACGAAACAAACGGATTGAGAAAATTAGATCTGCAATGTTTTATCGGCGCTCGAGGCGAGGCACCCTCTGTCGGTTCCACTCTTCTGGGAAGGCATTCCTCTAGATGTGGGAACATTGTTGCAGGGACTTGCTTCCATTCATCCATAAGAGTATTAGTGATGTTGGGCGATTAGGCCTGGCTCGCATTTGGTGTTCCAATTCATCCCATAGGTATTCGATGGAGTTGAGATCAGGGCTCTGTGCAGGCCAGTCAAGTTCTTCCACTCCCATCTTGACAAACCATTTCTGTATGGACCTCGCTTTGTGCACGGGGCATTGTTATGCTGAAACAGGAAAGGGCCTGGTAAGGCACTGCATCGCAGTGCTAGAGGCATCACTACAGATCCGGGTTCGATCCCGGGCTGTGTCGCAGCCGGCCGCAACCTGGAGACCCATGAGGCGGCGCACAATTGGCCCAGCGTCGTCCAGGTTAGGAAAGGTTTTGGCCGGCCGGGATGTTTTTTCCCATCGCGCTCTAGTGACTCCTTGTGGTGGCCGGGTGCATGCACACTGACTTTGGTTGCCATCTGTATGGTGTTTTCTCTGATACATTGGTATGGCTGGCTTTTTGGTTAAACGAGCAGTGTCAAGAAGCTGTGTGGGGTCGTGTTTCGGAAGACGCATGGCTCTCGACCTTCACCTCTCCCGAGTTCATACGGGAGTTGCAGCGATGGGACAAGACGAACTACCAATTGGGGAGAAAAAGGGGTAAAAAAAATAAATTAAAAAAAAATAAAAAAAGGTTTTCCTTCACTGGAACTAAGGGGCCAAGCCCAAACCATGAAAAAGCGCCCTAGAACATTAATCCTCCTGCACCAAACTTTACATTTGGCACTATGCATTGGGGCAGGTAGCATTCTCCTGGCATCCGCCAAACCCAGATTGCTCCGTCAGACTGCCAGATGGTGATGCGCGATTCATCACTCCAGAGAATGCGTTTCCACTGCTCCAGAGTCCAATGGGGGCGAGCTTTACGCTGATGCTTGGCAATGCGCATGGTGGCCATGTAGTGTATTTTTACATGGTAGTCTACATGTTACATCATTTCTGATAACCTTTCATATGGATTACATTTGTAAACTCATTAATTATGGATAAACCTCTAGAATAATTATTTTAGATCACTCGGGTATCGCTCAAGTTTATTTTCAAATCCTTGTCGCAAACAGACTCTAGGTACTAGGCTATGTAAAAACACTACACATTGTACCTACCTAAAACTAGTCTACCATGCAAAAATACAAATGATTAAGAGACGGGCACTCTAAGTACATTGTACTACCTATAACTGGTCTATCATGCAACAACAACAAAAAACGTCTTAAAAGACGACGTCTGTTTTTAATGGTGCTTCGAGCTGAATAGTTAAATACTAATTCAACATTTGTTTCACTTCACCCTGACTGTTAGAGAAATACTCTGTCCCAGAGAATTATATAGCAAAGCATTGGTGGTTCAGTGGTAAACTTCTCGTCTGCCATTCGGGAGGCCCGGGTTGATTCCCGGCCAATGTGTGGTCTCTTTTGGGGTAAAGCAGGATCTCGCAACACACTTGAATTTAAACTCCTGAAAATACCCAGAAACACAAATCTAAGTGCATGAGCTATATCAACCTATTTTCAAACTACTTCTCTACATTTTTGTCCTATATGTCTCTTAAACCCCTTCCAGTCTTTCTCTCCTATTTTCAACTCTACTTCACTCCTCCCTTCTCCTTGTCCTTCATGCCACCCCCACTGTGTTGTGAGCCCTGGAGTAGACTAACAGAGCAGCTCAGCATTGGTGGTTCAGTGGTAGAATTCTCGCCTGCCACGCGGGAGGCCCGGGTTCGATTCCCGGCCAATGCAGGCATATCCTTTTAAAATAACTACCCTTTACACTCACTGGATGACAGGCACAAGGTCTGCACTATAAGCGGAAAATCTGTAGAATCACATTTTCAACAGACCAATAGGGGGGGGTTCGATTTTAACCAATAATTTTTTTACATTCTTTGTGTGTTCTCACCTTGACGTTCAGGTCCTGGTCTAGTAGAATGTTCTCCAGCTTCAGATCTCGATGGACCACACCATTCTGAAGGAGAGGGAAAGAGACAATCAAGTAAAATACTACTATTACACACAGATCTTTACACACGCACAGATTCTTCACCCCCTTGATGTTTTTCTAGGAAGACACTGCTGTGTTAATTTAGGAACTAGAGAGCAGATGACATTTACACAAACATGGCCTGAATACATAAGTGGAGGTCCAGTGTGTGTTTGTGTTTTGTGTGTGATATCAATCATTTTGTAACACAGTTGCTGCATACAGATTCAAGAGAAATAGGGAACAGATGAAGAGAACAAAAGAACAGCTTGAGAGAGGAGAGATTAAAATGTTATTGTCTAATTGACATTGAAAGATCATTCTCATGATATGATTGTTTGATTCAATGATTAATCCACGAGCATACAGTACTGGTGAATGGTCAACAGTATACAGTCTGAGTGTGTGTAAACCTTGTCTGTGTTTGTTAGTCTATTCCTAGCCAGGGCTTTGTTTAGTTATTGTTTCTGTTTGTCTTTCAATTAGCTTTCCTTAATTATTTTTTATTGTTCAGTTATCCCTCCTTCTGTCTTTCATTGTATTATCACAATTAACAATCCAGCTCTATAACAAACCCAACATGGCCAGATGATATCTCTAATGTAGTATAATGATATTAAAGAGAGAGGGAGAGAGAAAGAGGGGGTATAACAGTTTGCTACAGGAAAATATGAATAGCACAGCAGAGGTCAATTCAGGCGAAGAGTGAATGTGAGAGAGCGAATAAGATAAAGAAACAAGGAGGGGGAGAGAGAGACAGACATGCATAGGGAGAGAGAGAGAGGTTTATGTGGCGTATCTTTTAAAAACGTTCCTGTTCCCCTGAAGCCTAAATACTTCCTGCTAAAGCTGCATACCTCAGAAGCATTGTAAATAATTCACGCGTTCCGGAACATTCATGTCTATTTTAGAACACTATTTGAGGTCAGACACAACTAGAGGATGCAGCATCGAGCTCCAACGCTAAAATAGCGAGGGGTGTTTTTTGTTCTTCATTCTAATGTAATGGTTTGGGGTTGGGGGATAGATGGGGGTAAACATGCTTTGCAAACTCCAAATAAAATGACCAACATAATTTAGCCATCTAGTGTTAAGCAGTATCAGCTATGCGCTAGCTCTGGTGTGCAGACATGCATATGGTTTATTCCACTGAAGAGTTTTATCCCAAAACTCTGCCAATAGGCGTTCACTATTTCCTAAGTCTCCTATTTCCTAAATTTCTGCACCAACTAGGAAATTTAGCTTTTACCACGACACAATTCTATAATCTATAAGAAAGCGTTTATAGATACTTCTGGTAGTGTGTGTCAGTGTGTGACTTTTAAAAAGCAATGTAGACATACAGTTGAAGTCGGAAGTTTACATACACCTTAGCCAAATACATTTAAACTCAGTTTTTCACAATTCCTGACATTTAATCCTAGTACAAATTCCCTGTCTTAGGCTACTTTATTTTAAGAATGTGAAATGTCAGAATAATAGTACAGAGAAGTTTACATACACTCAATTAGTATTTGGTAGCATTGCCTTTAAATTGTTTAACTTGGGTCAAACGTTTTGGGTAGCCTTCCCACAATAAGTTGGGTGAATTTTGGCCCATTCCTCCTGACAGAGCTGGTGTAACTGAGTCAGGTTTGTAGGCCTCCTTGCTTGCACACGCTTTTTCAGTTCTGCCCACACATTTTCTATAGGATTGAGGTCAAGGCTTTGTGATGGCCACTCCAATACCTTGACTTAGTTGTCCTTAAGCCATTTTGCCACAACTTTGGAAGTATGCTTGGGGTCATAGTCCATTTGGATAACCATTTGCGACCAAGCTTTAACTTCCTGACTGATGTCTTGAGATGTTGCTTCAATATAGCCACATAATTTCTCTCTCATGATGCCATCTATTTTGTGAAGTGCACCAGTCTCTCCTGCAGCAAAGCACCCCCACAACATGATGCTACCACCCCCGTGCTTCACGGTTGGGATGGTGTTCTTCAGCTTGCAAGCCTCCCCCTTTTTCCTCCAAACATAACAATGGTCATTATGGCCAAACAGTTCTATTTTTGTTTCATCAGACCAGAGGAAATTTCTCCAAAAAGTACGATCTTTGTCCCCATGTGCAGTTGCAAACTGTAGTCTGGCTTTTTTTAATGGCGGTTTTGGAGCAGTGGCTTCTTCCTTGCTGAGCGGCCTTTCAGGTTATGTCGATATAGGACTCATTTTACTGTGGATATAGATACTTTTGTACCCGTTTCCTCCAGCATCTTCACAAGGTCCTTTGCTGTTGTTCTGGGATTGATTTGCACTTTTCGCACCAAAGTACATTCATCTCTAGGAGACAGAAGGTGTCTCCTCCTGAGTGGTATGACGGCTTCGTGGTCCCATGGTGTTTATACTTGCGTACTATTGTTTGTACAGATGAATGTGGTACCTTCAAGCGTTTGGGAATTGCTCCCAAGGATGAACCAGACTTGTGGAGGTCTACCATTTTTTTCTGAGGTCTTGGCTGATTTCTTTTGATTTTCCCATGATGTCAAGCAAAGAAGCACTGTGTTTGAAGGTAGACCTTGAAATAAATCCACAGTACACCTGCAATTGACTCAAATTATGTCAATTAGCCTATCAGAAGCTTCTAAGGCCATGACATCATTTTTTGGAATTTTCCAAGCTGTTTAAAGGCACAGTCAACTTAGTGTATGCAAACTTCTGACCCACTGGAATTGTGATACAGTGAGTTATAAGTGAAATAATATATCTGTAAACAATTGTTGGAAAAATTACTTGTGTCATGTGTAACAGTGTAGGTTCCGTCCCTCTCCTCGCCCCAACCCGGGCTCGAACCAGGGACCCTTGCACACATCAACAACTGACACCCACGAAGCATCGTTACCCATCGCGCCACAAAAGCCACGGCCCTTGCAACGCAAGGGGAAACCCTACTTCAAGTCTCAGAGCGGGTGACGTCACTGATTGAAATGCTATTAGCGCGCACCACCGCTAACTAACTAGCCATTTCACATCGGTTACACATGCACAAAGTAGATGTCCTAACCGACTTGCCAAAACTATAGTTTGTTAACAAGAACTTTGTGGAGTGGTTGAAAAAAATCAAGTTAATGACTCCAACCTAAGTGTATGTAAACTTCCGACTTCAACTGTAATTCTCCTTTGACCCACACATTTTTCCTCTGCTATTAGGAGTAGGATTTTGTGGGTTTAGCTGTGCAATGTTTGCCTGTTGCTTAATTTCACACCCTGAGAAGAGAAACTGCAGTGATTAGGATTTAGTGGGATTAGCTCACAGGTGACTGTTGTCACCTTAACTGGGGAGGACGAGCTCATTGTATTGGCTGGAGTTAATGGTATGGTATCAAACACATGGTTTACAAATGTTTTAATACCATTCCATTCACTCTATTCCAGCCATTATTGGGAGCCGTACTCCCCTCACCAGCCTCCTGTGGCTTAGCAGTACCATGTTTGCCTATGGCTCCGTTTCACACTAAGTGGGTCAATTGCAACCAAAATTGAGCACTGCCTCAACATGAGGTGTACTCTCGTTAAACCATAAATATGCGCTAAGGTCACCCGCCCGCACACCTGATCTCAATTGCAACCACTATTGGCCACCATATTACTGATCACTAAAGCTGATGTCGGTGTGTTAACGTTAAATCCTGGATACTGCCAAAAGAAATGTACGACTATTTAGCCCTCTGGTGGGAATTATCTTGGGTATAAATTAAACCTTATATTTGAGAAGACTATGCACAGATTTACTTATTTGAGAATCATTCGATACAACTGAAATTAGGCATTTCCTCGTTTACCAGATAGAATCGACAATTTACTCTACACATTTTATTAATGTAAAGCTTGTTGGTATACTTACTTTTAATTTCCAATTTAGATAAAAACTTAATACAGTATGGTCATTTCTTATTAAAAGGGGAAAAGAAAGTATTCCTAAACTGTCTACATCTAATATTGGTAACTTCATCAAGCCAATCATGATTGAGTTAATATAATCTTTGTTGTCATTAAATTATAGTCTAATCAAGATATGTCAATTGACAAATTATATTCTAATGTGACCCAAACGCGGCAGGTAGCCTAGTGGTTAGAGTTTTAGGCCACTAACCGAAAGGTTGCTGGATCGAATCCCCGAGCTGACAAGGTAAAAATCTGTCCTTTTGCCCCTGAGCATGGCAGTTAACCATGCCACTGTTCCCCTGGTGCCGAAGACGTGGACGTCGATTAAGTACCTGCACCAAAACTCCTGTATTTTTCCTTCATAGATAGTTCTCCATCTTATTTTTAAATAGGGAGCCAATTTGATTTCAGCACTTTTATTTCCATGATTGATGAAAACTAGTTTTATCATGGCTCTCTCTTGTCCCTCTGCAACAGACATTCAGTTTTCATTCAGACAGACAAGTATTTGATGATGAACGCCCAATCTGCAGAAAATACGGGAAACGTGTACCTCGCAATCAATTTAATGAAGCACATGCAGACAACACACCCTGAACTGGCTACTGTACTGAAGAGAAAGGAGATTTGTAACGTTATCTATGTTTTTGTACTTATTATAGCAAATGGTATATGCTAGCTAACGTTAGCTAGTTAGTTAACGTTAGGGCGGCTACTGTAACGTCAACATTAGCTAGCTAACGTAAGGACGGCTACAGTAACGTTAGCTACTACTGTTTACTATTATACAAACTACAGCTAGAGCTGACGTTGTCTGTAAAAGTTAGCTTGCAGCTCTAGCTGGGATGGAGGTAGCTAGCTAGTGTGAGAGTTAATGTATGCTAGGCTTAATTAAGTTTATTTGCCAGGACTAGCCTGTGCTTGCAAACTACCGCTTCTCTCCTGACTTTGAGTGGCTGGGCGTTCTCCGTGAACAGCAGCGCCGGAAACGAAATGCATTGCAACTAGGCTTCTAACTTAGTTTACACTGAGTGCCTATCCCTTTATAATCTGTAGGTAAAGACACCCGTGCAATAGAAGATTTATTTGGGTAGGTTGAGTGAGTTTAATAGAAGTGTGTGTGTGTAAGAGCCTTTTTACACAACTATTTTGTGAGTTTGAGAGAGTGAGAGGTGTGTGTTTCAGAGTCTGTGTGTGACAGAGAGAGAAAAGGGAGAAATTAAGGAAGGGAATGGGGTGTGCGAGGGAGTGAGTGAGTCACAGAGAGAGAGCAGCAAGATTTGTGACCTGTTGCCACAACAAAAGGCCAACCAGTGAAGAACAAACACCATTGTAAATACAACTCATATTTATGCTTATTTATTTTCCCTTTTGTACTTGCACATGGTTACAACACTGTATATAGACATATGACATTTGAAATGTCTTTATTCTTTTGGAACTTCTGTGAGTGTAATGTTTACTGTTCATTTATTATCTACTTCACTTGCTTTGGCAATGTTAACATATGTTTCCCATGCCAATAAAGCCCTTGAATTGAATTGAGAAAAAAAGAGGAGCAAGTAAGAGTGTGTGTCAGTGTGACAGAGATTGAGATAAAAGGGAGAAAGCAAGTGTGTGTGTGTGTGTGTGTGTGTGTGTGTGTGTGTGTCTGGGAGACAATAGAAGAGAAAATGAAGACCTGTTTTTTTTTCCCTCTTTCCTTTCAGAATCAATGCAGGCCTACATGAATACAAACCCAGCCCACCCCGACCCTCCCAAAGCTGTTTGATAACCTGAAGCATTATGAACCACATTCAAGAGAGGACAAAAAGCTGTGTGGACCACGTGCCAGTGCCAGAGAAGTGGGAATTTAAACAACTCGTGAGGAAGCTGAACCACAAATACTATATGTACTACCGGAACTCGTTCATGAATACAGAGATACCAAAGCTCTACAGAGATACCAGGGAATCATAAAGGCTCAATTTGAAGACATCCACTGCTACTCATGCACCACTGATCTCTGGACCAGCAGAGCAATGAATGGATACATGGTTGTGACTGTTCAGTTTGTTGTTTCAGATACCTGGGACATGCAATCAATCATGGTGCTTGGGCTGAACAGCGACCACACAGCAGAGAGCCTAAGAGAAGCACTGGACAAGACACTGAAGGAGGACTGGGACTTGCTACTCACAGAAAACGCGTCCAATCACTGCAAGGCATTCTTAGATTACAATTGGATCCCATGTTTTGGGCACAACCTAGATCTGGCAAATCAACAAGGCACTGAACATTGACCGTGTTGTGCAAGCTTATCCAAGCTACGGAAAACTGTCAGGATTTACAAGGTCAGATCCTATGAATAGGCAGCAGGAAGCTAAACAGTATCTTCTGGGCTTACCAGACCACAAGCTCATCCACGATGAACCAACAAGGTAGGGCTCAGCCTACGAGATCGTAGAACGCTTTCTTACGCAAATTAAATCAAATGTCGAATACAGCAGGTGTAGACTTTACCGTGAAATGCTTACTTACAAGCCCCAAGAAATGGAGTTAAGAAAATATTTACTAAATAAAATACAGTAAAAAATACAAAGTAACACAATAAAATAAAAATAACGAGGTTATATTCTAGAGGTCGACTGGTTAATCGGAACGGCCGATTAATATATATATATATTTTATTTACACCTTTATTTATTTAAAAAAAAAATTTTTTTTTACACCTTTATTTAACTAGGCAAGTCAGTTAAGAACACGTTCTTATTTAAAATGACGGCCTAGGAACGGTGGGTTAACTGCCTTGTTCAGGGGCAGAACGACAGATTTTTACCTTGTCAGCTCGGGGATTCAATCTTGCAACCTTACGGTTAACTAGTCCAACGCTCTAACCACCTGCTTTACATTGCACTCCACGAGGAGCCTGCCTGTTACGCGAATGCAGTAAGAAGCCACGGTAAGTTGCTAGCTAGCATTAAACTTATCTTATAAAAAACAATCAATCAATCATAATCACTAGTTAACTACACATGGTTGATGATATTACTAGTTTATCTAGCCTGTCCTGCGTTGCATATAATCGCTTAGGTACACGTTGCTCCAACCATAAACATCAATGCCTTTCTTAAAATCAATACACAAGTATATATTTTTAAACCTGCATATTTAGTTAATATTGCCTGCTAACATGAATTTCTTTTAACTAGGGAAAATGTGTCACTTCTCTTGCGAACAGAGTCAGGTATATGCAGCAGTTTGGGCCGCCTGGCTCGTTGCGAACTGTGAAGACTATTTCTTCCTAACAAAGACAGCTGACTTTGCCAAACGGGGGATGATTTAACAAAAGCGCATTTGCGAAAAAAGCACAATCGTTGCACGACTGTACCTATCCATAAACATCAATGCCTTTCTTAAAATCAATACACAGAAGTATATATTTTTAAACCTGCATATTTAGCTAAAAGAAATCCAGGTTAGCAGGCAATATTAACCAGGTGAAATTGTGTCACTTCTCTTGCGTTCATTGCACGCAGAGTCAGGGTATATGCAACAGTTTGGGCCGCCTGTCTCGTTGCGAACTAATTTGCCAGAATTTTACGTAATTATGACATAACATTGAAGGTTGTGCAATGTAACAGGAATAACGTTTTGTTTTCGAGATGATAGTTTCCGGATTCGACCATATTAATGACCTAAGGCTCGTATTTCTGTGTGTTATTATGTTATAATTAAGTCTATGATTTGATAGAGCAGTCTGACTGAGCGATGGTAGGCAGCAGCAGGCTCGTAAGCATTCATTCAAACAGCCCTTCGCAATGCATTGCGCTGTTTATGACTTCAAGCCTGTCAACTCCCAAGATTAGGCTGGTGTAACCGATGTGAAATGGCTAGCTAGTTAGCCGGGTGCGCGCTAATAGCTTTTCAAATGTCACTCGCTCTGAGACTTGGAGTAGTTGTTTCCCTTGCTCTACATGGGTAACACTGCTTCGAGGGTGGCTGTTGTCGATGTGTTCCTGGTTTGAGCCCAGGTAGGAGTGAGGAGAGGGACGGAAGCTATACTGTTACACTGGCAATACTAAAGTGCCTATAAGAACATCCAATAGTCAAAGGAATATGAAATACAAATCGTATAGAGAGAAATAGTCCTATAATTCCTATAATAACTACAACCTAAAACATCTTACCTGGGAATATTGAAGACTCATGTTAAAAGGAATCACCAGCTTTCATATGTTCTCATGTTCTGAGCAAGGAACTTAAACGTTAGCCTTCTTACATGGCACATATTGGACTTTTACTTTCTTCTCCAACACTTTGTTTTTGCATTATTTAAACCAAATTGAACATGTTTCATTATTTATTTGAGGCTAAATTGATTTTATTGATGCATTATATTAAGTTAAAATAAGTGTTCATTCAGTATTGTTGTAATTGTCATTATTACAAATAAATAAATACATGTAAAAAAACAAACATTGGCCGATTAATCGGTATCGGCTTTTTTTTTGGGTCCTCCAATAATCGGTACCGGCGTTGAAAAATCATAATAGGTCGACCTCTACTCCAGGGTAATGGAAAGCTACGTGACTGTGACTGTTCACTACACCACAGAGGAGTGGACCTCCAAGGTAATGGAAAGCTACGTGACTGACTGCTCACTACACCACAGAGGAGTGGACCTCCAGGGTAATGGAAAGCTACGTGACTGACTGCTCACTACACCACAGAGGAGTGGACCTCCAGGGTAACAGAAAGCTACGTGACTGTGACTGTTCACTACACCACAGAGGAGTGGACCTCCAGGGTAATGGAAAGCTATGTGACTGACTGCTCACTACACCACAGAGGAGTGGACCTCCAGGGTAATGGAAAGCTACGTGACTGTGACTGTTCACTACACCACGGAGGAGTGGGAGATGTGAAGTCCAGTGCTACAGACACGTCCCCTCTATGAGAGTCACACAGGCACAAATCTGGCGCAGGTACTGCTGGGAGCAGCAGAGTGGAAGCTAGAGAGGCCCAATAGCAATATCCCAATCACCACAGATAATGCCAAGAACCAAGTAAATGCAGTGATAGAAGCTGGACTGGGGCCACAGATAGCTTGCTTTGCACATGTGATCAATTTCACATCCACAAGGGGAATCTCAGTGAACCAGATGGACTGCCTCAGGAAGCCGCTCATGTGCTTAAGACCAAGCAAGAAATGCTACAGCTACTGACCCACAAGCTCATACACAATGTCACAACAACATGGACCTCCACTTATAACATGTTGGAGAGCTATCTTGAGCAGCAGGCAGCTGTATCCTCTGCACTGACAGACAAGACCCTGAAAAAACATAAAGACATCGTCACCTTGTCTGATGATGATGATGTGAAAGTGGCAGAGGAGGTCCTCCAGGTGCTCAAACTCCTCAAAAACGGTTACAACCCTACTGAAAACAAACTGCACCATCTGTGCCCACGATCCTACCTCTAAAAACAAGGATTCTACAATCCATGGCACCAAGTGAGGAAGACAGAACCATCACTAGAGATGTCAAGGCTGCCATTAGAGAGGACCTGAACCCCAGATACCCCCCTAATGTACAGGACTACCTTCCTAGTTCTACTGCACTGGATCCAAGGTTCACGTCCCTGTCTCACCTAGACCCTGCCCTACACCGGAGGTCATACAGTGATCTCACCACTAAGATTGTGGCCACTGAAGAGGTAAAAAATTAAAATAAAAGAGTGAATTACTTCAATAATAAATATAGTGCAGTCTAATCAGTCTATGCTATTGCTATTAGAATCATCCATTTTTTATTTGGAATAATAATGGCTTTTATTAAATGTTCGTGACAATTATAGTTCTATGAAATCTGAAAATAAAGAATTAGTGTTGTTGGATTCTGGGTAAACTTTGAACATTGTTATACGCATAAGCATAGTATATAAAGGAAGAGACTGGTTTTTATGACAGAAGTTAATGGTTCTCTGTAAAAAGACAGAGTGGCTGTGGAATGTGCTCAGTGGACAGCAGGGAGTCACGGGAGTGCGATAGGTGATACGGGTGGACATCTGTGGATTAGGCGAAGGAGGGGTTGAGGTCAGGAGGTCAGGTCAGATCCCCTGAAGGAAGTAATAAGGGTTTATTATCCTATAACCCCCTTCCTGTCGAACCATAAGATTTAAGGATTGGAGAGAAGGAGGAGTGCCTAAAGTAGAGTATATATACTTGTAGTAGTGGAAACATGTCTTTGTCTGAATTACAGCTGTAACGACCCTTTGGGAAGAATTAAACTTGGCTAAGCTTCTCTAGTGTCCGTGAGTTATTTACTGTGAAAAATTAGAACCTAACAGTTTAATAGATCAAGTAATTTTTTTCTGCAGGGTCAAGCCATAGAGCCGACAGGAGTAGACTCCTTCACAAACTAATTTGGCCATGAAGGAGCTTTTCGGGGAGACCTTTGCGAGCAAGGACACAGGCAAGACATTTGCCAACACCATCAAAGAGGAGGTGGCATCCTACAAGACAGCAAGCGGTATTCCAGTGGATGGTGATCCACTGGCATGGTGATCCACTGGCATGGTGGAAAAGCGTGTAAATACCCTCACATTGCCAAGATGGCAAGATTCTACCTGGCTGTGCCTGGCACTTCAATTCCTAGCGAGAGGGTGTCCTCCACAGCAGGGGACATAGTGACTGCAGAGGTCTCCCCTCTCCCCAGACAATGTAGACATCCTCATCTTTTAGAAAAATGTGAAGTTATAAGCTCAGGTCTGCTTTGCTTTCTTTCTTTTTTAACTTGGTTTTGATGATATGGACACAGGCTATTTTTTCATTCACTATTGTTCAAAGGAAAAAGGTATTATGCCTCATATTGTCATTTACAAAATAGCCTCCAATACCCTACTCAATAAACTGGATGCAGTCTATCACAGTGCCATCCGTTTTGTCACCAAAGCCCCATATACTACCCACCACTGCGACCTGTACGCTCTCGTTGGCTGGCCCTCGCTTCATACTCATCGCCAATCCCACTGGCTCCAGGTCATCTACAAGACCCTGCTAAGTAAAGTCCCCCCTTATCTCAGCTCGCTGGTCACCATAGCAGCACCCACCTGTAGCACACGCTCCAGCAGGTATATCTCTCTGGTCACCCCCAAAGCCAACTCCTCCTTTGGTCGTCTCTCCTTCCAGTTCTCTGCTGCCAATGACTGGAACGAACTACAAAAATCTCTGAAACTGGAAACACTTATCTCCCTCACTAGCTTTAAGCACCAGCTATCAGAGCAGCTCCCAGATCACTGCACCTGTACATAGCCCATCTATAATTTAGGCCAAACTACTACCTCTTCCCCTACTGTATTTATTTAGCTCCTTTGCACCCCATTATTTCTACTTTGCACTTTCTTCTACTACAAATGTACCATTCCAGTGTTTTACTTGCTATATTGTATTTACTTTGCCACCATGGCCTTTTTGCCTTTACCTCCCTTATCTCACCACATTTGCTCACATTGTATATAGACTTATTTTACTACTGTATTATTGACTGTAGGTTTGTTTTTACTCCATGTGTAACTCTATGTTGTTGTATGTTGTCGAACTGCTTTGCTTTATCTTGGCCAGGTCGCAATTGTAAATGAGAACTTGTTCTCAACTTGTCTACCTGGTTAAATAAAGGTGAAATCAAAAAAAAAAAATATATATATAGCACTTTAATTTAACAATTGAGTATTGAATATTTCATTTTAAGATTTTATTAAACATTGAAAAGTTCCATGCTTTAAGTGTTCTTTAAGTAATAAATGGAAAGGAAAGTTATATTTCTGTTTTTTTTTGCTGATCCCAAAAAATTATCCGAACCGTGAGTTTTGTCATGCATTTGTGTGTGAGCCTGTGCAGCATGCGTGTTTACCGTGTGGCAGTAGTGCACGGCGGAGGTGATTTGTCTGAAGATGTCTCTGGTCTCTGTCTCCACCAGTCTCCTCCTCTCATGGACGTAGTCATACAACTCCCCTCTGCTGGCGTACTCCATCACTATCACTATCTTATCACGACTCTCAAACACTACACAGGACAGGGAGAGCACAGAGAAAGGTTACATTGTGTGTGTGTATGTATGTGTGTCTTCCTTTCAGTGTGTGTGTGTGTGTGTGTGTGTGTGTATTCTCACCCTCGTGGAAGCGTATGATGTAAGGGTGTTTGAGGGCGGAGGTGATTTCTATCTCTCTCTGGATATGAATTCTGTCCAGATCATCAGTGATGCTCTCCTTACGAATCGACTTGATGGCCACCTGAGAACACACAACACCAGACACACACAGCGTTAGACTTCATTACGGTTACATACACCTCCGAGCTACAAACACACCACACAGACACACGCTTAAGAATGTTAACGGCACAGGCACACACACACAAACGATACAATGCTAGGCGTTGCTAGGTGACGCACATCTGCACAAACATAGTTCATTCATAGTCAATATGATGATGCTCATAAACCAATGAACCCAGTGTCACTGGGTAACGTTGGCAACCTCTTTCCTCTGGAAAACACAAGCTAAGTCCAGTATCTTCTGGTCTACAGAGTAGTCTTTCTTCTATCTGGTCTATAGAGTAGTTTTCTATCTGGTCTATAGAGTAGGCTAAAAAATCACGTACCGTGAGCTAGTGATGGGTGAAAAAAAAAAAAAAACATCGATACAGTTACATAATAGGGATATTCTTTTTGACAAAATATTGTATCATTTTGACAATATTGCAATATTATTTTTGCGCTAGTTGGCTATACATGCACCAAAACTCCAGTATCCAAAACTCATGCACCAAAACTTCATAGCTTGTTCTCCATCTTCTTTTTAAATAGGGAGCCAATTTGTTTTCAGCACTTATTTCAATGACTGATCAAAACTAGTTTTCTCATGGCTCTCTCTTGTCCCTCTGCAACAGACATGGTGAGTGAGCAATATGTTTGAAACAGCGAACTGCAATAAAATCACAGTATCAAATCGCAGTACATATAGCATCGTGAGAATTGAAATACATATTGTATCGGCACCGAAGTATCGTGATAATATCGTATCTTGAGGTCCCTGGAAATTCCCAGCCTTACCATGATCCAGGCGTAACCATGGTGATGCTTTATTTGTCCCTGTTTGTCTGTCCAGGGTTTGGTCCCAGCAACAAGAGATTCCTCACTAGTTAAATCCTCACCACTCCAGCCACACTTAATTCATTCACTCTTCCTTATCTCTCTCAAACTTAAATCGCCTCGTTAAGGAAGACAGGCAAACACTGACAAACACACAATTCACGAGTTTCCAAACACTCAGACACACACAAACGTAAAGTCCCTGGGTAGAGGTGATACTTGGGGTTTAGGGGTGGAGGCTGACAGCAGGCAGAGGCTGCAGTGTTCACACACTGTTCACTTAATCTCACACACACTCAACCCCCAAAACCCCTGGCACACACACACACCCCTGCAAATGTTTTGTGTGAGGCTTCAACCTGATAGTACGAGTTATTCAACCCTGTGGCATAATAGCAACCACTAGGGTTCTCAAAGCTAGCACTCTCTCTCTCTCTGAGGACCACTGTTCTTCCAGTTGGGTCACAGTTCTAGAATTCTCAGCTGCCGGAAAGAACTCTGGGACATCAGAAGATGGTATTCACACGCTCTCTGGGCCAACACAGTTACAAAACACACACATATCCACACACACTCCTGGGACTCCCTGACTTAGATGCTCATGCTTGCTTGATCAGCCACCAGAGATCCATGTCTTGTAAACTGTGTGGACGTGCTAGCAGGGTAATGTCCCACTAGAGAGAACAGTGATGTAACCACACCTCGGAGTTTCCCTACAGACTCCACGTCTCATCTGATCATGTAGGGGATTGTATGTGTGTGTGTGTGTATGTGAATGTACGTTTGTGAGCGCCTGCCTGTGTTCATGGAACTATTAGTCCAAGTATCTGAATGACCTCTAAAAATATGTGGATCATTTCAATCACTTGTTTGTGTAAAATACTAAAGGCTGATCCAGGAGGACCATGAATAACAGGTATTACTAGATAGATACATGTGCCAGAGTATAGTTTCAGCCACCACAGGTCTGTCGGGTATGGAACGCCATTTGGGTCTTTGCGTGTCAAGAAATATACACGTCTATTAACACTATCTGACGTGTAAAATAAGTTTGACCCGAATATGACTGTACGTCACATAATAATTTAACACGTTCATAAATTTTTTACGTAGTTATTACATATTTATTACACAATAACTCGTATTCCACGTCACGATTCACCGATACGTATGCTATTATGCTGGTAAAGTTCCCCAAGCTCTGGACAGTGCTGGTCGTAAAAAAGCTGATGGATGCACACAATGTTCTTCCCCAAAAACAGCAAAACGACATACTCTAGCTAGCTAACTACCTAGCTAAGTGTCATCATCTAAAATACCATACATTTATAAGACTGTTCTTATTTGATTAATGGTGGTCGAACCCACCTATGTGAAGCTAGCCAAAATAAGGATTAGCCACAACAGTGGACTTTGCATTTAGCCTTCAAAATAGAAGTCTCAATGAAAGTCTTCCAAAAAAATACAAATAGTGGAATCATGCCATAATGGAACAGATCATGCAAAACGAGGTTGGAATATTGTTATATAAATTCAACAAAAGACAATTTGTTAATTTCACAAAGATCTGTTGAAATCACACTGGATGTATTAGAGACTTTAGAATTGCATTGGGGGCATACTTATTTCACTGTACAGCCTTACCTATAGATTGTGGATCAATGACATGGGGTATCAGTCTACTCAGTGACACCCAGAGAACATTAGCGTCGTAGCTCTTATTGTGGGACTCGGAAACCACTGTGAATTGAGCCACATTTATTGTACCAGTCAACCTACTATGACTATTGAACACTATTCCAGAGGAAAAACCGTACAACGTGGATGTTTTAGAGCCTGATAACTCGAGGACTTTGGGGGAAAAAGCACTTGGCTACTGAGTAGGCTGATACCTAACGATTAGGGATCAATGAAATGGGGTAAGGCTGTACAGTGCAATATGAATGTCAATGCGCACAATAGGCTGACTGGGGAGGTGATTTCCCACAGTCAAAGTCCCGCAATAAGAGCTACGACGCTAATATTTCCGTAAACTCTTCACAGTTGTGTTCTCCGGGTGTCACCGAGTAGACTGATACCCCATTTCATTGCTCCACATTCCAACACTCCAACCATGTTTAACATTATCAAGTCTAAATATGGCATGATTTCACCAATTGTAACCTTCTGCATCACTTTCAAAGAGGGACTTTTATTTTAAAGGCGAACCGCAAAATCCACTATTGTGGCTAATCCTTATTGTGGCTAGCTTCACAACACATATGCTATGGCTTGACCAGACCAGGTTAAATCAGATGAAGCTAGCTGGCTGCTTATAATGTTGGTTTTGGGCAACAGGGTTAAGTAGCAGGCTAGCTAGTTATTTCAATAGAAGTACAACAAGTGGCTACCTAGCTAATACTTATTCACACGGATTCCTAAATCATTGCTAAGAATTTTGAAAATGACTAGTTCCTACTGTTCATTGTTTTCAGGCTGTTTGCATTGGTGCTAGCTAGGTACCGCAGAAGTTGCTGATAACATCTGTATTGAAGATATTTGCAAACATGTTTGATCCTGCTCGTTTGATCCTGATCTAATTTCAAATGCTCACTCAGACGTTTTCACATTCGGTCGAACAAATAATGCCTTATTAAGAACTCGGTATTGTACAGCTTTGACAGTGATCGTAATAGTGGAGCTTGGCCTGCACACACATCATTCTATAATAGGATTGTGTTATTTGAAGTGTCAAATGAAAAGCTTAGTTGACGCATCAAATAGTGTTATTTGACGTGTATATTTTTTCCCACGCAAAGACACAAACGGCGTTCCATAGTCAGGCAAGGACAAGTCCAAGATATCTTAAGAACAGGTTTATTCAGATACTGGGTTCAACACCACACTCCTATGTATTGACTGCTCACAGTGAACGTGCGAGTGTTAACGTGTTTCTATGGAGAGAACAGAAATGATAACCATGAGTATAGGCTTACATACAGGCTTACATACATGCCCATAGAATAGACTGTGGAGGTATACATGCTGCTATATAGAAGAGACAAAATGACTTGGTATACACAATCTCTGCCATGATATAACGTAAGTGGTTGGGTTAAATATTTTCCTGGTATTTTACAAATGTTCCATCCCGAGAATAAATCCATTTTCTCCCGGGTGACCCGGGATTTCCTGCCAAAACCGGAAGTGTCATTCTAAAGCGTATAAAGCATGGAAATATGTCTGGATTTGATTAGAGCTTTGATCAGCATCACATTGAAGACATTTCTGAGCCAAAGCCCAAAAAACCTCAAATGATTGTGCCGTTATCTATGATATAGGCTACCACACATTACACACGACAGAAAAACATAAAAGCCCATAGATGTAGCTATGCTCTGACAAAACAAGCTCTGATAGGCTAATCTTTGAGTGTGGACTGTGTTACTGTACTGTATATTATATGGACTGGAATTACACACCTCAAGTTTCAAGTTAATGCACAAGCATGGTGAAATGCCTTTCTTGCAGGCTCTAGACCCAACAATGCAGTAATCAATAACATAAGGTTGAACAAAAACACAAGAAATAAGAACACAAAAAAGTACAGTGCATTCAGAAAGTATTCAGACTTTTTCCACATTTTGTTACGTCACAGACTTATTCTAAAATTGATTTAAACGTTTTTTTCCCCTGAATATACACAGAATATACCATAATGACAAAGCAAAAACAGGTTAAGACATTTTTGCAAAAAAATAACTACAGAAATATCACATTTCCATAAGTATTCAGACCCTTTACTCAATAATTTGTTGAAGCACCTTTGGCAGCGATTACAGCCTCGAGTCTTCTTGGGTATGATGCTACAAGCTTGGCACACATGCATTTGGGGAGTTTTTCCCATTCTTCTCTGCAGAGCCTCTCAAGCTCTTTAAGGTTGGATGGAGATCGTCACTGCACAGCTATTTTCAGGTCTCCAGATATGTTTGATCGGGTTCAAGTCTGGGCTCTGGCTGGGCCACTCAAGGACATTTAGAGACTTGTCCCAAAGTCACTCCTGCGTTGTCTTGGCTGTGTGCTTAGGGTCGTTGTCCTGTTGGAAGGTGAACCTTCGCAAACAGTCTGAGGTCCTGAGTGCTCTGGAGCAGGTTTTCATCAATCATCTCTCTGTACTTTGCTACGTTCATCTTTGCCTCGATCCTGACTAGTCTCCCGGTCACTGCCGCTGAAAAACATCCCCACAGCATTTCCTCCAGACGTGAAGCTTGGCATTCAGGGCAAAGAGTTCAATCTTGATTTCATCAGACCGGAGAATCTTCTTTTTCATAGTATGAGAGTCCTTTAGGTGCCTTTTGGCAAACTCCAAACGGGCTGTCATGTGCATTTTACTGAGGAGTGGCTTCCGTCTGGCCACTCTACCATAAAGGCCTGATTGGTGGAGTGCTGCAGAGATGGTTGTCCTTCTTGAAGGTCCTCCCATCTCAACAGAGGGACTCTGGAGCTCTGACAGAGTGACCATCGGCTTCTTGGTCACCTCCCTGAACATGGCCCTTCTCCCCCGATGGCTCAGTTTGGCCAGGCGGCCAGCTCTAGGAAGAGTCTTGGTGGTTCCAAACATCTTCCCTTTAAGAATGGAGGCCACTGTGTTGTTGGGGACCTTCAATGCTGCAGACATTTTTTGAAACCCTTCCCCAGATCTGTGCCTCGACACAATCCTGTCGGAGCCCTACGGACAATTGCTTTGACCTCATGGCTTGGTTTTTGCTCTGACATGCACTATCAACTGTGGGACCTTATATAGACAGGTGTGTGCCTTACCAAATCATGTCCAATCAATTGAATTTACCACAGGTGGACTCCAATCAAGTTGTAGAAACATCTCAAGGATGATCGGAAACAGGATGCATCTGAGCTCAATTTCGAGTCTCATA
Source organism: Salmo salar (assembly GCF_965601325.2). Lineage (NCBI taxonomy): Eukaryota > Metazoa > Chordata > Actinopteri > Salmoniformes > Salmonidae > Salmo > Salmo salar. The sequence goes on along the minus strand of NC_138303.1, from coordinate 19,243,118 downwards.
GCTATGGGTCTGAATACTTATGTAAATAAGGTATTTCAGTTTTTCTAAATTAGCAACAATTCTGAAAACCTGTTTTCGCTTTGTCATTATGGGGTATTGTGTGTAGATTGACGAGGGAAATGTTTTATTTAATCCATTTTAGAATAAGACTAACGTAACAAAATGTGGAAAAAGTCCAGTGGTCTGAATACTTTCCGAATGCACTGTAAAGGTAGATATGTATAGGAGTGTGGTGATCAGGATATATGATAAACAGAGTAGCAGCAGCATAGGCTATATGATGAGTGTAAGTGAGTGGCTGTGCGTGTGTATAGAGTCAATATGAATGTATGTGCATATGATGTGTGTGTGTTGGAGTGTCAGTGTGCGTGAGTGTGTAAGGCCCTGTGAGTGTCCTCGACACGCTGTACTGCAGCCCTGTTGATGTGGATGGGGGTCGTGCCCCCATATTTGTTTAGATAGAATTATACAAAACATGTCCTTTACTCTACAAAGTCCTAGTGGGAAAAAAAAAGGCAATTTCCGACACTTCCAGTCAATGAGGCATCAACATTCTAACAGTGTAATAAATCCATTTCATATTAGCTATGTGAAGAATAATAATTGTTGTGTTTAGAAAAGTGTTAAGTAATGTTAGAAAACTAAAAAACAATTATTTCAAAGAACATAATAGCATGTTCATTAGTTTATGTTACTCTAGGACAGTGGTTCCCAAACTTTTTATAGTCCCTTTTGCACCAGGGTCAGCACACTCTCAGATGTTATTTTTTGCCATCATTGTAAGCCTGCCACACACACTATACATTTATTAAACATAAGAATGAGTGTGAGTTGTCGTCACAACCCGGCTCGTGGGAAGTGACAAAGAGCTCTTATAGGACCAGGGCACAAATAATAATACATTTTGCTCTTTATTTTACCATCTTACATATGAAACCTTATTTGTTAATCGAAAATTGTGAATAACTCACCACAGGTTAATGAGAAGGGTGTGCTCGAAAGGATGCACATAACTCTGCAATGTTGGGTTGTATTGGAGAGAGTATGTCTTAAATCATTTCCCACACACAGTCTGTGCCTGTATTTAGTTTTCATGTTAGTGAGGGCCGAGAATCCACTCTCACATACACTACCGCTCAAAAGTTTGGGGTCACTTAGAAATGTCCTTGTCCATTAAAATAACATCAAATTGATCAGAAATACAGTGTAGACATTGTTAATGTTGTAAATGACTATTGTAGCTGGAAACGGATGATTTTTAATGGAATATCTACATAGGTGTACAGAGACGCATTATCAGCAACCATCACTCCTGTGTTCCAATGGCACATTGTGTTAGCTAATCCAAGTTTATCATTTTAAAAAGGCTAATTGATCATTAGAAAACCCTTTTGCAATTATGTCAGCACAGCTGAAAACTGTTGTGCTAATTAAAGAAGCAATAAAACTGGCCTTTAGACTAGTTGAGTATCTGGAGCATCAGCATTTGTGGGTTCAAAATGGCCAGAAACAAAGACCTTTCTTCTGAAACTCATCAGTCTATTCTTGTTCTGAGAAATGAAAGCTATTCCATGTGAGAAATTGCCAAGAAACTGAAGATCTTGTACAATGCTGTGTACTACTCCCTTCACAGAACAGCGCAAACTGGCTCTAACCAGAATAGAAAGAGGAGTGGGAGGCCCCGGTGCACAACTGAGCAAGAGGACAAGTACATTAGAGTGTTGTCGTGTCTTTGGGGTACCATTAAACTGAAGATATGTTTATCAATTAGCTCCCTGTAATTATTATCACGCGATTAAACTGATTAATCGTTTAATTGTAATTAACTAGGAGATCGGGGCACCAAGGAGAATATTCAGATTACAAAGCTATAATTTTCCTAATATAATTTTCCTGTACTATAATATTATATTCTATTATAGTATAGGCCGATTATCTTCTGGTTTAAATGGTGTATTTTACCTTTAGTCCAGTCTCATTCCAAACGTCGTAAATTGTTGTATCTGCACGAACCCAGTCTTTACTAAAATCATCCATACATCAATTGTCTTAAAATCATTTATTTACTACACTAAGTAATTAACAGAAAACATACAAACAGTAATTATCGTCACAAAGGATTGGTATAGTAATGTGCCCTAATGGCTAACAAGCATGGCTGGTCTGTTAGACAATGGGTCATAAACGGTCAGCTGAGAAGGTACACAGGGTTCATTAATATTAACAATTGACAATTGAAGGCTCACTCATTCGGGAACAATTGCAATCAATATATATTTACGCTCATGTGTCGTCGTGATCCTTGTTCGAGAGTTCTGTTCTGTTGGGGAGTTTTGTCCGCGTTCTCTCTCTCTCGGTTAGAATGGATCTTTCAGAGCGACATTCATTAATGTCGTCATAGAATAGTTGTTTCGTTGGTCTTCGCGTTCAATGATATAATTTACTTAGCTGCAGACTAATAATTAATATCAAAGACTTATTCTTATTCTGTCGGTATCAATAGTCTAAAAGTTAACCACGTGGTATGGTTCACTTTCAGTAGAGGAATTAGATGGTAAAACCTATGTGGCCACGGAGTGTAGGCCTGGTCTGAAGAAATGTAAATCAGGGGGTGTTTTATAGTGCCCATAGAACAGGCTTGTCAAATGACGCCTGGTCCTGTATGGGTCCCTGGGGGCGTGCCTATGACTGAGTTAGATTTGGTTACAGAAATACAATTCTATCACATTACATCAGTACAATAGCATCTCATGTGTATTATAAAAGCTTTATCCTTATTAATACATTCTATACAACCATTAAGTTGCAAGTCTCAAGCTGATGCTATTATATAAACAGTTTTATGGTAATATGGCTATATTGTCTCTTCTGAGTATCACAAAATTGTACCAAGCGGATCAGTTCGTAGCTGGATTCTTCACCAATCTTCCATACCTTCTCCAGAACACAAAATGTCGCTTGGCTCTCCAATTCTATGAGTTGGAAGAATTTCCTGTGTCTCTCTATGGGCCATGTGGCCAGAGACTCTCCTGGAATTTTAGAGTTTTTACAACCCTTTACACACAGGGTGGATTGGGGGGAAGGTAGGGGGGGGGGGGGGGTGCAAAAGGGAGGGGGTCAACTGTCCTCCCTGTACCAAAAGAGGCCAACGTCATGACAGTGTCTAGTTTGAGAAACAGACGCCTCACAAGTCCTCAACTGGCAGCTTCATTAAATAGTACCCTCAAAACACCAGTCTCAACGTCAACAGTGAAGAGGCGACTCCGGGATGCTGGCCTTCTAGGGATAATGAATCCAGTCGTTTGTGTCATCCGTTTCGGGAAAGTACATGCATAATTGTGCACCCAACTCACTCAGGTGCTTCGCTATATCACATTTGACATTGTCCGTAAGCTTGAGTTCATTTGCACACAAAAAAATCATACAATGATGGAAAGACCTGTGTGTCGTCCTTGTTAATGCAGACAGAGAAGAGCTTCAAATTCTTAATCATAGCCTCAATTTTGTCCCACACATTGAATATAGTTGTGGAGAGTCCCTGTAATCCTAGATTCAGATCATTCCGGCGAGAAAAAACATCACCCAGATAGGCCAGTCGTGTGAGAAACTCGTCATCGTGCAAGCGGTCAGACAAGTGAAAATTATGGTCAGTAAAGAAAACTTTAAGCTCGTCTCTCGATTCTAAACAATGTCTCAATTCTAACCAGCGCACTTCTGTATGTTTTTAGTGGATTCCCTACAAAGGTCAATACATTTTTAATGTTGTTGAATTCTATTTTAATGCCTGCATTCCGTGAGGGCCCTAATTATCATATTTGGACCCGAATGAGGCTCTCCACTCTACAAGCTCTCACAGTCTCACGTCAGAATTAGATGTTCATCCATGTTTCTCAAACGTCAAATATCAAAGTTATTTAAAATGTCAAATTTCAAAGGCATTCAATCCGAATGGTTAAGGTAAGGGTTACGGTTTGGGATAGGATTAAAACTAAAATATCAACCTTTGGAATCAGAGGCATATGCTTATGCCCATCCACCATCCCCAATGTCTGAGCAAAACCGAAACCTACTTGAAGGTAACAGCGCTCACTGTTACCCCTAGTGGCCGGTTTCCACGTCATCTCCCAACGTCCAATACTGACTTGTACCATTGGTGACCCGTCTGCTCTACTACCTATTGTTCACCATCTTCATCGAATGTTTTCATAATTTATCTGCAGATAATCGCCAAAAAGCCTAGGCCTACCATTAGCCCATGCAAATTAAGGAGCCAAATGAACGACTCTCTCACCAATGCGATTCGGTAGGCTACACTGACTGACGATATGAGAGTCACTCACCATTTACCTAGCAAAGACTTATAGATGACCTGGAGCCAGTGGGTTTGGCGACGAATATGAAGCGAGGGCCAGCCAACGAGCGTGTACAGGTCACAGTGGTGGGTAGTATATGGGGCTTTGGTGACAAAACGGATGGCACTGTGATAGACTGCATCCAATTTGTTGAGTAGAGTGTTGGAGCCTATTTTGTAAATGACATCGCCTAAGTCCAAGGATCGGTAGGATAGTCAGTTTTACGAGGGTATGTTTGGCAGCATGAGTGAAGGATGCTTTGTTGCGAAGCCGATTCTAGATTTAATTTGGGATTGGAGATGCTTGATGTGAGTCTGGAAGGAGAGTTTACAGTCTAACCAGACACCTAGGTATTTGTAGTTGTCCACATATTCTAAGTCAGAACCGTCTAGAGTAGTGATGCTGGACGGGCGGGCAGGTATGGGCAGCGATCAGTTGAAGAGCATGCACTTAGTTTTACTTGCACGTAAGAGCAGTTGGAGGCGACAGAAGGAGAGTTGTATGGCATTGAAACTCATCTGGAGGTTAGTTAACACAGTGTCCAGAGGGCCAGAAATATACAGAATGGTGTCGTCTGAGTAGAGGTGGATCAGAGAGCCACCAGCAGCAAGAGCGACATCAATGATCAAATCAAAGTTTATTTGTCACGAGCGCTGAATACAACAGACCTTACAGTGAAATGCTTACTTACAGGCTCTAACCAATAGTGCAAAAAAAGGTATTAGGTGAACAATAGGTAGGTAAAGAAATAAAACAACAGTAAAAAGGCAGGCTATATACAGTAGCGAGGCTATAAAAGTAGCGAGGCTACATACAGACACCGGTTAGTCAGGCTGATTGAGGTAGTATGTACATGTAGATATGGTTAAAGTGACTCTGCATATATGATGAACAGAGAGTAGCAGTAGCGTAAAAGAGAGGTTGGCGGGTGGTGGGTGGGACACAATGCAGATAGCCTGGTTAGCCAATGTGCGGGAGCACTGGTTGGTCGGCCCAATTGAGGTAGTATGTACATGAATGTATAGTTAAAGTGACTATGCATATATGATAAACAGAGAGTAGCAGCAGCATAAAAAGAGGGGTTGGGGGGGCACACAATGCAAATAGACCGGGTTGCCATTTGATTACCTGTTCAGGACCCTTATGGCTTGGGGGTAAAAAGTGTTGAGAAGCCTTTTTGTCCTAGACTTGCCACTCCGGTACCGCTTGCCATGCGGTAGTAGAGAGAATGTATACAGAGAAGAGAGTCGGCCCGAGAATTGAGCCCTGTGGCATAGAGACTGCCAGAGGTCCGGACAACAGGCCCTCCGATTTGACACACTGAACTCTGTCTGAGAAGTAGTTGGTGAACCAGGAGAGGCAGTCATTTGAGAAACCAAGGCTGTTGAGTCTGCCGATAAGAATGTGGCAATTGACAGAGTCGAAAGCCTTGGCCAGGTCGATGAATACAGCTGCACAGTATTGTCTCTTATCAATGGTGGTTATGATATCGTTTAGGACCTTGAGCGTGTCTGAGGTGCACCCATGACCAGCTCGGAAACCAGATTGCATAGCAGAGAAGGTACGGTGGGATTCGAAATGGTTGGTGATCTGTTTGTTTACTTGGCTTTCGAAGACCTTAGAAAGGCAGGGTAGGATAGATATAGGTCTGTAGCAGTTTGGGTCTAGGGTGTCTCCCCCTTTGACGAGTGGGATGAGCGCGGCAGCTTTCCAATCTTTGGGGATCTCAGACGATACGAAAGAGGTTGAACAGGCTAGTAATAGGGGTTGCAACAATATCGACTGATCATTTTAGAAAGAGAGGGTCCAGATTGTCTAGCCCGGCTGATTTGTAGGGGTCCAGATTTTGCAGCTCTTTCTGAACATCAGCTATCTGGATTTGGGTGAAGGAGAAATGGGGGAGGCTTGGGCAAGTTGCTGTGGGGGGTGCAGGGGTGTGGACCGGGGTAGGGGTAGCCAGGTCGAAAGCATGGCCGTAGATAAATGCTTATTGAAATTCTCAATTATCGTGGATTTATCGTTGGAGACAGTGTTTCCTAGCCTCAGTGCAGTGGACAGCTGGGAGGAGGTGCTCTTATTCTCCATGGACTTTACAGTGTCCCAGAACTTTTTGGAGTTTGTGCTACAGGATGCAAATTTCTGTTTGAAAAAGCTAGCCTTTGCTTTCCTAACTGACTTAGTATATTGGTTCCTGACTTCCCTGAAGAGTTGCATATCGCGGGGGCTATTCGTTGCTAATGCAGAACGCCACAGGATGTTTTTGTGCTGGTCAAGGGCAGTCAGGTCTGGAGTGAACCAAGGGCTATACATCTGTTCCTGGTTCTACATTTTTTGAATGGGGCATGCTTATTTAAGATGGAGAGGAAAGCACTTTTGAAGAGCAACCAAGCATCCTCTACTGACGGGATGAGGTCAATATCCTTCCAGGATACCCGGGCCAGGTCGATTAGAAAGGCCTGCTCGCTCAAGAGTTTTAGGGAGCGTTTGACAGTGATGAGGGGTGGTCATTTGACCGCGGACCCATTACGCACGCAGGCAATGAGGCAGTGATTGCTGAGATCTTGGTTGAAGACATTAGAGGTGTATTTAGAGGGCAAGTTGGTCAGGATGATATCCAAGAGGGTGGCCATGGTTACATATTTTGGGTTGTACCTGGAACTCTGCAGGCTAACTCCACCCCCTTTGGCAGTTCTATCTTGTCGGAAAATGTTATAGTTAGGGATGGAAATTTCAGGATTTTTGGTGGCCTTCCTAAGCCAGGATTCAGACACGGCTCGGACTTCCAGGTTGGCGGGGTGTGCTAAAGCATTGAATAAAACAAACTTAGGGAGGAGGCTTCTAATGTTAACATGCATGAAACCAAGGCTTTTACGGTTACAGAAGTCAACAAAAGAGCACCTGGGGAATGGGAATGATGCTGGGGACTGCAGGGCCTGGGTTAACCTCTACATCACCAGAGGAACAGAGGAGGACTAGGATAAGAGTACGGTTAAAAAGGCTAAAAGAACTGGTCGACTAGTGCATTCGGAACAGAGAGTAAAGGGGGCAGGTTTCTGGGCACGGAAGGATAGATTCAAGGCATAATGTACAGACAAGGGTATGGTAGGATGTGAGTACAGTGCCTAGGCATTGAGTGACGATGAGAGGTTTTGTCTCTAGAAGCACCATTTAAACCAGGTGCGGTCACCACATGTGTGGGGGGGTGGAGCAGGGCTGGAGGCTCTACAGTGAAGTAAGACATAAATTACTAACCAAAACAGCAATAGACAAGGCATATTGACATTAGGGAGAGGCATGTGTAGCCGAGTAATCATAGGGTCCAGTGAGTAGCTAGGCGAGCTGGAGGCACAGACATTCAGACAGCTAACAGGCCGGGGCTAGCAGCAGGCTAGCAGATGGGCCTCAGGGGGACATGGCCTGTTGCAACCCCCTCGGACGGTTACGTCGGCAGATCAGTCGTGATGGATCGGCGGGGCTGTGTGTTAGCAGAAAAGGGTCCAGGCATATTAGCAAAAGAGGTATTGAAGCCCAGGGATTATCTGATGGATTTCTTCATCGCAGTTAGTTAGCTGCTATCCTAGTGGCTACTGTCTCTATCCCGAAGCAAGCACCAGTTAGCCTGGAGCTATCCTCGAATCTAGGCCCATCTCCCGGCTAGATCTATCAAGAATTCCTGGGCTTCAATTACCTCTTTTGCCAATTGGCCTGGACCCTTTGCTGCCGACACGGAGCGCCGCCGATCCATCAAGACTCTACCGACGTAACCGTCCGAGGGGGTTTCTGTCCCAAAGCAAGCACCAGTTAGCCTCGAGCTAGGCCCATCTCCCTTTGTCAACACTTTGATTAAAATCAGTAGACCTATATCAATGTCTTTGAAAATACCATACAAGTATCATTAGCTTTAAAAACAATTCAATCTGGGGTTTTTAAATAATATTTTAGACCAGAGTGAGGTTATTGCTCCACTAGCCTACCTATTGTTCCTGCAGTGTGGAAGATTCAGCATCTTTTTCAAATGTTTTCATAAAGCCTACCAGTATGCAAATTAGGGAGCCAAATGAACGGCTCTCTTACCGATGCGATTCGGGAGGCAATTGACAAGTCACTCACTTTAAAGGGATACTTCAGGATTTTGTCAATAAAGCCCTTTATCCATTTCCCCAGTCAGATGAACGTGTGGATACCATTTGTCTCTGCGTACAGTCTGAAGGAATTTGCTAACTAGCGTTAGCGCAATGACTGGAAGTCTATGGTAACTGCTACCATGCTAGTAGATACAGTATGTCATTTTCAGAAGTTTTAAAAATAGGACGCTGCCCTTTTAAAGACAAACATTCCAAAAGAGATATTGACATGGCTAGTACAGTAGGCTAGCCAAGACCAATGCTAAGTGTCGTTCTTTTTGCAGACTATCAACAGTAGCCAGCATATTGCTAGTGTGTGCACTATTGAACGTTTACTTTTGTAAATCACTTTTCCTAAAATAAATAAGCTCAGCGAGTAGATTGATGGGCCCTTCTTTTTGCTCTGGACAGCTCGCATGTGGAAAACACTGCTATAAGAACACATTATGACTCTGTTTTTACTTGTAAATCATCCTTTCCATCCATACATACCTAGTGGGGGAGAAGGGGACAGTGAGGGGGGAGAAGGTTGGTGGGGGGAGAAGTGGGCAGTGAGGGGGGAGAAGTGGGCAGTGAGGGGGGAGAAGTGGGCAGAGGAGGGGGGTGAAGGATGGTGGGGGAAAAGGGGGCAGTGGAGGGGGGAGAAGTGGGCAGTGGAGGGGGGAGAAGTGGGCAGAGGAGGGGGGTGAACTACAACCTCAACACCACAATGGGACAGACAACACAGGACCCACCAACCCAACAGATCCCACCCCCCCGTCATCTCCCCCAAAATCCCTCCTGACAACCCCCCAATTCCACTAACGGTCTGTATGTAGCCAAACGTAGCTGCTGCTCATGTTGGTATCTGTACTGATGGCGCAAAAGCCATGACAGGGAGACATAGTGGAGTGGTAACGCGTGTGCAAGCAATTGCTCCCGACACCACTTGGGTACACTGCAGCATCCACTGAGAGGCTCTTGCTGCCAAGGGAATGCCTGACAGTTTGAAAGACATTTTGGACACTACAGTGAAAATGGTTAACTTTGTTAAAGCAAGGCCCCTGAGCTCTCCTGTATTTTCTACACTATGCAATGATATGGGCAGCGACCATGTAACGCTTTTACAACATAACAGAAGTGCACTGGTTATCAAGGAGCAAAGTATTGACACGTTTTTTTTAATTGAGAGACGAGCTTAAAGTTTTCTTTATTGACCATAATTTTCACTTGTCTGACCGCTTACATGATGACGAGTTTCTCACACGACTGGCCTATCTGGATGATGTTTTTCCTCGCCGGAATGTTCTGAATCTAGGATTACATGGACTCTCTGCAACTATATTCAATGTGCGGGACAAAATTGAGGCTATGATTAAGAAGTTGGAGCTCTTCTCTGTCTGCATTAACAAGGACAACACACAGGTCTTTCCATCATTGTATGATTTTTTGTGTGCAAATGAACTCAAGCTTACGGACAATGTCAAATGTGATATAGCGAAGCACCTGATTGAGTTGGGTGCACAATTCCGCAGGTACTTTCCCTAAACAGATGACACAGACAACTGGATTCGTTATCCCTTTCATGCCCTGCCTCCAGTCCACTTACCGATATCTGAACAAGAGAGCCTCATTGAAATTGCAACAAGTGGTTCTGTGAAAATTGCAATTTAATCAGAAGCCACTGCCAGATTTCTGGATTGGGCTGCGCTCAGAGTATCCAGCCTTGACAAATCGCAGTGTTAAAACACTGATGCCCTTTGCAACCAGGTACCTATGTGAGAGTGAATTCTCAGCCCTCACTAGCATGAAAATTAAATACAGGCACAGACTGTGTGTGGAAAATGATTTAAGACAGACTCTCTCCAATACAATCCAACATTGCAGAGTTATGTTCATCCTTTCAAGCACACCCTTCTCATGAACCTGTGGTGAGTTATTCACAATTTTCGATGAACAAATAAGGTTTTATATGTAAGATGGTTAAATAAAGAGCAAAATTATTGATGATTATAATTTTGTATTATTATTATTATTTCCCTGGTCCTATAAGAGCTCTTTGTCACTTCCCATGAGCCGGGTTGTGACAAAAGCTCACACTTATTCTTATGTTTAATAAATGTATCGTGTAATGTGTGTGTGGCAGGCTTACAATGATGGCAAAAAACAACATTTGAGAGTGCGCTGACCCTGGTGTTAGACGGGGTATGCAGAAGGAGGTCGAATGTTTGAAGGGGTACGGGACTATAAAAAGTTTGGGAACCACTGTCCTAGAGCAAACAAAAAAACTATACATACCTTGGCCTAAACATCAGTGCCACAGGTAACTTCCACAAAGCGGTGAACGATCTGATATACAAGGCAAGAAGGACCTTCCATGCCATCAAAAGGAACATCAAATTCAACATACCAATTAGGATCTAGCTCAAAATACTTTAATCAGTTATAGAACCCATTGCCCTTCATCAAAGGAGATGATTGTGGACTACAGGAAAAAGAGGACCGAGCACACCCCATTCTCATCGATGGGGCTGTAGTGGAGCAGGTTGAGACCTTCAAATTCCTTGGTGTCCACATCACCAACACCCTAACATGGTCCAAGCACATCAAGACAGTCATGAAGAGGGCACGACAAAACCTATTCCCCCTCAGGAGACTGAAAAGATTTGGCATGGGTCCTCAGATCCTCAAAAGGTTCTACAGCTGCACCATCAAGAGCATCCTGACTGGTTGCATCACTGCCTGGTATGGCAACTGCTTGGCCTCTGACCGCAAGGCACTACAGAGGGTAGTGCGAACGGCCCAGTACATCACTGGGGCCAATCTTCCTTCCATCCAGGATCTATATACACACGAGGCGGTGTCAGAGGAAGGCCCTAAATATTGCCAAAGACTCCAGCCACCCTAGTCATAGACTGTTCTCTCTGCTACCGCACGGCAAGCAGTACCGGAGCGCCAAGTCTAGGTACAAGAGACTTCTAAACAGCTTCTACCCCCAAGCCAAAAGACTACTGAACATCTAATCAAATGGCTACCCAGACTATTTGCATTGCCCCCCCCCCCCCCCCTTTACACCGCTACTACTCTCTGTTGTTATCATCTATGCATAGTCACTTTAATAACTCTACCTACATGTACATATTACCTCAACTAACCGGTGCCCCCACACATTGACTCTGTACCGGTACCCCCCTGTATATAGTCTCGCTATTGTTATTTTACTGCTGCTCTTTAATTACCTGTTACTTTTACTTCTTATTCTTATCCGTATTCTTTTAAAAACTGCATTCTTGGTTAGGGGCTCGTAAGTAAGCATTTCACTGTAAGGTCTACACCGGTTGTATTCGGCGCATGTGACTTATACAATTTGATTTGATTTGTGAGGTCTAGGGTCCGCTCACCAACCAAGAATTCACAAAATGGGACAAACACCAAATTGAGACTGCATGCAGAATTCTGCAAAAATATCCTCCATGTACAACGTAAAACACCAAATAATGCATGAAGAGCAGAATTAGGCCGATACCCGCTAATAATCAAAATCCAGAAAAGAGCGGTTAAATTCTACCACCACCTAAAAGGAAGCGATTCCCAGACCTTCCATAACAAAGCCATCGCCTACAGAGAGATGAACCTGGAGAAGAGTCCCCTCAGCAAGCTGTTCCTGGGGCTCTGTTCACAAACACAAAAAGACCCCACAGAGTCCCAGGACAGCAACACAATTAGACCCAACCAAATCATGAGAGAATAAAAAAGATAATTACTTGACACATTGGAAAGAATTTACAACAAAAAAACAGAGTAAACTAGAATGCTATTTGGCCCTGGCAGAATACCTGACCACTGTGACTGACCCAAACTTAAGGAAAGCTTTGACTATGTACAGACTCAGTGAGCATAGCCTTGCTATTGAGAAAGGCCTAGGCTATGTGCACACTACCTACAAAATGAGGTGGAAACTGAGCTGCACTTCCTAACCTCCTGCCAACTGTATGACAATATTAGAGACACATATTTCCCTCAGATTACACAGATCCACAAAGAATTTGAAAACAAACCCAATTTTGATAAACTCCCATATCTACTGGGTGAAATACCACAGTGTGCCATCACAGCAGCAAGATTTGTGACTTGTTGCCACAAGAAAAGGGCAACCAGTGAAGAACAAACACCATTGTAAATACAACCCATATTTATTTTCCCTTTTGAACTTTAACTATTTGCACATCGTTACAACACTGTACACAGTTGAAGTCGGAAGTTTACATACACTTAGGTTGGAGTCATTAAAACTCATTTTTCAACCACTCCACAAATGTCTTGTTAAAAAAACTATAGTTTTGGCAAGTCGGTTAGGACATCTACTTTGTGCATGACACAACTAATGTTTCCAACAATTGTTTACAGACAGATTATTTCACTGTATCACAATTCCAGTGGGTCAGAAGTTTACATACACTAAGTTGACTGTGCCTCTAAACAGCTTGGAAAATTCCAGAAAATGATGTTATGGCTTTAAAAGCTTCTAATAGGCTAATTGATATCATTTGAGTCAATTGGAGGTGTACCTGTGGATGTATTTCAAGGCCCATCTTCAAACTCAGTGCCTCTTTGCTTGACATCATGGGAAAATCAAAAGAAATCAGCCAAGACCTCAGAAAAAAAACTATAAACCTCCACAAGTCTGGTTCATTCTTGGGTGCAATTTCCAAACGCCTGAAGGTACCACGTTCATCTGTACAAACAATAGTACACAAGTATAAAGACCATGGGACCACGCAGCCGTCATACCGCTCAGGAAGGAGACGCATTCTGTCTCCTAGAGATGAACGTACTTTGGTGCGAAAAGTGCAAATCAATCCCAGAACAACAGCAAAGGACCTTGTGAAGATGCTGGAGGAAACAGATACAAAAGTATATATATCCACAGTAAAATAAGTCCTATATCGACATAACCTGAAAGGCCGCTGAGCAAGGAAGAAGCCACTGCTCCAAAACCACCATAAAAAAAGCCAGACTACAGTTTGCAACTGCACATTGGGACAAAGATCGTACTTTTTGGAGAAATGTCCTCTCGTCTGATGAAACAAAAATAGAATTGTTTGGCCATAATGACCATCGTTATGTTTGGAAGAAAAAGGGGGAGGTTTGCAAGCTGAAGAACACCATCCCAACCGTGAAGGACAGGGGTGGCAGCATCTGCACTTCACAAAATAGATGGCATCATGAGGAAGGGAAATTATGTAGATATATTGAAGCAGCATCTCAAGACATCAGTCAGGAAGTTAAAGCTTGGTTGTAAATGGGTCTTCCAAATGGACAATGACATTTACATTTACGTCATTTAGCAGACGCCGTTATCCAGAGCGACTTACAAATGACAATGACCCCAAGCATACTTCCAAAGTTGTGGCAAAATTGGTTAAGGACAACAAAGTCAAGGTATTGGAGTGGCCATCACAAAGCCCTGGCCTCAATCCTATAGAACATTTGTAGGCAGAACTGAAAAAGCGTGTGCGAGCAAGGAGGCCTACAAACCTGACTCAGTTACAACAGCTCTGTCAGGAGGAATGGGCCACCCGAAACGTTTGACCCAAGTTAAATAATTTAAAGGCAGTGCTACCAAATACTAATTGTGTGTATGTAAACTTCTGACCCACTGGGAATGTTATTATTCTGACATTTCACATTCTTAAAATAAAGTGGTGATCCTAACTGACCTAAGACAGGGAATTTTTACTAGGATTAAATGTCAGGAATTGTGAAAAACTGAGTTTAAATGTATTTGGCTAAGGTGTATGTAAACTTCTGACTTCAACAGTATATACATAAAGACATTTCAAATGTAATTTATTTTTTTGGAACTTCTGAGAGTGTGACGTTTATTGTTTATTATCTACTTCACTTGCTTTGGCAATGTTAATATATGTTTCCCATGCCAATAAAGCCCCTTAAATTGAATTGAAATGGTGGAGGAGAAGGGGTTAGTGGAGGGGGGTGAAGGATGGTGAGGAGGAAAGGGGCAGTGGTGGGGGAGTGAAATGGTGGGGAAGAAGGGGGAAGTGGAGACTAAGTGAGGAAAGGAGGGAGGGCTAGCATTTGGTGAAAGGGCTTAGAGGTTGAGGGCAGAAAAGGGGTGTGAGAGGGGGCAGTGGAGAGCAGGGAGAGGGAGGCGCAGGGTTTAACGGAAGGAGAACTAAGAGCGGGGGGGGGGTGTCACTTCAGGCTTGCCTGGGGAAAAGCCTGGCATTCCACTGCCCCCTCCTGCCTTCCTCTGGGGCATGAAGACCTGACCAGCAGAGCACAGAGAAGGAGAGAAGGGCACTCTGGGTTTTGCTCTCTTCTAGACACCTACGGGAACACACAGCATTCCTAAAAGGAAAATGACTAGGGTGTGTGCTGAAACGAGAGAAAGAGTATGAGAGATAGAAGGAGTATGAGAGAGAGCGAGAGAGAGAAAAAGTGGGACACAGAGAGAGAAAGAGATGGAGTCATGAGTCTAAACATATGTAGTTCAAATATAGAAGTAGTGTACTTGATGGGTGGCAGAGCCTTATCTGACATAAGAGTTCAACTGCCATCCTACAATATATCCAATAATGCAGTTTGCACACATTCAGTCCCACATTCAGTCAGTGAAAGTGACCTACAAGCAAAGCTTACTGTACTGATATACCCCAGCCTCTCTCCCTCCATCCCTCTCCCCCTCCCAGACTCTTGTCTCCATTAGCAGGCAGTCTGTAAGGATGCCAAAATGTTCCGACCCTAATCTGGAGTCAATGCCCCGGCCTTCTATATTCCTTCCTTCTCTCCTTTTCTATAGACCCCCTCCACATCTCTTCCCCCTCCCCATCTTCCCCCTCCCCACCACATCTCTTCTCCCTCTGTCCTTCTTCACTCAGACAACAGCTCCTGATCCTGTTTCTAAATATATGGTCAATTTGTCTCAAGGAATTCTCAGTATGCACTGGCCACTGGCTCAAGGAATTCTACCACCAGCTCGCTCTCCCTCTCTTCTCTCTCTCTTTCATTCTCTATCCCCCGCTCTCCAGTAAATTTAGGAATGAGGGACTGGGTGTACAGTACAGTAGCAGACAGTGACAGGATTGAGCTAGTCCTAGTCTCCTAATCTGATATTCCATCAGATTATCTCTATAATAACATGTTTGTTTACTAAAACTCAGAAAGGGGTATCTATCTCTTTGTCTTCAGCTCACAGTAGACTGAAGGATTAAATCCTGACCTACGGGCAACAGAACCATTCTCTCTCTCTCATAATGTATTCTTTTTCTCAGCTATATTAATAGATAGCCAATAGCCTTATTGCATATCATATAATGCACATGTCATATGGTTCTTTTCCCCTTTAGAATAACCAATCCTTCATTATCACACCTAGAATGGAACTATGTCTGTTACATTTGGTCTGTGTTTGGAAGGGAAAACCTAGTCAGTTGCACAACTGAATGCATGTAACCGAAATGTGTCTTCCACATTTAACACGATGGCTGTCCTAATCGAAGTCTGGGGAGTAGTTGTTGCGGGGTTAACTACCTTGCTGAAGGGAAGTTACTGCAGATTCGTCCACCTTTCGGTTACTGTCCCAACACTTTAACCGTTAAGCTGCCTGCCCTCCGTGTCTGTGTGTGGGCCTGGGTGCATGCCAGTGAGAGTGTGCGAGGGGTCAAGGGTAATGGGTCAGATAACGAGAAGGTGGCCTAGGTCCTCAGCAGGCCCCTGATCCCTGGCATAGCAGCGGGTATGAGCTAATCCACTACAGATGGCACGCAGGCACACACACGCACACAAAGTATGCATACCTTCCCCTTCCCCATACAATCTGTCCTCTATCACACATGAATAATTAATAACACACATACATCATTCTGCCTGCCTGAGACTTCCAGGCACAGCCAAGGGCAAGAGCACACACACATCATCTGGGGTCCCTTTGTTCGACTGAAATAGCAAACGCACAATACAGGTAACAAACAAATGTCAATAACAGATGCATATTTTGCCTTGGTGGCCCTAACATAGAAGGCAGCACACATTCAGAAACATTTGGTTGCAATGATGAGTTGGTCTAATGTCTGTAAAGTGAACATTTAGGTTATAATATGACATAAAAGACTAACACATGGAAAGGGACGACAGTATAGGATCGAGATAGACAGAGACATATTTAATTGAAAAACAAACAAAAACACTTACTGTCTTCCTGGTCGTTCTCTCCACCGCCCTCTTCACTTTCCCGTAGGTGCCTTTTCCCAGCGTCTCCATTACCTCGTAGCGGTGTTTCAAGTTGTGTTTATGTTGGTGCTTCTTCACTTCCACCGGGCCTGCCAGCTGAAGCGGGCCGGGCATAGAGCCACTTTCCCCGGTGTGGCTGGGGCGCTTGTCCCCGCTGAGGAGACGACGGCTGTCCAGACTTGAGGTCTCGGAGCCATCATCGCCGGTTTCGGTATCTGCGGTGTCCTGCATGTTCTCCCTCCGTTCTGACCGGTCTTCAGTGCTCATCACGCTGCTGCTGCTGCGATGGTCTCTGCGAACTTCCCGCCTGCCCATCCTGGTCTCGCTCAGTGCGCACCTGTCGCAACTAGTTGCCTACTTGGCAGCGGAAATATTTAATAAACTGACACAGGATTGGTTATTTTTCTTTATGCCTACAAACAACTAAAGGACGCCTCAAATTGCCCAGTTTCATAGCAGATAGACGAAGCAACAAAACACCAGGCTACTATCAATTATTCACTCTGCTTGAGGAAATGAAATGTCAAAAGGGTATTCGGTTAATAGTCCCAGACATCAGCCCATTAGGGACACCCCTGTTCCATTTGTCTCGCATCCCGTTCTAATGCTGCTGTTCATACTCGCTCTCTCTCTCTCCTCCTCTATCTGAAAACAAAACACAACAAATCAGCAGTGAGAACCACATGGTCCCATGGGGTTGGTGAATCCGCCCCAGTCCATACTGATGCCAGCTGTCATAGCAACATGCAGCGTCACACTAATTTCCGATCATTTTGGGCTTTCCGCCGACCTATTTTTGACCATGCCGAACAGTAGGAGAAGGAATGCTTGGCACGTAAGCAACGTCCTCGAGGAATGACCCATTCAATCAGACTTGTTTGTTTTCCGTTCGCTGGAAAAATAAACGCTTGAGATGGACATCAGTTAAAGGTCCAGTAAATTGTTAAGCTGTGAATATGTATTGTGGAAGGAGAGAAATAGGCCTACAGACCAGACATTTTATATTTGGAAGTCCTGAATGTCTTAATTTGTATTTTATTGAAACACAGAGTTCAGATGTTAGTACAGGCATCACATCATGCAGACAGTTGCGTCTGTGTGATAGGCTAGTAGTCTATAGCCCTCAAGCTCAACTGTCATGGACTGATTTAGACCTGGGACACCAATTCATTATCAGGTAGAACAGAAAACTATCAGGCTCCGGACCTCATAGGGTAAGAGTTGAATACCCTTGGTCTAAAGCTTAGGCTGTCCTTACAGAGTGAGTTTACAAAGCAATTTATTTCCATACCTTATCCTTTCATCTGAGGGATACCACATACAGTACTTATAAGCTTATAAGCTATCATGTCTTGACGATGAAACAAAGTTATAGGGTAGGCCTATAGCAACATGAGTCCCTCTTTATGCAATATTGTCTCTGTGTTTTCTCTTCCTCTGAATAGGCCATTTTGGTCCTGTATCCATCAAGGGTCAGAGTTCGGGGTTGAGAGATCACGGGGGTTGAGGTTGGCCACCAGACAGACGTCGTAGCTGTCATGCATGGCTGCTCGACGCTCCACCACCGTCCACACGTTGTCCTTGGGATCCAGCTCTAAGATCTCCTTGGTGATGATCTCATGGCGACCTGTCAAAATATGATTGATAATTGATTGATTCATTTATTGATTGATCAGTGTAAATGTGTTCGGTTCTCACCTGCCCCCTTGTAGTAGCCACAGAGGTACAGCTTGCCCTCCACCTCCCCAATGTTGGAGGCATTGGTTCGTAAAGAGAGGAGAGCGGTGGGGAGGGTTGGCCCTGACCTCCAGGTGTCTTCTTCTGGGTTGTAGATCTCCACTGAGCTCAGGCAGCGACGAGATTGGCCACGGTCCTCCCCCTCACACCCTATACCCCCTGAAGAACACACATATGCACTGAAAATGAATATAAACGTAACATGTAAAGTGTTGGTCCCATGTTTCATGAGCTACAATACAAGATCCCAGACATTTTCCATACGCACAAAAAGCTTATTTCTCTCAAATTTTATCTACAAATTTGTTTACATCCCTGTTAGTGAGCATTTCTCCTTTGCCATGACAATACATCCACCTGACAAGTGTGGCATATCAACAAGTTGATTAAACAGCATGATCATTACACAAGTGCACCTTGTGCTGGGGACAATAAAGGGCCACTCTAAAAATGTGCAGTTTTGTCACACAACACAATGCCACAGATGTCTCAAGTTTTGAGGGAGCGTGCAATTGGCATGCTGACGGCAGGAATGTCCACCAGAACTGTTTCCAGAGAATTTAATGTTCATTTCTCTACTGTAAGTTTCCTTCAACGTTGTTTTTAAATACTTTCCAAAGGCACTGTACATGTGGTGTGCGGTTGTGAGGCCGGTTGGACGTACTGCCAAATTCTCTGACTCCTTGACTTTTTCCACATTTTGTTACGTTAAAGCCTTATTCTAAAATGGATTAAATAGTTTTTTTCCCTCAAGAATCTACACACAATACCCGATAATGACAAAGCAAAAACAGGTTTTTAAATATTTTTGCTAATTTATAAAAAATAAAAAATAAAATGAAATATCATATTTTCATAAGTATTCTGACCCTTTACTCAGTACTTTGTTGAAGCACCTTTGGCAGTGATTGCAGCATCGATTCTTCTTGGGTATGAAGCCACATGCTTGGCACACCTGTATTTGGGGAGTTTCTCCCATTCTTCTCTGCAGATCCTCTCAAGCTCTGTCAGGTTGCATGGGGAGCGTCGCTGCACAGCTATTTTCAGGTCTCCAGAGATGTTCGATCGGGTTCAAGTCCAGGCTCTGGCTGGGCCACTCAAGGACATTCAGAGACTTGTCCCGAAGCCACTCCTGCGTTGTCTTGGCTGTGTGCTTAGGGTTGTTGTCCTGTTGGAAGGTAAACCCCTTTCGCCCCAGTCTGAGGTCCTGAGCGCTCTGGAGCAGGTTTTCATCAAGAATCTCTCTGTACTTTGCTCCGTTCATCTTTGCCTCGATCCTAACTAGTCTCCCAGTCCCTGACGCTGAAAAACATCCCTACAGCATGATGCTGCCACTACCATGCTTCACAGTAGGAATGGTGCCAGGTTTACTCCAGACGTGACGCTTGGCATTCAGGACAAAGAGTTCAATCTTGGTTTTATCAGACCAGAGAATCTTTAGGTGCCTTTTGGCAAACTCCAAGAGGGCTGTGATGTGCCTTTTACTTAGGAGTGGCTTCCGTCTGGCCACTCTATCATAAAGGCCTGATTGGTGGAGTGCTGCAGAGATGGTTGTCCTTCTTGAAGGTACTCCCATCTCCACAGAGGAACTCTGGAGCTCAGTCAGAGCTGTAAAATAAGAATTTGTTCGTAACCGACTTGCCTAGTTAAATAAAAAATGTTCTGTTCACTATTATGTTCCAACTGTTTTGGCCCTCATGCCTCCATCTGGATGAAGTGAGAAAAGTAAAGACAAAAAACGTCCTAGCATGTAGATCTCTCCATTGAAAGACGTACTCTAACCTAGCATGTAGATCTCTCCATTGAGTGTAGCGACCCCACAGCGGTAGCGTGAGTATCTCATGTTCTCACACTCTATCCACCGGTCCTTGCCTGGGTCAAACTGGAACACACGGCTACTCAGCCTGTCTGGCTCATCGTCTGGACGGTCCGACTGGAGGGGGACGGAGGAGGGGTGGAGAGAGAGGATGGGGGTGAGAAAGGGAGAAGGGAGGAGGATCAGAGTTTTTCCCAAGTTGCACTTTATAACAAATGCATTTGTAAAAAGCATCACATAACCTATATGTGATTGATTGACTTGATTGGTTTATTGACTGACATCCCTGCTCACCTGTGGCGTCCAGCCCCCCAGCACGTAAAGGTGGTCCTTGAGGCTGACCACACAGTGACATGCCAATGGGAGAGGCAGAGGAGCGAAGCTCAGCCAGGAACCGCCCCTTCTCAGCGACCACCTCTCAACACTGTTGGTGATGATGTAATGGTTCCTGACCTTCATCTGTCCCCCCAGCAGGTAGAGGGCATCGCCTAGTGCCGCCAGGGCATACATGTCCCTGTACCCCACCCAGCATAGCTCCTCCCAGCTGCCCTCACAAGACCGATCATACCTGGGCAGATAACAGAGGACAGGTATGTATTACACACACACACACACACACACACACACACACACACACACACACACACACACACACACACACACACACACACACACACACACACACACACACACACACCTGTACATCCCCAGCCTCTTGGTCCTGTGTTCGTCCTCCTCTTCTACAGCCACCACTATGCTGTTATCCCTTGTCACCGCCCCTGCCGTGATCGTCCCTTTCCCCTTCACTGGAGAGGGGATATAGTACGTCCTTCTGGCCTGGGGGGCGAAGCATAAGCTGAGGTCAGCCTGACCCCCCTGGCGGGCTGGGACGCCCCCTTCATCAGTCCCCCCCAGGCAGAGGAGCAGGTCTGTGGTCTCCATCCCGTAGCGCAGGGTGGGCCGAGTGGGGGCAGCCGCCACAGAGAGATAAGAAGTCTGGAGAGCCGCGTCGATCATCCCGAAGCATTCCGCATCCCGGAGCAATACCTGCAACCATACACTTACAATTAGTAGGGTGGACATAGCTTTAAAATCTCCTTCTCTCCATCCTCCTCTTTCTCTTTCCATCCTCACCGGGTTTCTCCTCCTGGCCCTCCTGAGGAAGTTGGGGTCTATCAGCTCCAGTCGTACCCGCCTGAGGAGCTCCACGGCCTGCGCCTCACTCTGCTCATCTCCCCTGCGCTTCTCCACCCAGCGCAGCACCAGTTCCAGGACGCTCTCCTCCTGGGTCACATTCAGGTCGTCTGAACCCAGCAGACCCCCCAGACTCTGGGCGTCCAACTCCAACACCTCCTCTTCCTGACACACCTGAAGAGAGAGGGAGAGGGGAGGAGGGGAGAGAGAGAGAGAGAGAAAGAGAAGAGTGGTGATACAAAGAGATGACGTTGTGAGAGAGAGGAGGTAATACATGTAATAAATGTTTAGTGTGGCTCAGTTGGTAGAGCATGGTGTTTGCAACGCCAGGGTTGTGGGTTCGATTCCCACGGGGGACCAGTACGGGAAAAAAATTTATGAAATGTATTCACTACTGTAAGTCGCTCTGGATAAGAGCGTCTGCTAAATGACTAAAGATGTTTTAAAAAATGTAAAAATGTTTATGTGACAGCTCTGGTTGATTCTGCCTGTAGACAGATGCAGGGAACTACTGCTCTCTTGTGGTGAGAAGAGGAAATGGACATGACTGTGGCGGTTGGGCAGAATTTTCAGATTATACTGAATGATTACGGTCCTACCTGGGCAAAGTGACGACACAAGTATCTCAGGGCGAGGTCTGCCAGGTCAGCGGCCCCCAGGTCTCTGGCCCAGTGGTACAGTCCTACACAGTTGGAAGTATCCATGCTGTCCAACATGTAGCTCTGACACAACCTGTAATAGTGACCATAATGTAGTGATTGTATTAGTCGTGTCATGGCTAACAGTAGCCACCTGAACCCACCTGAATGCCCCGTCTATGTGCAGCAGGAAGGCAGCAGCGGCCACTCCCTGAGTGTTGTCATGGGAGAGAGGCAGCTGGGCGCGGTACATGTACCCCAAGAGCAGCTCCAAGCTCTGGGCAGGAGTGTCCCTGAGAGGCACCTCACCTCCACGGGTCTCCCTCAGACCACAGGTAAACATGGCCTGGAGGGATGAAAGAAGTATGGTAAACACCATGGTAAAATGGTAAATATTTATTTTGGGGTTCATTGAAACAAGCACAATTATCTTACCTGGAAGTACGGGCTGAAGGCGGATAGCACCACCCGGTGGCAGGGGAAGGGAATGCCCTCGGCCAGAAGAACCACGTCAGTTAGTTCCCTGGCCCCCCACATCCTCTCCAGCTGCCCCAGCAGAAGAAGTCCATGTTCAGCCTGACCATGCACCATCACCTGGGGGTCCATCTCTCACCCTGGAGGGTCAAGATGGCTCTGCTAAACCTGGAGAGAGTGGAGAGAGAGAAAGAAAGAAAGAAAGAAAGAAAGAAAGAAAGAAAGAAAGAAAGAAAGAAAGAAAGAAAGAGAAAGAGAGAGTGAGGACATCAGAAATAGACACAACAGTGTGTGTAACACTACACCAGGGCAGACATGCTCCTTGTACACCCCACACGGCAGACATTGAGCTGTAGCGGTAGAGTTAGATTAAGAAGCAAATCCATGACATTAGTTTACTCTGATCAGAGCTACTGTACCAGCAGTCTGCAGGACAATCTCTCCAGGGCTTGGTGCTTCTCTTTCAGGGCTGGAGTCATGTAAGTTGCATTGTATCCTAATGGAGAATGGAGTTGTGTCTCTGTCAATGGCCGTTGCTGTGTCTGTCCCTAATACTGTTTGGTTGCTGTTTGTATGTGTGTGTGTGTGTGTGTGTGTAAACAGGTTTTAAATAGATCAGTGCAAGGGAGCCATGTGTCTCTGCTGTAGTTCAGTCAGGGCTAAATGCTAACTGAAAATCTGTGCACTTCTCCCATTGACTCTGATGCATGGTTTACACTGAAGTCCAAGAGATCTCCCATTGACTCTGATGCAAGGCTTACACTGAAGTCCAAGAGATCTAAATGGGACTTCCTGGTTTCAATCAACATTGAATACATTCAAATACATATTTGAATATATGATTGCCTCCCTTGAAAACTTGATGCATCATCTACTGGGATTTCCTGGTTTCAATAAACAAGTTTAGGTCATAATCAACAGAAACCGCAATGATCAAACTATCTATGGCTCTGGCTCAACCCAGTATATAAATATACTAAACGTTTTGATAATAGTTGGTATTCACCGTGCTTAGTGCTACTGTTAAAATGTCATTTGAAACATTTCTCCAATTTGATGTATTATTTGACCTACAAACAAGAATTTCTATTGGCAAATAGGTCAGAATGAAATAGTATACAGTTGGAGGAGATTGGCATACTACTGTACGGAAGTCCAGAGAGGACATATGAATAAAAAAATGATTCCCACATTAGGTCATGATCACAACATATTTATCTCATGATCACTACATAATAAAAGTTGTTTTGTCGAGCCCATGACATAAACTCTATACATTTAAGTCATTTAGCAGACGCTATTATCCAGAGCGACTTACAGGAGCAATTAAGCTTAAGTACCTTGCTCAAGGGCACATTGGCAGATTTTATTTTCACCTAGTCAGCTCAGGGATTTGAACCTGCCGCCCACAGGAGTGGACGTATTGACAATAGATTCCCAGCGGTGTCACAGTGCACCAGAGGGAGTAAGATCTGTTAAGTAACCATGTGCTAGTGTACAGGCCGGGGCCTTCTTATCAAAGCTCCAGCAATAAAAGGCAAATGATGGCAAACTGAGGAATTACAAATTCCAAACAAACTATGTGTCTAGTCCAGCGTTTCTCAAACTCGGTCCTGGGGACTCCAAGGGCTGCACCTTTTGTTTTTTGCCCTAGTATCACACAGCTTATTCAAATGATGAACTCATATTCAAGCTTTGATTATTTGAATCAGCTGTGTAGTGCTAGGGCAACAACCAATACATGCACCCCTTGGGGTCCCCAGGACCGAGTTTGGGAAACGCTGGTCTAGTCCCTGAGATCATTTTTCTAACTGGATGAATGGCGGTGCTGTCCTTCAGCACGACAGCATTTGGCCCATCATTTGTGACTATAATGACAAATAGACTGCAGCCTTCATGAAATGTTGTAGTATTTAGAAACCTCAACATGTGATTCACTTCAGCTGTTTTATCAGTTACATTTTTCTGTACTACTTGTTAATTGTTGTTTGTGACTGTGTTTTTGCTGCTATTGACAGGCTAACCTCCCTGTTAAAATTATTGAAGAGATTAAAATAAACGTTAATTGGTAGTCTGGTAATCTTTGTTAAACTTTCATTGGTAGTCTGTGACCACAGACCTCAATGTTAACTTTTCTTGCACTGAACATTACACATCCAATCCATTGAAAATAGTAGTGCAACCATACTTTTACATGTCTTTAAAATGTGATTGTATTGGAGCCAAAACTGGAAGCCATCTATTACTGACAGACATAATGCAATTTCTGCCTGGGTTAATCCCTTACCAAAATAAAAGTGGATGCGCTGATCCACCGTGGACTCTGCCTCCTCAGCCGTACTGTCAATCTATCACCAATACTGATCCACCGTGGACTCTTCCTCCTCAGCCGTACTGTCAATCTATCACCAATACTGATCCACCGTGGACTCTGCCTCCTCAGCCGTACTGTCAATCTATCACCAATACTGATCCACCGTGGACTCTTCCTCCTCAGCCGTACTGTCAATCTATCACCAATACTGATCCACCGTGGACTCTTCCTCCTCAGCCGTACTGTCAATCTATCACCAATACTGATCCACCGTGGACTCTTCCTCCTCAGCCGTACTGTCAATCTATCACCAATACTGATCCACCGTGGACTCTGCCTCCTCAGCCGTACTGTCAATCTATCACCAATACTGATCCACCGTGGACTCTGCCTCCTCAGCCGTACTGTCAATCTATCACCAATACTGATCCACCGTGGACTCTGCCTCCTCAGCCGTACTGTCAATCTATCACCAATACTGATCCACCGTGGACTCTTCCTCCTCAGCCGTACTGTCAATCTATCACCAATACTGATCCACCGTGGACTCTGCCTCCTCAGCCGTACTGTCAATCTATCACCAATACTGATCCACCGTGGACTCTTCCTCCTCAGCCGTACTGTCAATCTATCACCAATACTGATCCACCGTGGACTCTTCCTCCTCAGCCGTACTGTCAATCTATCACCAATACTGATCCACCGTGGACTCTTCCTCCTCAGCCGTACTGTCAATCTATCACCAATACTGATCCACCGTGGACTCTGCCTCCTCAGCCGTACTGTCAATCTATCACCAATACTGATCCACCGTGGGCTCTGCCTCCTCAGCCGTACTGTCAATCTATCACCAATACTGATCCACCGTGGACTCTGCCTCCTCAGCCGTACTGTCAATCTATCACCAATACTGATCCACCGTGGACTCTGCCTCCTCAGCCGTACTGTCAATCTATCACCAATACTGATCCACCGTGGACTCTGCCTCCTCAGCCGTACTGTCAATCTATCACCAATACTGATCCACCGTGGACTCTGCCTCCTCAGCCGTACTGTCAATCTATCACCAATACTGATCCACCGTGGACTCTTCCTCCTCAGCCGTACTGTCAATCTATCACCAATACTGATCCACCGTGGACTCTGCCTCCTCAGCCGTACTGTCAATCTATCACCAATACTGATCCACCGTGGACTCTGCCTCCTCAGCCGTACTGTCAATCTATCACCAATACTGATCCACCGTGGACTCTGCCTCCTCAGCCGTACTGTCAATCTATCATCAATACTGATCCACTCCTGTTTATAGAGCTTATCTTGTGATCTCGACAAGACAACTTTTGTTATGTTGTGATCTTGAGATAAATAAGTTGTGACTTCCGTACAACCCTTTTGTCACGTTCGTCATAGGAATTGGACCAAGGCGCAGCGGGAATGTGTATACTCATCTTCTTTATTGTGAAGAAAACCAAAATAAACACTTAAACAAAAACAACGACGAAAAAACAGTCCTGTGAGGCACACAGCTAAACACACGGAACAACTACCCACAAAAACCCATGGAAAAACACCCCTACTAAATAGGACCTTCAATTAGAGGCAATGAGGAACAGCTGCCTCCAATTGAAGGTCAACCCAATAAACTAAACATAGAAATAGAAAAACTACAACAAACATAGAAATATACTAACATGAACCAAAAAACCCCGAAACACATAAAACAAACATCGCCTGCTACGTCCTGACCAAACTACAATAACAAATAACCCCTTTCACTAGTCAGGACGTGACACCTTTGTCTTACACATTACATTTGACTGTTTTATGAGGATATTTTAATGTTTCATGACGTGACATGACTGTTAGCCCCATACACTGAAAAGCTCCTATTTATCTTTATGGCATTTTACGAGCTTCTGTCTTCGTGTCATTTCACTATGCGTCTCATTTCTTCTATGATATTGTTCCTTGTAAATCCGTTGTCAAGTTCAGTTATTTTTTTCTTGGTTTACATAATACAGTGTATAAAAAACCATGCTGTCTGGAAACATTATACAATGATTTTATTCCTGCGGTATATTGTGCTGTATATTTTATTGTGCTGTATATAACTGTGCTGTGTTTGTCATTGCCCTACAATGTCTGTAAGGCACCGTTACATACTCAGTCATGCTCTGTAATAAACGGGTTTTATTGGTGCTTTCAGACGAGCCCCTCTCCATCTGTGTATTTGTAAACCATGATAAAGCAAAGAACAAGGACAAAAAGGCTAATGACCTGTCACTCCAAGAAGAACATGTGAACGTATCTGTTTGACTTAGTGTTTTAATGTTTACCAACATACACCTGTGTTTATGTGCTTTTACATAGTTACCCCACAGGACAAACCTTCTGACAGTACAGATGACACCACAACAAAAACATCAGTGGACATGTTAAAAAAAATGCTAAAATAACAACTCTCATGGTAGGCACAATAATCAGGCTTCGCTCAACTACAGCACATCACTAGTAGCGCAGAGGGAATGTCAGTGTCTGTGTGTGAGTGTGAGTGTGAGTGAGTGTGTGTGTGTAACATGTCAGTTATACCCAAGCTTGTCCCGTCCTATATCATTGACATCCGTTGTTCATATTGTAGCTCATGTTCTTGTCTTCATACAGTACTTGAGCAGGGGTACCCAGGTTGCAGTGTTAAAGTTCCCGGTTCTTTTTTTAGGTGCATTCGGGGTATGCACCTTTAGGGGGGGGGGGGGGGGGGGGTACTGTCACGTCCTGACCAGCAGAGGGTGTTGTTGTGCAGTTTTGGTCAGGACGTGGCAGAGTATGTCTGTGTATGTGTGTTCTGGGTGTTGTATTTCTATGTGGGTCTGTGTGGCTCCCGATCAGGGACAGCTGGTTATCGTTGTTCCTGATTGGGAGTCATATAATTAGGAGTATGTTTGTCACTTGGGGTTGTGGGTGGTTGTGCTAACACTGCTAGTCTTTGGTATGTACGTAGCCTGTTAGTCGTTTTTGTTTATTGTTTTTCCCGTGGATACTTTGCTCTTATATATTAAAAAGATGAGTATCTACATTTCACCTGCTGCAGTTTGGTCCCTTCAACACGGCTGTAATTATGACATTGGCTATGTACTGCTTTGTTTCAGCTGTCATGGGCAGCCTAGCTGTTTGGAGAAGGAGGTGCTTTCTGTACCCTTGAGGGCCATGCTACAGGGACCTTTGAAATGTTTGGATCGTTTTTTAGTAAATTTGATTGGTGGATTCAAATAAAGTATTTAAAATGTGTGTGTGTGTGTGTGTGTGTACACAACTATCTGTGGATAGAATAAAAGCAGAATGGAGGATGAAAGATGGTGGTCTAATGCAGTTCCACCATTGGCTGTAACTAGTTCTTTCATATTCGGGGTGTGGTCCTCCATCCGTCATGAAGGTATTTATAACCTCAGTTACTCATATCCATCATTAAGGTATTTATAACCTCAGTTACTCATATCCATCATTATGGTATTTATAACCTAAGTTACTCATATCCATCATTATGGTATTTATAACCTCAGTTACTCATATCCATCATTATGGTATTTATAACCTCAGTTACTCATATCCATCATTAAGGTATTTATAACCTCAGTTACCCATAGAAATACTAGACTACATGCCCTGGCAAAGACCTCAAAGGAACATGTCTGTCAATACGTTCAATAGAGGTTAAACAAACAAAGCATAATGGTCAAATCCAGATGCAAATATACTCCAATAGCACGTTTGGAGGGGTACTTGATAAAGTGGTTTCAACGAGTTTGCCAGCTTACTTTTGTAAACATTAACTACGAACACACACATATTTAAACTGACCCGAGAGGTATTTCACAGCCGATCGAAAACAAATTGTCACGTCCTGACCAGTAAAGGGGGTTATTTGTTATTGTAGTTTGGTTAGGGCGTTTTTCGTCGTTTGTTTAGTATAAGTGTTTTTGTTTTTCTTCAGTAAAAGGAAGATGAGCAAACATATACCCGCTGCGTTTTGGTCCACTCACTACGACGATTATGACAGAACTACCCACCAAAAAAGGACCAAGCAGCGGAGGAAGGAGCAACAGGAGAGCTATCTCAAGTCCTGGACATGGGAGGAGATACTAGCTGGAGAAGGACCATGGAGTAAGGCTGGAGAGGACCGGGAACGTTATGCCGGAACACGGCTGGCAAGGAAGCCTGAGAGGCAGCCACTAAAAATGTTTTTGGGGGGCACATGGGGAGATTGACTAAGTCAGGCAATAGACCTGAGCCAACTCCCCATGCTTATTATGGGGAGCAACTGATCAAGAAGACACTGAGCTATGCGGAAATGCGCACTGTATTGCCCAGACGCAGTCAAAGCCCGGTGCGGTGGATACCAGTTCCCCGCAAGTGCCGTGCTAGAGTGGGGATCCAGCCAGGGAGAAGTGCGCCGGCGCAGCACATCTGGCCACCAGTGCGTCTCCTAGGCCCAGGCTACCCTGCGCCTGCTCTACGCATGGCAGCCATCAGTCCTCAGCAAAGCCCAGTTCGCCCTGTGCCAGCACTCCACCCGTGCAGGGCTACGCTGACAAGCCAGCCAGTAGGGGTTGTGCAGGCTGTGCGCTCCAGACCTCCAGTGCGTTTTCAAGACCCGGTTAATCCTGTTCCTGCTCCTCGCACTAGCCCTGTGGTGCGTGTTATTGTTCTGGTGCCTCCAAAGCCAGCACCACGCATCAGGCCTTTAGTGTGCCTGCCCAGTCCAGTACGTCCTGTTCCTGCTCCTCGCACTAGCCCTGTGGTGCATGTCACTAGTCTGGCGCCTCCAAAGCCAGTCCCACGCACCAGGCCTTTAGTGCGCCTGCCCAGTCCAGTACGTCCTGTTCCTGCTCCTCGCACCAGCCATGTGGTGCGTGTCACTAGTCTGGTGCCTCCAAAGCCAGTCCCACGCATCAGGCCTTCAGTGCGCAGTCCCCGTCTAGAGATTCCGGCGACAGTGCCCCGTCTAGAGCTTCTGGTGACAGTGCCCCTTCTAGAGCTTCCGGCGACAGTTCCCCGTCCAGTGCTTCAGGCGACGTCCCACAGTCCGGACCCGACAGAGACGGCCCACAGTCCGGAACCGACAGAGACGGCCCGCCAGTCCGGAACCGACAGAGACGGCCCGCCCGTCCGGCGCAGCCAGAGTCGGCCTGCCAGTCCGGCGCAGCCAGAGTCGGCCCGCCAGTCCGGCGCAGCCAGAGTCGGCCCTCAGCCCGGAGCCTTCAGCGGTGGGCTACAGCCCTGAGCCTTCAGCAGGGGTGGACAGGTTAGAGTGGGGATAAAGCCCGGAGCCAGAGCCACCTCCGTGGGGGGAGGTTTGGGAAGCGGGGCTGTAGCACAGGAACCGTCGGTGACGGTGGCCACCCTCCCTTCCCTCCCTTTATTGGGGTTAATTTTGTGTCTTGTTTACGGGGTCTGCACCTTTGGGGGGGGGGGGGGGGTACTGTCACGTCCTGACCAGTAAAGGGGGTTATTTGTTATTGTAGTTTGGTCAGGGCGTGGCAGGGGGTGTTTGTTTTATGTGTTTCAGGGTTTTTGGTTTATGTTCTATGTTAGTATATTTCTGTTTGTTCTAGTGTGTCTATGTCTATGTTTAAGTTTCTTGGGTTGACCTTCAATTGGAGGCAGCTGTTCCTCGTTGCCTCTAATTGAAGGTTCTATTTAGTAGGGGTGTTTTTCCATGGGTTTTGTGGGTAGTTGTCTCCGTGTATTGTCAGTGAACCTTACAGGACTGTTTTTCGTTGTTTGTTTAGTATAAGTGTTTATTTTGTTTTTGGTTTTGTTTGTTTTTTCAATAAAAGGAAGATGAGCATACATATACCCGCTGCGTTTTGGTCCACTCACTACGACGATTATGACACAAATCCTAATTTGTACGATATTTTGGAGAGTATTTATTTTTATCAGAGGTTGTGAGTTATGATGTGTTGCACAGTAGGATATGAAACTCTGGAGGAAGGTGTGGAGTCAGAGTAGAACATCTTCCTCCTAATCTGGACTTCAGTCTGTCTAAACCTTGTAGTACAGTCTGTCCGAGCCAAGACAAGACAATCACTACCAATAAAACCGGCAGTATATTGCAATACTAAGTCCAAAATGAATTCACGGCAATGGACAGTTTTATACAGAGCCATGATCACATTGAACTCCCTTCCATCTCAAATTAGTCAAGCAAACAGCAAAATTACCTTGAAAAAAAACGGATTAAAAAACAAGCGAGGTACTGTGAGGGGACTCACACTCACACACACACACACACACACACACAACACACACACACACACACATAATGTTTGTTGTTGTATTGTTTGTATAATGTTGTTGAATTGTTTGTATGTTTTGTATTTAAAATGAGTGTGACCGTCGTTGTCTGTCAGTGTATCAGTGTTTTGTTACTTGTTATGATTGATGTTTTTTGTGGACCCCAGGAAGAGTAGCTGCTGCTTCTGGTAAAGCTAATGGACATCCTAATATACAAATACTGTTCCTACTAAATCAGATTACTAGTGTGTTTTGTGGGTGTGAGGGAAGAGACTTGATTGATTGATTTATTGATTGATGGGTAAAAGAATTCGTACAGTTAAACTATTTAGAAAAAAACATTTTAAACTACAAAGAACTTTGAAGGATGGCACATGAAAACAGGACATAACACTCAGGAAAGGTAGAGATGTCTACTCAACCCAGGATGATTGACCTAGGGAAAAAGTACAGCTGGGTGACTGGCCTGAGTAAATACTTTCACTGTACTTTCATTGCCGACCACACACACACACACACACACACACACACACACACACACACACACACACACACACACACACACACACACACACACACACACACACACACACACACACAGAGAGAGAGAAACATACACACACACGGTGGTTTTACTATCCAAGTGGGGACCAAAACATTTATTCCCATTCAAAGTCCTTTTTTCCCTAACCCTTAACCCTAAACCTAACCCTTACCTTAACTCCAAACCCCTAACACTAAAACTAAACCTAACCCTAACCTTAATTCTAACCCAAACCTAATTGTAACCCTAACCCTAACCCTAAATGTAACTTGGTGGCAGTGTAGCCTAGTGGTTAGAGCATTGGACTAGTAACCAAAAGGTTACAAGTTCAAATCCCTGAGCTGACAAGGTACAAATCTGTCGTTCTGCCCCTGAACAGGCAGTTAACCCACTGTTCCTAGGCTGTCATTGAAAATAAGAATTTGTTCTTAACTGACTTGCCTAGTTAAATAAAGATTAAAAAAACTCCCAACCCTATCTACAAAATGTCACCACTTGTTAGAAATGTCCTTGTTTTACTGTCCTTGTGAGGACTTCTGGAACCCAAAAGATAGTAAAGTTCGACCACACACACACACACACACACACACACACAGAGGCTTGGGTGGGGGTGTGAGATGTTCCCTCATAAGGGCAGGAGAGGACGGTCACTCCCACACTCCGCTAAACTGGATACAAACTGAGACACAGCCAGGAGCGTGGGACATAGTTCTTGTTTCATGCTTTTGTAACTCCTATCAGGGTGTTGGACAGTTGTTGGTAATTGGCAGACAACTGTTGTTTTGGACCAAGAGGTTTTTCTCTTTTTTGACTAATAGATTTTTTACTTTTTGGACCAACAGTGTTTTTTTCTAAGTAATGTTTTGGAGAGACCTGCACAGTGTTTCAGACTAGACAGACAGACAGACAGACAGACAGACAGACAGACAGACAGACAGACAGACAGACAGACAGACAGACAGACAAGACAGAAAAGACAGAAAAGACAGACAAGACAGAAAAGACAGAGACACAAAGCAATCAACATAAAGACACTCAGTGTTGGAAGACAGGCAGACAACCATGGGG
The DNA here is from genome assembly GCF_965601325.2 of Salmo salar. NCBI lineage: Eukaryota > Metazoa > Chordata > Actinopteri > Salmoniformes > Salmonidae > Salmo > Salmo salar. The sequence continues at coordinate 19,210,331 of NC_138303.1, read as the reverse complement.
GTTGAAGAACAGAGAGCTGGGAAGTTTTACGTGGAGAGGGATGTTTTGGACGAGCTTTGCCTTGACCAGGTGGCCCGAAGACGAACACACTCCGCCACACCTCCCCTGAAGGAGAGGGTGAAAGATTCCCTCAGGTAAGATATGATTAAAGAGAAGGAGAGGGAGCAGGGCAGAAGGGATGGGAGAGGGGGAGGAGGGAGGATAGTGCACGTGGGGAGCAGGGACATGCATCAGTTTCACTATTTGCTGACTAATTCTGCAGATGAATAACATGCATTGACAAAAGCTATTTTGGATGTGACTGTGTTGACTTCAGTTTACAATTTACTGCCCAGGTTATTTGAGGACAGTTGAGTAAGGCACGTAGATGAACGTGTGTGTGTGTTGTGTGTTTGAATGTGTGATATGCTCCTTTATATGGTTGCAATGGATGATCTTTCATTATGCAATCCCACTGACGCAGGGAGAGGTAAGATAGGAGCAGGATGAACGAGAGAGGGACAGTCTGTGGCGGACAGAGAGGGACAGTCTGTGGCGGACAGAGAGGGACAGTCTGTGGCGGACAGAGAAGGAGAATATTAGAGAGAAAACATATAGAGGATAAGAGAGAAGGATAATGAGAGGCACAGAGAGAGAAAGAAGAGAACAGATAAAGGTGCAGAAAGAGAAGACAGGACAGCTGCCCATATGAAAGATACTACAGTATGTTATGGTCTAAATACTGTAGTATTACTATATTTATATACTATAGTTTTCACTGTAGTGTTTTTGCGGAAGTATACTATAGTTTTCACTGTAGTGTATTTGCTGAAGTATACTATAGCATTCACTGTAGTGTTTTTGCGGAAGTATACTATAGTATTCACTGTAGTGTTTTTTGCTGTAATGTACTGTAGTGTTTTCGCAGACTGTAGTATACTATAGTATTCACTGTAGTGTTTTGCAGAAGTATACTATAGTATTCACTGTAGTGTTCTTGCAGATATTACTGTAGTATTTACTAGTGTTTCTTTCTATTATCTTTGACATACAAAATATACTATGAGCAAATATTCCATAAACTGAAGGTAGGACTGGAGTCTGAACAGATAGTTCAACACTTCTGCTTTTTTCTATAACCTGTATTGAACACAATATATGGTCTATAATTGGCATGTACGTTTCTTACTTATATGGCACAAATTGGTATATGGGGGATGGGTATGGGTGGAGCATATGCAAATTGAATAATGTAGTATTACTATAGTTAAAAAATGGTGTTTTTGCGGACATTACCATAGTATTTACTACAGTGTTTTTGGCAGACAATACTGTAGTATTTAATATAGTATTCTACAGTATACTACAACATTTTATAGTAAGCACTACACGTTTAAGGGATACTACAGTGTGTAGTACAGTATTCTACAGTATATTACAAAATTATATAGTAAGCACTACATGATCAAGGGATACTACAGTGTGTAGTATACAGTAGTATTCCACAGTATACTACACAATTATATAGTTTGCACTACACGATCGAGGGATACGACAGTGTGCAGTATAGTATTCTACAGTATACTAGTTTACTACAAAATACTATATAATTCTATAGTAACAGAATACTATATCATTATGTAGTAAGTACTATAGTATTCTATAGTAAACTAGTCTTTTTTATCTGGGTTATGAAAGGCAGACAGTTTGGTCCAGACCGTGTGACTTATTCAGACAGACAGTTTGGTCCAGACCGTGTAACTTACAGTGGCTTGCGAAAGTATTCACCCCCCTTGGCATTTATCCTATTTTGTTGCCTTACAACCTGGAATTAAAATCGATTTTTGGGAGGTTTGTATCATTTGATTTAAACAACATGCCTACCACTTTGAAGATGCAAAATATTTTTTATTGTGAATCAAACAAGAAATAAGACAAAAAAGCAGAAAACTTGAGTGTGCATACGTAACTATTCACCCCCCAAAGTCAATACTTTGTAGAGCCACCTTTTGCAGCAATTACAGCTGCAAGACTCTTTTGGTATGTCTCTATAAGCTTGGCACATCAAGCCACTGGGATTTTTGCCCATTCTTTAAGGCAAAACTGCTCCTTCAAGTTGGATGGGCTCCGCTGGTGTACAGCACTCTTTAAGTCATACCACAGATTCTCAATTGGATTGAGGTCTGGGCTTTGACTAGGCCATTCCAAGACATTTAAATGTTTCCCCTTGCTTTAGCAGTATGCTTAGGGTCATTGTCTTGCTGGAAAGTGAACCTCTGTCCCAGTCTCAAATCTCTGAAAGACTGAAACAGGTTTCCCTCAAGAATTTCCCTGTATTTAGCGCCATCTATCATTCCTTCCATTCTGACCAGTTTCCCAGTCCCTGCTGATGAAACACATCCCCACAGCCTGATGCTGCCACCACTATGCTTCACTGTGGGGATGGTGTTCACAGGGTGTTCTCAGAAGTGTTGGGTTTGCACCTTGATGGCCAAAAAACTAAATTGTAGTCTCATCTGACCAGAGTACCTTCTTCCATATGTTTGGGGAGTCCCCACATGCCTTTTGGTGAATACCAAACATGTTTGCTTATTTTTTTCTTTAAGCAATGGCTTTTTTCTGGCCACTCTTCCGTAAAGCCCAACTCTGTGGAGTGTACGGCTTAAAGTGTTCCTATGGACAGATACTCCAATCTCTGCTGTGGAGCTTTTCAGCTCCTTCAGGGTTATCTTTGGTCTCTTTGTTGCCTCTCTGATTAATGCCCTCCTTGCCTGGTCTGTGAGTTTTGATGGGCGGCCCTCTCTTGGAAGGTTTGTTTTGGAGCCATATTCTTTCCATTTTTTAATCATGGATTTAATGGTGCTCTGTGGGATGTTCAAAGTTTCTGATATTTTTTTATAACCCAACCCTGATCTGTACTTCTCCACAACTTTGTCCCTGACCTGTTTGGAGAGCTCCTTGGTCATCATGGTGCCGCTTGCTTGGTGGTGCCGCTTGCTTGGTGGTGCCGCTTGCTTGGTGGTGCCGCTTGCTTGGTGGTGCCGCTTGCTTGGTGGTGCCGCTTGCTTGGTGGTGCCGCTTAATTATGTGACTTCTGAAGGTAATTGGTTGCACCAGATCTTATTTAGGGGCTTCATAGCAAAGGGGGTGAATACGTATGCACGCACCACTTTTCCGTTTTTTATTTTTTAGAATTTTTTTAAACAAGTTATTTTTTCCACTTCACCAATTTGGAGTATTTTGTGTATGTCCATTAAATGAAATCCAAATAAAAATCCATTTAAATTACAGGTTGTAATGGAACAAAATAGGAAAAACGCAAAGGGGGTGAATACTTTTGTAAGGCACTGTATCCAGACAGTTTGGTCCAGGCCGTGTGACTTATTGAGGCTTGAAGAGAAAAGTTAACCTTCCTCTTGACCTGAGCCAGGATGGCCTCTTGAAACTGAAACATAGGTTAATATTTGGTGACAGTGCTGAACACTATCACAGAGTATGACACTGCACTGCCACCAAATATAAACCTATCACAGAGTATGACATCACTTCCACCAAATATTAACCTATCACAGAGTATGACACTGCACTGGCACCAAATATGAACCTATCACAGAGTATGACATCACTTCCACCTAATATAAACCAATCACAGAGTATGACATCACTACCACCAAATATTAATATATCAAGTCAGAAAAAATGAACTCATTAAAAACACAAGACAAAGCCAAGAACGCTTTAGCTACATAATCCAGATGAACACTCCAAACACAGATTACACCACTTTTGTTTTTACTGGGCGGCTAAACAGGACCGTACAGATAGTTGTCATGGTTTCTCTGTAAACCCCGGTCCTGAAGGGACACAGTGTGTGCAGGCTTTAAGTCTCCCGGTTAGTTAAATCATATGTGTTGGAGCTGGGCTAGAACAAGACCCTGCACACACTGTGGAGCTCCAGGAGAAGAGTTGCTTATCCATGCCCTTTCCACCAACTGTTAAACTCGGCAGACACATTTCAGTTGTCACAAATGGATAACAAAACTGTATTCCTCTTTTCTCCAACTCTCCATGATGCACTCCGCCCCTCCTGGTGTCAGGTGTTCCATGCCCAAGCTGAAGCGCTCTGTGCTGAGCACTTTTCCTGTCCTGTCATGGCTGCCACGTTACTCAGTGAGAGACAACGGCCTGGGAGACCTCATCTCTGGCATCAGCGTTGGCATCATGCACCTGCCTCAGGGTCTGTGCTACATCTACTGTCTGACCAAACACACACACACAGGGCCCAATCACAGGGCCCAATCACAGGGTCCAGTCACATGGTCCAGTCACATGGTCCAATCACAGGGCCGGATCGCATGACCCGATCATAACTTGAAATCAGCAACAGGTGTAACTCACATGGAAATCTCCCAAATCTCCTGCTAATGTAAAAAGGACTACATAAATATATTTGATTGATTGATGCCAATGCTTGAGGTATGGAAAAGCCTGATTTACATAAATTGATCTCAAGTTATTTTTTAATCTCTTTGGGCTGTTAAATTCCTAAAAGTTACATGACCTATTTGAGAATATATAATAACTATCTATTTTGTGAAGACTGTGAAGACCTTCCTGTAACATTTGCCTAGGTATGGCCTATGCTCTCCTGGCCTCTGTGCCTCCAGTGTTTGGTCTCTACACCTCCTTCTACCCTGTACTGGTCTACTGCATCCTTGGCACCTCCAGACACATCTCCATAGGTAAGACAGAGTGGAGAGAGAAGGAGACAAGGAGAGAGGGAAAGAGAGAGGAGGAGACAGAGAGAGAGGGAAAGAGAGAGGAGGAGACATAGAGAGGAGGAGACAGAGAGAGGAGGAGACAGAGAGAGAGGGAAAGAGAGAGGGAAAGAGAGAGGAGGCGACAGAGAGAGGAGGATACAGAGAGAGAGGGAAAGAGAGAGGAGGAGACAGAGAGAGGAGAAGAAAGAGAGAGGAGGAGAAAGAGAGAGAAGGATAAAGAGAGAGGAGGAGACAGAGAGAGGAAAAAGAGAGGAGGAGAAAGAGAGAGGAGGAGAAAGAGAGAGGAGGAGACAGAGAGACGAGGAGACAAAGAGAGAGGGAAAGAGAAAAACGGAAAGTGAGGAGGAGACAGAGAGAGAGGTGGCGACAGAGAGAAGGATAAAGAGAGAGGAGTAGAAAGAGAGAGGAGACAGAGAGAGGGAGAAAGAGGAGGAGAAAGAGAGAGGAGGAGACAGAGAGAGGAGAAAGAGAGAGGAGAGAGAGGAGAGAGAGAGGAGGAGACAAGGAGAGAGGGAAAGAGAGAGGAGAAAGAGAGAAAGGGAACGAGAGAAGAGAGACAGAGAGAGGAGGAGAAAGAGAGAGGAGGAGAGAGAGGGAAAGAAAGAGGAGGAGACAAGGAGAGGAGGAGAAAGAGAGGGAAAGAGAGAGGAGAAAGAGAGAGGAAAGAGAGAGGAGAGAGAGAGGAGGAGACAAGGAGAGATGGAAAGAGAGAGGAGAAAGAGAGAGAGGGAACGAGAGAAGAGAGACAGAGAGAGGAGGAGAAGAGAGAGAGGGAATGAGAGAGGAGGAGAAGGAGAGAGAAGGAGACGAGAGAGGAGGAGAAAGAGAGAGAGGGAAAGAGAGAGGAGAGACAGAGAGAGGAGGAGAAAGAGAGCGAGGGAATGAGAGAGGAGGAGACAAGGAGAGGAGGAGAAAGAGAGAGAGGGAAAGAGAGAGGAGAGACAGAGAGAGGAGGAGAAAGAGAGAGGAGGAGAGAGAGAGAGGGAAAGAAAGAGGAGGAGACAAGGAGAGGAGGAGAAAGAGAGAGAGGGAATGAGAGAGGAGGAGAAGGAGAGAGGGAATGAGAGAGGAGACAGAGAGAGTAGGAGACAGAGAGAAAGAGAGAAAGAGAGAGAGAGAGAGGAGGAGGAGACAGGGAGAGGAGGAGGAGAGAGAGAGAGGGAAAGAGAGAAAGGGAAAGAGAGAGGGAAAAAGAGGAGGAGACAGGGAGAGGAGGAGAAAGAGAGAGAGGGAAAGAGAGAGAGGGAAAGAGAGAGGAGGAGACAGAGAGAGGAAAGAGAGAGAGGGAAAGAGAGAGGAGGAGACAGAGAGAGGCGGAGACAGAGAGAGGAGGAGACAGAGAGAGATGGAAAGAGAGAGGAGGAGAAGGAGAGAGGAGAAAGAGAGAGGAGAAAGAGAGAGGGAAAAAGAGGAGGAGACAGGGAGAGGAGGAGAAAGAGAGAGAGGGAAAGAGAGGAGGAGAGAGAGAGAGGAGGAGACAGAGAGAGAGATTGAAAGAGAGAGGAGGAGACAGAGAGAGGAGGAGAAAGAGAGAGAGGGAAAGAGAGGAGGAGAGAGGGAGGAGGAGACAGAGAGAGAGATTGAAAGAGAGAGGAGGAGACAGAGAGAGGAGGAGAATGAGAGAGAGGGAAAGAGAAAGAGAGAGGAGGAGAAGAGAGAGGAGGAAAAAAGAGAGAGGAGGAGACAGAGGTGGGGACAGAGAGAGAGAGAGGACGGAGGAGATTGAGAGAAAGGAGGAGAAAGAGAGAAAGGGAAAGAGAGGAGGAGAGAGAGAGGAGAAAGAGGAAGAGGAAAGAGAGAGGAGGAGAAGAGAGAGGGAGACAAAGAGAGGAGGAGACGGAGAAGGAGAGAGAGAGAGAGGGGGGAGAAAGGAGGAGAATGAGTGAAAGGAGGAGAAAGAGAGAGAGAGAGAAAGACTTTAGAGAATTAATGTTTTTAATATCATCGGTCAGAGGAATAATGAGTTTCACCAAGGTGATGTGTGTGTTTTTCCTCAGGAACGTTTGCTGTGATCAGCATCATGATAGGCAGTGTGACAGAGAGGCTGGCCCCAGACAGTGACTTCACATTCCTGAATGGAACCAACGGGACAGCAGGTCTGGATGTGACAGCCCGCGACGCCTACAGAGTACAGATAGCAGCCAGCACCACTGTACTGTGTGGGCTCTTTCAGGTCCTGCTGGGCATGGTGCGGTTTGGTTTCGTGGTGACGTACCTGTCGGAGCCCCTGGTACGTGGTTATACAACAGGAGCAGCTACACACGTGGTCGTCTCACAACTCAAATACATCTTTGGTATCCACCCTGCACGCTTCTCCGGACCACTGTCTCAGGTCTATGTGAGTACACACAACACATCCACACACACAGATGTGACAAAGCTGTGCAAGTTTTCCACCTAGTGGAGGCAGGCAGTAACAGTCTGACTGTCCATCTCTCTCTCTCTCTCTCTCTCTCTCTCTCTCTCTCTCTCTCTCTCTCTCTCTCTCTCTCTCTCTCTCTCTCTCTCTCTCTCTTTAGATCCTAATAGACATCTGTAGACATCTGCCAGAGACTAACATTGGGGCCCTGGTGATTAGTCTAGTGGCCTTGCTGGTCCTCATAGTGGTCAAAGAACTCAACTCCTGTTATGAGAAGAAACTACCTCTGCCTATTCCCATAGAACTCATAGTGGTAAGTCCTCCATACCTAACCTGTGTCATTAGTCGTACAGTCATTGATTGATTGATTGATTGAGTTTATTAGATCATTACAAGAAGTAGGCTGCGTCAGAGACAACCTTTCATACAAGTCTTTTCCATCCTCCTGTCAAGTCTTTTCCATCCTCCTGTCAAGTCTTTTCCATCCTCCTGTCAAGTCTTTTCTATCCTCCTGTCAAGTCTTTTCTATCCTCCTGTCAAGTCTTTTCCATCCTCCTGTCAAGTCTTTTCTATCCTCCTGTCAAGTCTTTTCCATCCTCCTGTCAAGTCTTTTCCATCCTCCTGTCAAGTCTTTCCCATCCTCCTGTCAAGTCTTTTCCATCCTCCTGTCAAGTCTTTTCCATCCTCCTGTCAAGTCTTTTCTACCCTCCTGTCAAGTCTTTTCCATCCTCCTGTCAAGTCTTTTCTACCCTCCTGTCAAGTCTTTTCCATCCTCCTGTCAAGTCTTTTCCTCCTCTTTCTCTCTCTCTTTTGGTCCCTTGAACATGTGTGTTCTAATGAAAGCCACTAGAGGGCATGCTGTCACCATGGCTGATATCTATAAGGAGTGTAACAGAACACAGTGTCTTCTCATCCTGTTAAACATTTTGAGAGGAAGTTAATCTTATTCTCAGTTTAATGATCCAGATTTTTGTTGTGATATCATCAATTAGAATCAGTTGGAAGCTCTTGGTACATCTCAAAGGGTTAATATTCTACCCAGTTGGTGTGTTTTCCTCCAGTTAATGGTAGTGCTTGGTTTCTCATTGATCCAATAAAATGTTCTCAAGTGATGAGCTCTGTTCAATGATTGGCCTGTGTTTCTGCTTGAATTCCAAACCCACACAGGGTCTGCGATAATGATTTACTCACAATTACACACATGCAAGTTCCTACACGTGCATACAACAGCAGATGATTTGTTGTTGTGAGCATGGCAACCTATGTGTGTGTGTGTGTGTGTGTGTGTGTGTGTGTGTGTGTGTGTGTGTGTGTGTGTGTGTGTGTGTGTGTGTGTGTGTGTGGTGTGTGTGTGTGTGTGTGTGTGTGTGTGTGTGTGTGTGTTACAGATCATAGCAGCAACACTCATCTCCTACTACGGCAACCTGAACAGCCAATACGACGTCGCTGTGGTTGGCGAGATCCCCAGAGGGTGAGTGTTTATGAGTGTGTGTGTGTGTGTGTGTGTGTGTGTGTGTGTGTGTGTGTGTGTGTGTGTGTGTGTGTGTGTGTGTGTGTGTGTGTGTGTGTCAGTAGCTATAGGTTGTTGACTGGTCTGTTGGGGCAGAGTACTCTCCTGGTCAAGGTTACACTCAGAACAAAGCAAGGACAGAAAGTATCGGAGAGTGATATCAAACATAACGTACAATTTAAAATGGATTCAATTGAGATTTTTTTTGTCCCTGGCCTACACACAATACCCCATAATGTCAGTGGAATCATGTTTTCAAATTGTTTTCAAATTAATTTAAAAAAAGCTGAAATGTCTTGAGTCATTAAGTATTCGACCCCTTAGTTATGGCAAGCCTAAATAAGTTCAGGAGTAAAAATGTGCTTAACAAGTCACATATTAAGTTGCATCATGTTATGGGTATTTCAGCATAAAAATGTATGGAATGGAAATATGTATAGGCAAAATCCTAAAGGAAAACCTGGTTCAGTCTGCTTTCCACCAGACACTGGGAGATTAATTCAACTTTCAGCAAGACAATAACCTAAAATACAAGGCCAAATCTACACTGGAGTTGCATAATAAGAAGACAGTGAATGTGGCCGAGTTACAGTTTTGACTTAAATCTACTTTAAAATCTATGGCAAGACTTGAAAATGGTTGTCTAGCAATGATCAACTACCAATTTGACAGAGCTTGAAGAATTAAAAAAAATAATGGGAAAATGTTCACACAGCTGTAATCAATACCAAAGGTGCTTCTACAAAGTATTGACTCAGGCATGTGAATACTTAAATACACTGAACAAAAATATAAACACAACATGTAAAGTGTTGGTGCCATGTTTCATGAGCTGAAATAAAAGGTCCCCATGCTGAGGAGTATTTCTGTCTGTAATAAAGCCCTTTTGTGGGGAAAAACTCATTCTGATTGTCTTGGCCTGGCTCCCCAGTGGTTGAGCCTGGCTGCCCTCCAAACCTTACCCTTGGCGGCACCACAGCCCAGTCATGTGAAATCCATAGATTAGGGCCTTGGAGAATATTTTAAATTGACTGATTTCCTTATATGAACTGTAACTCAGTAAAATCTTTGAAATTACTGCATGTTGTGTTGATATTTTTGTTCAGGATAAATTTGATATTTCTGTACTTTACTATTATTTTTTGGGGCAAAAATCTCTAAAAACATGTTTTCACTTTGTCATTATGGAGTATTGTGTGTAGATAGGTGAGAAAAAAAAAAGATTTAATAAATGTTGAATTCATGCTGTAACACAACAAAATGTGGAATAAGTCAAAGGGTATGAATACTTTCTGAAGGTACTTTAACTCATTGAGAAGGAGTCATCCCAGAGCAGGGCTGAACTCATCACGAGGGACCTCAGAGGCTCATGGGGCTGTGTACCCACCAGACCCGGCCCTAGCGTTTTGGGGACACTTAGGGTAGTGCGTATTAGCTCATTTTGCATGGTCTTCAGATTGCTGGACTGCCAAAGACCAAAGCCAAGCAGCCGCTAATGCTATTGATCCAGGTCAGCTGTTGTAGGCATCTTATCTGTATTCAACTTGATCAAGTTGTCAACGGTTTACTTTAAATGTATCATTTCATTCTTTCAAATGTAAAAAGCTGTTCTTTATAACGATGCTTTACCTCCAGTAACCTACAGGTACTTCATCACTTGGTTTACCATTTATCAATTAGGTTCATTTGAGTCCTTATCGCATTACCTGTGCATTGTTATGGAATTAAATACCTTCAAATGATTATTTGTTAGGCTAATCATCTATACATAATCTTTGGATGCTGACTAATGAAGGCACCTTTTTACCGTCCTGCCTCAAAAGACAGCACCCTTGTCGGTGTTTACACAGCCAGTGTTTGGAAGACCAGGCACCTGCACTGTATGACCTCTAATGTCAAGTATGTGGTCCGGGGCATCCTAATGATTACCTCTAGAATATTATTCATTGTATATGGGTCATTGAGCTTGTGTACATTTGACACGACACCTGTTACCACTGTTGAAGGACCTAGAGGACCATCAGTGGCAGGAATCAAGGGGATTTATTGTAGATAATGGAGGAAGGGGTCTGGACAGGGGCAGTAATGGAGGAAGGGGTCTGGACTGGGGCAGTAATGGAGGAAGGGGTCTGGACAGGGGCAGTAATGGAGGAAGGGGTCTGGACAGGGGCAGTAATGGAGGAAGGGGTCTGGACAGGGGCAGTAATGGAGGAAGGGGTCTGGACTGGGGCAGTAATGGAGGAAGGGGTCTGGACAGGGGCAGTAATGGAGGAAGGGGTCTGGACAGGGGCAGTAATGGAGGAAGGAGTCTGGACAGGGGCAGTAATGGAGGAAGGGGTCTGGACAGGGGCAGTAATGGAGGAAGGGGTCTGGACAGGGGCAGTAATGGAGGAAGGGGTCTGGACAGGGGCAGTTATGGAGGAAGGGGTCTGGACAGGGGCAGTAATGGAGGAGATACATTTTACAGTGTTGACAACATTGCTGTCCTTGACCCACATCATTCCCATATATATCTCTCTCCCCCTCTCCTCTCTCATCCCACTTCCCCTCAACTCTCTCCTCACTCTCCCTCTCCTCCCTCTCCCCTTTGTCCTCCCTCTCTCCCTCTCCTCCCTCTCCTCTCCTCTCTCCCTCTCACCCTCTCCTCTCTCCTCCCTCTCTCCCTCTCCCCTCCCTCTCCTCCCTTTCCCCCCCTCTCCTCTTTCCTCCTCTCCTCTCTCTCCCCCTCTTCTCCCTCTCCCTCTCCTCCCTCTCCCCTGTCCTCCCTCTCCCCTGTCCTCTCTTCTCCTTCTCCTCTATCCTCCATCCTCTCTTTCCCCCACTCCTCTCTCCTTCCTCTCCCTCTCCTCTATCCTCCCTCCTCCCTCTCTCCCTCTCCACTCTCTCCTCCCTCTCCATCTCCCCCTCTCACCTCTCCTCTTCCCCCTCCTCTCTCTCCTCTCTGTCTTCCTCCCTCTCCCCCTCTCCCTCTGTCCTCCCTCTCCCTCTGTCCTCCCTCTCCTCTCTCTTTTACCTTTCCTTCCTCTTCCTCTTCATCCCTAGGCTGAAGTCTCCCAGTCTACCTGACGTCAGTCTGTGGGGTACGGTGGTTGGTGATGCATTTGCTGTGGCCATAGTGGGTTATGCCATCAACATCTCCTTGGGCAAAACCTTCGGCCTGAAACACGGCTACAAGGTGGACAGCAACCAGGTGGGACACACACACACGCACGCACACAGTTATGCAGGTAGGCAAGGGTATGCTTGAGGTTGTTCTGCTCTGAAGGAGAGAGACAGCTCTCTGGTCCTGAATGTTTAATGGCCGACACGCTCTGCTCAGTCAAGCACAGATGTTCGATCTTAGTTTAAGCCAGTTTGCTACAGCAGGAAAATAATCCTGCAGCAACAGGAAATGTGAATTATTATGCAGATTATAATTCATGGGTATTTTTTATAGGAGTTAATACATTTTACGTTAGGTCAAATCAAGTCTGAAATTCTAAAGAGGAAATTACAAACTTTAGAAGCTTTTTAAACCTTGAATACACTACAAGTTTGCATTTCCTGTTTTGCAGGAACATTTTTATCAACAAAAGAGCGATCAAATTAAGATCCCACATCTGTATGGATGAGAAGTACACCAGTTGCAGTTAACAATACAACAGGGGGCTGTGGAGCAGCTGGGACTCAGTATAGTCTGAATATGCGCTAGGATTTATTTACTTGTGGTGGTCAAATGATGGTCATTAGTGCATTCTCTGGCATCTGCATACCTCTCCCCCCTCAAACTCTCTGTCTCATCTCCCCCTCTCATCTGCATACCTCTCCCCCCCTCTCAAACTCTCTCTCATCTCCCCGTCTCATCTGCATACCTCTCCCCCCCTCTCAAACTCTCTGTCTCATCTCCCTCTCCCATCTGCATACCTCTCATCTCCCCCTCTCAAACTCTCATCTCCCCCTCTCATCTGCATACCTCTCATCTCCCCCTCTCAAACTCTCTCATCTCCCCCTCTCATCTCCCCCTCTCAAACTCTCTCTCATAATCCCCTCTCATCTGCATACCTCTCATCTGCATACCTCTCATCTCCCCCTCTGATCTCCCCCTCTGATCTCCCCTTCTCATCTGCATACCTCCCATCTCCCCCTCTCATCTCCCCCTCTCATCTCCCCCCTCATCTCCCCCTCTCATCTGCATACCTCTCATCTCCCCCTCTCATCTCCCCGTCTCATCTGCAAACCTCTCCCCCCCTCTCAAACTCTCTGTCTCATCTCCCCCTCCCATCTGCATACCTCTCATCTCCCCCTCTCAAACTCTCATCTCCCCCTCTCATCTGCATACCTCTCATCTCCCCCTCTCAAACTCTCTCATCTCCCCCTCTCATCTCCCCCTCTCAAACTCTCTCTCTCATAATCCCCTCTCATCTGCATACCTCTCATCTGCATACCTCTCATCTCCCCCTCTGATCTCCCCCTCTCATCTGCATACCTCCCATCTCCCCCTCTCATCTCCCCCTCTCATCTCCCCCCTCATCTCCCCCTCTCATCTGCATACCTCTCATCTCCCCCTCTCATCTGCATACCTCTCATCTCCCCCCTCATCTGCATACCTCTCATCTCCCCCTCTCATCTGCATACCTCTCATCTTCCCCTCTCATCTGCATACCTCTCATATCCCCCTCTTATCTGCATACCTCTCATATCCCCCTCTCATCTGCATACCTCTCATCTCCCCCTCTCAAACTCTCTCTCTCTCTCTCTAGGAGCTGGTGGCTCTGGGTCTCAGTAACACAGTGGGAGGATTCTTCCAATGCTACTCTGTCACCTCTTCTATGTCCCGTAGCCTCATCCAGGAGAGCACTGGGGGCAGGACACAGGTAACACACACACACACACACACACACACACACACACACACACACACACACACACACACACACACACACACACACACACACACACACACACACACACAGTGCATTCGGAAAGTATTCAGACCCCTTGACTTTTTCTACATTTTGTTACGTTACAGCCTTATTCTAAAATTGATGAAATTAAATGTTTTCTTCGTCAATCTACACACAATACCCCATAATGACAAAGCGAAAAACAGGTTTTTAGAAATGTTTGCAAATGTATAAATACATTTAAAAAACTGAAATACCTTATTTACATAAGTATTCAGACCCTTTGCTATGAGACTCGAAATTGAGCTCAGGTGCATCCTGTTTCCATTGATCATCCTTGAGATGTTTCTACAACTTGATTGGAGTCCACCTGTGGTAAATTCAATTGATTGGACATGATTTGGAAAGACACACACCTGTCTATATAAGGTCCCACAGTTGACAGTACATGTCAGAGACTAAAACAGACGGAAGCCACTCCTCAGGAAAAGGTACATAACAGCCCACTTGGAGTTTGCCAAAAGGCACCTAAAGACTCTAAAACCATGAGAAACAAGATTCTCTGCTCTGATTAAACCAAGATTGAACTCTTTAGCCTGAACCTGGCACCATCCCTACGGTGAAGCATGGTGGTGGCAGCATCATGCTGTGGGGATGTTCTTCGAGGGAAAGATGAACGGAGCAAAACACCGAGAGATCCTTGATGGAAACCTGATCCAGAGCGCTCAGGACCTCAGACTGGAGGTTCACCTTCCAACATGACAACGACCCGACGCACACATCCAAGACAACGCAGGAGTGGCTTCGGGACAAGTCAATGGTCCAGGTTGTAGCGTCACACCCAAGAAGACTCGAGGCTGTAATCACTGCCAAAGGTGCTTCAACAAAGTACTGAGTAAAGGGTCTGAATACTTATGTCAATGTGATATTTCATTTAGTTTTTTATAAATTTGCAAAAATCTTTAAAAAAATAACGTTTTTGCTTTGTCATTATGGGGTATTGTGTGTAGATTGATGAGGGAAAAGGTCAAGGGGTCTGAATACTTTCCAAATGCACCGTATGTCCACCTGCTAATATTTCTGCAGGCATACACACTTACTGATGTGTGTTTGTGTATTGTGTCAGGTTGCTGGCGTGGTTTCTTCAGTGATTGTGCTGATCACCGTTCTGCAACTGGGGACACTGTTTGAGGAGCTACCCAAGGTATTTATCTCTCTACCCCCCCCAAACACACACAAAACCACGCCACTGATCTGATCTGATGTGTGTGTGTGTCCTAGGCTGTCCTGTCCTGCATAGTGTTTGTAAACCTGAAAGGCATGTTTAAGCAGTACCTAGACATTCCTGCACTCTGGAAGAGCAACACAGTGGACCTGGTGAGAGCAACACATAAACTTCATATCTATGACCTGCATCCTAACTGGACGTATATGACAGAACATAGAACCCCTGGGGCCTCATTTATAACCTTTGACCGTAAATGTAACACTAAATATCTGCGTGGCGGGGTACAACTCAATATTATATGGTTTCTAATGTTTGTACACTCAGTGTATATCCCCCATTGGCACAAGGCTACTAGGCTACGTTTGCCTTCTTTAAACGCAATACTTCAACCACTAGAAAGTGTGTGTACTCATGGTCTGAAGTTTACAGGAGGATAAGCACATTCTCACGTCAAGTTCAGTTTTTTTAAATCTCAACTTTTGCGTGAAAACTGGCACACGCATGTGTTGGGGCATATTTTGTGCACAAGCACCGTTTATAAACGAGGCCCCTGGTTGCTGTGTATTCCCCCTATTGATTACATGTGTCTCTGTTGCCCCCTAGCTGGTGTGGTTGGTAACGCTGGTTTGTACTATCCTGCTGAACCTGGACCTGGGCCTGGCTGCATCCATCGCCTTCTCTCTGCTCACTGTCATCTTCAGAACACAGCTGTGAGTCTGTGTTTGTTTGTTTGTAGAAAGGAGAGAGGATTACTTTCTAAACTGTACTGTGTCCCACTTTCTTCTCAAAGTGCATAACATCCCTGTTCTCTTTGTCTCCCAGGCCACGGTACTCTATTCTGGGGCAGGTTCCTGGGACTGAGCTCTACCTGGACACAGACACATATGAAGAGGTGAGATGGAGGACCTCAATACAATACATACTAAGGGAGGGATGGGTTAGTGAACAACGGAGTTTAAAGCAGCTTTTAGATGACTGTCTATTGACCCCCCCCCCCTCGTTTGTGTGTTGGTTTGTCCCGCAGGCAAAAGAG
This sequence comes from Salmo salar, assembly GCF_965601325.2. Taxonomy (NCBI): domain Eukaryota; kingdom Metazoa; phylum Chordata; class Actinopteri; order Salmoniformes; family Salmonidae; genus Salmo; species Salmo salar. Next base: position 19,194,558 of record NC_138303.1, on the reverse strand, counting down.
ATCCCAGGTATCACTATCTTCCGTTCCTCCACCACAGTGTACTATACCAATGCTGAGTTATACCTGGACGCATTGCAGAAGAAGGTAGTGTGTGTGTGTCTTTCTCTCAATCTGCCCTTTTTCTCTGAAATGTTCACTATCTCTCTCTCAACCTCTCTCTTTCATTTCCTCACACAGAGCGGTATTGACATTGGGAAGCTGCTGACGAGAAAGAAGAAAAGAGACGCTAAACAAAAGAGGAAAGACGAGAAAGAAGAAAAGAAAGCTAAAAAGGAGGCAAAAAAACAGGTTCACACACACACACACACACACACACACACACACACACACACACACACACACACACACACACACACACACACACACACACACACACAGTCCGTCACACACACACATCACATATACATACAGTCCGTCTCACACACACACACACACACACACACACACACACACACACACACACACACACACACCACATCACATATACATACAGTCCGTCTCACACACACACACACACACACACACACACACACACACCACACACACACACACACACACACACACACACACACACACACACAGTCCGTCACACACACACATCACATATACATACAGTCCGTCTCACACACACACACACACACACACACACACGGATACACACACACACACACACACACACACACACCCACACACAGTCCGTCACACACACATATCACATATACATACAGTCCGTCTCTCACACACACACACACACACACACACACACACACACACACACACACACATATACATACAGTCCGTCTCACACACACACACACACACACACACACACACACACACACACACACACACACACACACACATCACATATACATACAGTCCGTCTCACACACACACACACACACACACACACACGGATACACACACACACACACACACACACACACACACACACACACACACACACATCACATATACATACAGTCCGTCTCACACACACACACACACACACACACAGTCCGTCACACACACACACACATCACATATACATACAGTCCGTCTCACACACACACACACACACACACACACACACACACACACACACACACACACACACACACACACACACACACACACACACACACACACACACACACACACACACACACAAAAATGGTTTTATACTATTATCAAGTGACATTATTTCAATGGATGTCTCTCCCCTTCCCTTCCCTTCCCAGAATGGTGTGAATGGACACATACCCAATGGTACAGTCCACCCAGAGGACAAGGTGGATGTAGAGAAGGGCTCCCCTAACCTGAAGGGAAACAGGACAGACATCGCCCTGACTGACAGACCCACTAATGGACAGGTCTGTAGCATGATGTACTATAATTCTACAGGAAACTCTAGACTCAAGTAAAGCCTACAGTCAGCAAAACCTCTGTCAATCTAAGGTGAACTGGGCCTACGAGCAGCAATGGACCAGGTTGGACCTGGGCTCTGAGACTGGTAGTCATGGCGATGATGCCATAACCCAGACGTCCAGTACCGTAGGAGAAGAGCAGAGGGGGAGGAGCTCGGACATTGACACACATACCATCATCCTGGATCTCTCCACAGCCAGCTTTGTAGACACCGTCACTGTGATGATGCTGAATAACGTATGTTTGTGTGTGTGTGGGAGGAGTGTGTGTGTTTTTGAAGGATGGGGATGGATGAAAGGGGGATAGAAGGAGGAAAGACAGAGAGGGAGGGTTGATCACAGATGGGATGGAGAGAAGACAGTGAAAGAGAGGGAGAAGGAGAAAAAAGGAAGGAGAGGTTAATGATGTTTTCAGAAATGTATTTGTAGTTTCTTTGTATCCAGTCTCCTTATGTAACATTGTTCGCTGTCGTACTCCTGAGTGGCCTTGTGCTTGAATCAAACAAAGGTCTTATGTTCTGGGAGTAGGCAGGTCGAAATTAGATTGTCAGGGAAGAGGCACTTATAGACATGTAGAGAGTGATGGAAAGAGAGAGTGGTGGAGAGAGTGGTGGAGAGAGAGTGGTGGAGAGAGAGAGGTAGAGAGAGAGAGATAGAGTGGTATAGAGAGAGAGGGGGGGAGTGGTGGAAAGAGAGAGGTAGAGAGAGAGAGGTAGAGAGAGAGAGGTAGAGAGAGAGGTAGAGAGAGAGAGGTAGAGAGAGAGAGGTAGAGAGAGAGAGGTAGAGAGGTAGAGAGAGAGAGAGAGAGAGAGGTAGAGAGAGAGAGGTAGAGAGAGTGGTAGAGAGAGTGGTAGAGAGAGAGAGTGGTATAGAGAGAGAGGGGGAGAGTGGTGGAGAGAGAGAGGGATAGAAGAGAAAAACCAGATTAATCCAAACTAGTGCAACACAAACAGTCCCGTAGAAAAACACGGCCTTCTTATTTGACCTTCTCTCACTCTCTTTCCATCTCTCTCACTATTTTCTCTCTTTATTGCAGATATTCCGAGACTATAGAGAGATTGACATTGACATCTATTTAGCTGGATGCCAAGGTGAGTGTCTGTGCTAATTCATGCTGGTCTCTCTGGTCTAGCGTGTGGGGTCTTTGTGTGTGTTGTCTAACCTGATTTGTCTTTCCTCCAGTCTGTGTGGTGGAGCAGTTATCCAGAGCAAGCTTCTTCTCTGAGTCCATCACTAAGAGCCGTCTGTTCACTACCGTCCACGACGCCGTGCTACACAGCCTCCGGCTGCAAGGGGCCTCAGACGTTCCCATCTACGAGTGTGCACTGGTGAGTAGACCAAGCCCTCAAGGCCATTTGGCTGCTGGTGGAACTGTCCTCCAAAATCAGCTGCTTTCTTATGATTATATCAATTAATTGATTCTTATCTTACGTTCTGACACAATCTCCTTCTCTACTAGGACATGGCCTGCACTACCAAGATGTAACCAACAGGGGTCACTTCGGTCACAAACCTTTATGGAAAAGAATAAATAATGATTACTAATTTTAAATGATGCAATATTGATAACATTATGGGGTTGGAAATGAAGTACCAATGTACCCCGATGATTCGAGTTCTCTTGAGTCCACAATCTTTAACACAGCACATATATCATAATACCATAAATACCAACCCGTTATTGTAATGGTGAGAGGTTAGCATGTCTTGGGTGGTATGCTAACCTCCCCTGTTATTGTAATGGTGAGAGGTTAGCATGTCTTGGGGGGTATGCTAACCTCCCCTGTTATTGTAATGGTGAGAGGTTAGCATGTCTTGGGGGGTATGATATTTGTGTGTCTGTAACGTTCTAACTCATCATTATTCCCAATTCATTCAGGATTATCCGTAATCATGGTAGCACCCACATTAATGTAGAAGTGTTTAGAAACATACTCTAATCTTATCTACAATAAAAGTGACTTCAAAATGACACAATACTTTATTTACCATGAATTTATATTGGGCACAAAATAATCTGAAACACAACCAAAACAAACAGCAAATGCATCCAACAAATGTGTAGACTCACAAGCTTGGTGTATTCACTGCATGCTATGAATATGGGATCAAATACTTAACTTTTACTACTTAAATACACATATACAGTACCAGTCAAATGTTTGGACATACCTACTCATTCCAGGGTTTTTCTTTCTTTTTACTATTTTCTACATTGTAGAATAATAGCAGAGACATCAAAACTATGAAATAACACATTTTTAAATCATGTACTAAACAAAAAAGTGTTAAACAAATCAAAGTATATTTCAGATTCTTCAAAGTGCCACCCTTTGTGTTGATGACAGCTTTGCACAAACTGGAATGCATTTCAATTAACAGGTGTGCCTTGTTAAAAGTTAATTTGCGGAATTTCTTACCTTAATGCGTTTGAGCCAATCCGTTGTGTTGTGACAAGGTAGAGGTGATATACAGAAGATAGCCTTATTGGTAAAATACCAAGTCCATATTATGGCAAGAACATCTCAAATAAGCAAAGAGAAACGACAGTCCATCATTACTTTAAGACATGAAGGTCAGTCAATCCGGAAAATTTCAAGAACTTTGAAAGTTTCTTCAAGTGCAGTCACAAAAACCATCAAGCGCTATGATGAACCTGGATCTCATGAGCCTCGCCACAGGAAAGAAAGGCCCAGAGTTACCTCTGCTGCAGAGGATAAGTTCATTAGAGTTACCAGCCTCAGAAATTGCAGCCCAAATAAATGCTTCACAGAGTTAAAGTAACAGACACATCTCAACATCAACTGTTCAGAGGAGACTGTGTTAATCAGGCCCTAATGGTCAAATTGCTGCAAAGAAACCACTACTCAGTGTTCAACACCCTAGTGCCCACAAAGATCATCACTAAGCTAAGGACCCTGGGACTAAACACTTCCCTCTGCAACTGGATCCTGGACTTCCTGACAGGCTGTCCCCAGGTGGTATGAGTAGGCAACAACACATCTGCCACGCTGATCCTTAACACTGGGGCCCCTCAGGGGTGTGTACTTAGTCCCCTCCTGTTTTCCCTGTTCACCCACGACTGCGTGGCCAAACACGACTCCAACACCATCATTAAGTTTGCTGACGACACAACAGTGGTAGGCCTGATCACCGACAACGATGAGACGGCCTATAGGGAGGAGGTCAGAGAACTGGCAGTGTGGTGCCAGGACAACAACCTCTCCCTCATTGTGAGCAAGACAAAGGAGCTGATCATGGACTACAGGAAAAGGTGGGCCGAACAGGCCCCCATTAACATCGATGGGTCTGTAGTTGAGCGGGTCGAGAGTTTCAAGTTCCTTGAGGTCCACATCACCAACGAACTATCATGGTCCAAACATACCAAGAGTAGTGAAGAGGGCACGACAAAACCTTTTCCCCTTCTTGAGACTGAAAAGATTTGGCATGGGTCCCCAGATCCTCAAGGTTCTACAGCTGCACAATTGAGAGCATCCTGACCAGTTGAATCACCACCTGGTATGGCAACTGCTCAGCATCTGACCATAAGGCGCTACAGAGGGTAGTGCGAACGGCCCAGTACATCACTGGGACCAAGCTTCCTGCCATCCAGGACCTATATAATAGGCGGTGTCAGAGGAAAGCTCATAAAATTTTCAAAGACTCCATTCACCCAAGTTATAGACTGTTCTCTCTGCTAACGCACGGCAAGCGGTACCGGAGTGCCAAGTCTAGGACCGAAAGGCTCCTCAACAGCTTCTACCCCCAAGCCATTAGACTGCTGAACAATTCATAACAATCGCCACCGGACAATTTGCATTGACACCCCACCGCCCCTTGTACACTGCTGCTACTTGCTGTTTGTTTGTTACCTATGCATAGTCACTTCACCCCCACCTACATGTACAGATTACCTCAACTAGCCTGTACCCCTGCACACTGACTCAGTACCGGTGCCCCCTGTATATAGCCTCGTTATTGTTATTCTTATTGTGTTACTTTTATTATTACTTTTTATTTTAGTCTACTTGGTAAATATTTTCTTCTTCTTGAACTCCACTGTTGGTTAAGGAGCTTGTAAGTAAGCATTACCGGTAAAGTCTACACTTGTTGTATTCGGCGCATGTGGCAAATAAAGTTTGATTTGATTTAAAGGACACCAATAAGAAGAGACTTGCTTGGGCCAAGAAACACAAGCAATGGACATTAGACCGGTGGAAACCTGTCCTTTGGTCTGATGAGTCCAAATTTGAGATTTTTGGTTCCAACCGCTGTGTCTTTGTGAGACGCAGAGTAGGTGAACGGATGATCCTCGCATGTGTGGTTCCCACCGTAAAGCATGGAGGAGGTGTGATGGTGTGGGAGTGCTTTGCTGGTGACACTGCCAGTGATTTATTTAGAATTCAGGGCACACTTAACCAGTATGGCTACCACAGCATTCTGCAGCGATACTCCATCCCATCTGGTTTGCGCTTAGTGGGACTATCATTTGTTTTTCAACAGGACAATGACCCAACCCAACTCCAGGCTGTGTAAGCGCTATTTGACCAAGAAGGAGAGTGATGGAGTGTTGCATCAGTTGACCTGGCCTCCACAATCACCCGACCTCAACCCAATTGAGATGGTTTGGGATGAGTTGGAGTGCAGAGTGAAGAAAAGCAGCCAACAAGTGCTCAGCATATGTGGGAACTTCTTCAAGACTGTTGGAAAAGCATTCCAGGTGAAGCTGGTTGAGAGAATGCCAAGAGTTTGCAAAGCTGTCATCAAGGCAATTTTTTTAACCTTTATTTAACTAGGTAGTTAAGAACAAATTCTTATTTACAATGATGGCCTACCCCGGCCAATATACCACGGCTAAGGGCAGTGTCCAGGCATTCCACGATGCGTCGTGTCTAAGAACAACCCTTAGCCATGGTATATTGGCCATATACCACACCCCCTCATGCCTTATTGCTTAAATACATCACAGGAGGCTGAGAACGACTCATAATAATGGCCGGAACGGAACAGATGGAATGGCATCAAACACCTGGAAACCATGTGTTTGAAATATTTGATACCATTCCACAAATTCCGTTCCAGTCATTACCACGATTCCGTTCTCCCCAATTAAGGTGCCACCAACTTCCTGTGATATATATCTCATTTGTATTTATTAGGGATCGCCATTAGTTACTGCCAAGGCAGCAGCTACTCTTCCTGGGGTCCATACACATTAAGGCACTTACATCACACATAAAACAAAATATAAAACAGTACATCATATAACATTATTACACCACTACATATCTACAATGCAAAATGTATAATACCAGCATACAACAATATTACAATGTACCTGTGTGTAGAGTGTGTGCATATGCGTGTGTGTGTGTGTGTCTCTTCACAGCATTGGAGGCTGCTGAGTGGAGGACAGCTCATTATAATGGCTGGAACAGAGTAAATGGAATGGCATTAAACACATGGAAACCATGTGTTTGATGTATTTGATACATTCCATAAATTTCGCTCCAATCATTACCACGAGCCTGTTCTCCCCAACGCTTCACAGTACCCTCTGTTCCATAAGCTGTATTTTTATCAGTTTTTAAAAAATAGGATTCTACTGCTTGCATCAGTTACCTGATGTGGAATAGAGTTCCATGTAGTCATGGCTCTTTGTTGTACTGTGCGCCTCCCATAGTATGTTCTGGACTTGGGGACTGTGAAGAAACCTCTAGTGGCATGTCTTGTAGTAGTTTAGTAGTTTTAACAGACAGCTCGGTGTATTCCGCTTGTCAACACTTCTTACAAAAACAAGTAGTGAGGAAGTCAATCTCTCCTCCACTTGAGCCATGAGAGATTGATATGTATACTATTAACGTTAGCTCTCCATGTACATTTAAGGGCCAACCGTGCTGCCCTGTTCTGAGACAATTGTCATTTTCCTAAGTGCCTCTGTGGCCCATAACCAGACAACTGAACAGTTGGTGCGACAAAACTAGGGTCTGTAGGACATGCCTTGTTGATAGTGCTGTCCAAACAGTAGCAAAACTTTCTGTTTTGCAAGCAAAACAAGAGTTTCTATTGGACAAATTCAAGTAGGTCTATCCTTGTTTTGTTCTGGATCCGCCCCCTTTTTTACATTTTTGCCTAAAATGACATACCCAAATCTACCTGCCTGTAGCTCAGAACCTGAAGCAAGGATATGCATATTCTTGATACCATTTGAAAGGAAACACTTTGAAGTTTGTATAAATTTTAAATTCATGTAGGAGAATATAACATATTAGATCTGGTAAAAGATAATACAAAGAAAAAAACATGTTTCTTTTGTACCATCATCTTTGAAATGCAAGAGAAAGGCCATAATGTATTATTCCAGCCCGAGTGCAATTTAGATTTTGGCCACTAGATGGAAGCAGTGTATGGGCAACGTTTTAGACTGATCCAATGAACCATTGTATTTCTGTTCAAAGTTTTGTGGCAAGACTGCCCAAATGTGCCTAATTGGTTTATTAATAACATTTCAAGTTCATAAAGGTGCACTCTCCTCAAACAATAGCATGGTATTCTTTCACTGTAATAGCTACTTTAAATTGGACAGTGCCGTTAGCTTGAATTCTTGTTAATCTTTCTGCCAATATCAGATATGTCTATGTCCTGGGAAATGTTCTTGTTACTTACAACCTCTTGCTAATCACATTAGCCTACGTTAGCTCAACTGTCCCATGGGGGACCCGCCGATCCTGTAGAGGCTAACCTGTTAGTAAACCTGCTACAATCATGCAGTACAGTAAGCACTTTAGCAGTTACACCAGCGGGCCCAGGTGACAATAAATTAATAAAACCAAAAGCTTACCATGACTTGGAAGAGTGGATATTCTTAGCCAGCTAAATCAAATAAAAGTTTACAATAGGTAAGTAAAGAAATAAAACAACAGTAAATAGACAGGCTATATACAGTATTGAGGCTATACAAGTAGCGAGGCTACATACAGACACCGGTTAGTCAGGTTGATTGAGGTAGTATGTACATGTAGATATGGTTAAAGTGACTATGCATATATGATGAACAGAGAGTAGCAGTAGCGTAAAAGAGGGGTTGGTGGGTGGTGGGACACAATGCAGATAGCCCGGTTAGCCAATGTGCGGGAGCACTGGCACTAGCTAACATAAATCTAACATAAATAGCATTCCTCTCTGTTTGAGCCGGGTGTGATTAGGCTAAACTAGCTAGCTGCATTGGCTAGCTAAGTATGTGAAAGTTAGTTAAAAAAATTTCACGAAATAAGATTATAGCTAGCTCTCGCTCTCTGCTGCTTCTCCTTAATTTTTTAAGAAATGAATTTGTTCAAAACTGTTCAACTATTGTCTTTCTCTCTCTGAGTCAACTACTCACCACATTTTATGCACTGCAGTGCGAGCTAGCTGCAGATTATGCTTTTCATTCTATGTGTAACAGTGTAGGTTCCGTCCCTCTCTTCGCCCCAACCCGGGCTCGAACCAGGGACCCTTGCACACATCAACAACTGACACCCACGAAGCATCGTTACCCATCGCGCCACAAAAGCCGCGGCCCTTGCAACGCAAGGGGCAACCCTACTTCAAGTCTCAGAGCGGGTGACGTCACCGATTGAAACGCTATTAGCGCGCACCACCGCTAACTAACTAGCCATTTCACATCGGTTACACTCACCCCCCCTTTGACCTCCTCCTTTTTCCACAGCAACCAACGATCCGGGTCACGGCACCAATGTAACAGTGTAGGTTCCGTCCCTCTCTTCGCCCCAACCCGGGCTCGAACCAGGGACCCTTGCACACATCAACAACTGACACCCATCGAAGCATCGTTACCCATCGCGCCACAAGAGCCACGGCCCCTGCAACGCAAGGGGAACAACCACTTCAGGCCTCAGGGCTCGAACCAGGGACCCTTACACACATCAACAACTGACACCCACGAAGCATCGTTACCCATCGCGCCACAAAAGCCGCGGCCCTTGCAACGCAAGGGGCAACCCTACTTCAAGTCTCAGAGCGGGTGACGTCACCGATTGAAACGCTATTAGCGCGCACCACCGCTAACTAACTAGCCATTTCACATCGGTTACATATGATCCTTTGATTTGGGTGGGTGTCAGTTCATGCTGCAAGAGCTCTGATAGGTTGGAGGACGTCCTCCGGAAGTCGTCATAATTACTTTGTAAGTCTATGGAAGGGGGTGATAACCATGAGCCGTGGCACACGGACCTGTTAAGATTGAAATGACTTAGAAACTGTTTGGGAGAGGCCAGTTAGTCCTCTCAATCAAACGCTTGGAGAAAAAACATATCTAATGTTGCACCTACCCTACATTGTCCAGGAATATTCTTATCATGTTACTGAATGTATGCAGAGTATTTTCCGTTTTGTTATCAACAAATACGTCAAAGTACAGTAAATGTAAAATGCACATAATTTCAACAGTGTAATGTTTGGATTCAGTCTTGTCAGATGAACTGTTGTGTCCTCACATTTGGTTTAATCATTTCCACAAACTGTTCCTTTTCAATTGCTGCCATAGTTATGTATATCCTATGCTTTTCATATTTTTTCTGTAAGAAACATTTCTATATAGGCCAATTTTGATGTCCCAATAACATGACATATGAACTGATATACAAAACAACTATGGACATATTACAATACATTTTTTTTCAATTTAAACTATCATAGAAAATGATCGTTACAAAAGGAATCCTCAATAAACGGAGCATTGAACAGTCAGCTCTGTGCATCTCTGTCTCGAATAAACAGAACCAATAGATTCTTTCTTTTTCTACAGTCCATCAGTGGCTCCATCAGTCCAGGAATGGTTGTTATGTCATAATATCTGCAGATGGACCTGCAAACTGTATTGTTTGGGGATCGGAAAAACCACAATCAATCAATGGGAAATAGGATAAGCTAGCTAACGTCATTAATAATAGTTCGCTATTTTGCTCTAAAATTGAAAATGGTCAAACTACTGTAGCTACATTATCAATATTGATAAAGTTGTAAAAAACGGATTTGTTGTCTTCTTTTGGTTGAAAAGGCCAGTGGTGAAACGTCAGTATTCGGCAACAAAGTTTCCAAATTGTGTTTTCGACTTCGAGGGTCCTTCAAGTGAAACTTCCCAGTGGGAACTAGGAATTTCCGATAATCCAATAACTCAGATGCCACATGAACGCAGAATATCCTCCCCCCCTTCAAGCTTTTTGGTCTTAATTTAAGGTTAGGGTTAGGCATAACATAAGCAGTGTGGTTAAGGTTAGGTTTAAAATCAGATTAAGATGAATTGTAGAAATAGGTGGGGTTTAGCCATAATAATGACTTGCGACTGTGTTAACTAGTGACGACCCTCCGCCATCTGCTCCCTGGCTTCCCATTGGTTCGCCTTGCCTCTTCCCTCTCTTGCTGAAGGAGAATGCACCACCACGACATGAAGGTCGGTTTCCATGGTGATAAATGGTGCCGTTGCTGCGGCAACAGGATTTTTATGACATCTTGTAATGAGTAAGCCAGCAAGACGTCACTTCAGCCCTCTCTCTCTTTGAGGTTGTGAGAGACAGAAAGATGGGTAGATACATATAAAGGAGAAGAGTGGAGTGAGAGAAAAAGGGGAGAGAGGAAAGAGAAACAGAGGGAGACAGGAGAGAGGTTTCATAGAGCTGTAGGAGTGGGAGGATGTAACACTGGACTATTAGGAATCTGTATTTATAGGCATGGAGAGGGAGTAGAAAGGGAGTGAGAGGTGATTGTGAGGACAGAACAGAGTCACTGTGTGAGAGGCATTTGTTAGTTGAGCCGAGGTGTGGGTGTTTGCGTTGTCAGTTGGACCAAGGCAGTTTCTCCTTCATGTTATGTTTAATAACTGAACACAAAATAGCTCCAGAAATAAAACTCCCAAATCTGTCCCCAACCTCACAGGGAATGGCTCTATCATCCCTTGGAGAGAGACGTGTAGTCTAGTCACCTCCCTCATCCATCCTATTCACTAATATACCAAGTCACTATTATTTTAGTCACAAGGTCTCAATCTCAAGTCGAGTCCCAAGTAGAAGGGGTAGAGTCTTGAGTCAAGTTGTGCATTCTAAGGACAAGTCACAAGTTTTTTCAAGTTACGTCTCAAATCAAGTGAAAAAAGTCTCTATACATCATGCAATAACTTATTCAACTACACATCTTTGTCTATTTATTGATGCTACCAGACATCCCTTTTCATTATTTTGTCTACAACACATCTTGATTTTGTAATAATTAATTTTAAAAACAAATTCCAAATGCAAGCCTCAGAAGTAAATAATACATTTCAAGCAAGTTGGACATACCAAAAGACCAGTAGACCTATGCTAGTAATTGTTGCCCCATTGCTGGTGAGCTTGCAAAGTAAACAGTTAATATTTCTGATTACCAAACTATTTTTGGAGCTGCATGGGCCTGTTTATTTATGGCAATCCTCTCCCTACAATTTGACTTTAGAACATATCCGGTCACTAATCTGGACATGTTCACCGCCTTTGCAGCTGACTGGTCATCGGTCAACAGTCAAGACGCACAACATTTCGGTTCTGACACAGATTCGTTTTTTAAACAAGAATTTGGTGTAATGCTGTAGGTCTATGTCAGTGACCAGGTTGAATAAGCAAAGGTATAAATATCACATTCAAATATGTAAAAAACGAATATTCTTCAGGTTCAATTTCACACTCGCGGCCCACGAAAACCTTCTCACTGCACTAGCTCACCCCCAGTTAACACAACCACAAAGTCATAAACGCCGCCTATTTCTATCATTTATCATCTTAAAATCTGATTTTTAACCTAACCTTAACCACACCGCTAACCGTATGACTAAACGTAAATTAAGACCATAAACCCCATTTATTTTTTACCATAGGCCTTCAGCCAATTTGGACTTTCTGGCTGTGCTATCTAGTGGAAACCCTCACCCGGCCTTTGTTGATTGACAGTTTGCTGGTCCAATCAGAGGGTTGAGTGATCGTTTCATCAGCGAATCTGTTTTCTTGCAAGTGCGATACTGTCTCTGGTTGCATTGAGAGTAATCCACGGAGACTGTGCTCCAAAATGATTGACAAAACGTTACAAACCCTTGCCAGATAATTTAAAATCATCAATCTCAAGGCAAAGTCGAGTCCCGAGTCTCCAAATCAAGTCATTTTATTTTCTATCAAGTGTGTGACTCGAGTCCATACCTCTAGTATGCACTGTGCATCAGTGCTTTTGTTTTTAGATTTAGTGTAGTCTTAGTCATTTTGTCAAAATGACGAAAACAGTGGGCCATTAGGCAATTTGCAGCCTAAACTTGACAGTTCATGCAGTTTAAGTATTCTGATCATAGAGCTATGATCATGAAATTCCGAGCGCATCATGCATCTACACCAGTGGCGGTCAGTGGTGTTTATGATGAGGGCGGACATGTCTTTTTTTTCATGAGCATGGCCTTATTTCTATTTCTTATTTCTATTGTTGGATGACTGTCATTCATATTCCATTCATCTAGTTCAAGGTCACATCGATAGGTTTAGGCTACAAGATTATACTCAAAATGTCCCTACACCCTAGCCTCTGAATGAAAATTTAAAACGTAGGTGCACACAGGTCGAGAGAAAAATGTGAAAAGGCACACAGTGGCACATTCAATACCGCCTTGCACCTTGCCTGGATCTAGCTTATCTAGGGTGTAATCATTAGTACAAAAATTGCAAACAAGAGTTTCTATTGGACAAATTCAGGTATTTTCATCCCTGTTTTGTTTGCTTCCATTTAAGAAATATTTTTCAACCAAATCGGCATAATGAATACAACCCTAATCATAGCAGCCACGTTGTATTCATTCTAGCCTCCATGCACTCCCCTCCGCTCACCTTTTCCCTTCGTTTGTGGACTTCAATGAACACATCAGCTGTATGTGACCAGGCAAAAAACCTTTCCAAGCCAAACAATGTCATAACCTTTACACACAGCCTACATCGTTGTCCCCATATCAGCTAAAATAAAGTTCTAGTCAACATAGCTAATAGAACTAATGCGTTAGTAAACCTGCTACAATCAGTAACGTTACAGTGTACAGTCAGTAAGCAGTTAGACCGTTGGGCCCCGGTGGCAATAATTTAATAAAACCAAAAGCTTACCTTGACTTGGAAGAGTTCCAGTGCTGTGTTGGATAGTCATAGCCAGCTAGCTAACATAGCATCCCTCTGTTTGAGCCGGGTGTTTGAGTAACTAAACTAGCGAGCTGCATTTGCTAGCTAAGTAAGTGAAACAAAAAAAAATTACACTCTCTCTCTCTTGCTTGTCCTTCATTTTTTAAGAAATTAATTTGTTGAAAACTGTTCCAACTGTTGTCTTTCTCTCTCTTTGAGTCAACTACTCACAACATTTTATGCACTGTATGGCTAGCTAGCTGTAGCTTATGCTTTCAGTACTAAATTCATTCTCTGATCCTTTGATTGGGTGGACAACATGTCAGTTCATGCTGCAAGAGCTCTGATAGGTTGGAGGACGTCCTCAGGAAGTTGTCATAATTACTGTGTAAGTCTATGGAAGGGGGTGAGAACCAAGAGTTAGGTTTTGCATTGACGTCAATGTACCAAGAGGAGGACGGAAACTAGCTGTCCTCCGGCTACACCATGGTGCTACCCTACAGAGTGCTGTTGAGGATACTATAGACCTTCATTGCAAAACAGTGTGTATTAATAAATTATTTAATGACGTGAATATATTTAGTCTAGTTTTTCAATGTTTTACAATTCTTTATTTTAAGAAATTCACTGAGGATGGTCCTCCCCTTCCTCATCTGAAGAGCCTCCACTGATCCACACCTACATTAAATGTGTCTACCTTGTCTACAATGTGTCCGGATTCCCTTTTCTCACGCCATATTCAATGGCAGTATGCATTCTACAAACGGTGAAATAGACAAAATATGATAACACAACAACTGATGGCAGTGGCTAACTACTGTAGCTAACTAACCAGCTAACCTCTAGCTAGTCAGCAAGCTAGCAAGCAACGCTAAAGGGTTTGCTTAACTCTATAGACAAACAAAACATTGGCTTGCTGGCTAGCATTTATGAGGCCAGCAAACACGTTCCTCACATGCTAGGAACATATTTCCTCCAAAACATATTTCGTTACCAAAACACATGTTTTCTGGAGACTTGTGGGAGGAGTGCTGATGACGTCGCCAACTATATGCGCTTTCGGTTGCCTGATTGTGTCCAAACAGGAGAAATCCACACACAATGCATCCCTGACCACCTCCTGCAGAGATCAGCCGGATCTGAACACAGACCTTGTGTGCGTCTAGACCCATCTTTTCAATGCGATCATCGTATTCTGATAGCAGAAATCACATTAAGTGTCAAGTGTAGACACAACCTTTTTATGGATAAGATCATATTCCCTTCCCAACTGCAGAAGTACAACAAACATATATAAGAATAATATTATAAGAATTATCTGGGCATGTAAATTCCTAATTCAGCCTACATAGACATTGCACATTACATAGATAAAATACAGACACACAATCTCAGAGAAAGAGAGAGAAAGTGTATCACAATAACCAGATGGTGCTGCAAAGTATTGGCAAAGTATTATGGGTTGCACCTCCGTCCCTTGGTCGCGTCATTTCCATTGTTATCAACATTCCAGACGCCTCAGTCACACTGATGTCCAGAAGTAGAACAGGCTGAACAGGAGCTACAAGGACTGTTTCGCCCAGTGATGTAGTCGAGTCACTAAACCTTGAGTCCGAATCGAGTCCCCTGTGCTTGAGTCTGAGGCCCCAATGGTCGAGTCAATAGATCCTATGCCTGAAGTCTGAGTCCCAGTGCTCAAGTCCTGGTCCAAGAGCTCAAGTCTGGGTCACTTGGTCCACATTAACTCAAAATAAAGTTATTTAGCCTGTCAGATATATTGTAGTCGCAAGAGGAATTTAGTCAATAGATTGTTTGCTATCCATTTTCCTTTTTTTCGGTGCCACCAGATGTTTGCAAATAGGCTTCTCAGGGCGGTAGCCTTAGGGCTAGATTCAAGCCATTTTTCCAGAGGAAAACGAACGGGGGAGACTTACGCTACAGAACCTTGTATATGAAATGCAGTGGGAAAAGTGGTAGGGTTCCGCAGGACTACACATTCAAAGACAGCCTACTTTCCTATAGCCTACTCAAGGGAGTGAAAAACAACTATTCACTCTGTTATGCCCTCAGACATCATGGGGACTGCATGATGCATGCATCACGTAGCCTTGTCCCAGAGCTATGAATCATCACATATTTCAGGGTCAAATCAATGCCAAAGGGAGAGCATAGTTTTCATCTATTGTGAACACTGTTACAGAGCCAATCTCTCTGTATTTTTCTAACGAGGATGTAAAACAAATCAATATTAATGGATATTTAGAACATTTGACCATGTACTTTTTTCATGAACATTTTTATGCTAAATTGTGCATTCCCTGATACGTTATTCTACTTTGAATACAATATTTATTTTGACAAGTTTCTAGCATTGACAAGACTACACAATCTAATATCTTAAAGTAAACAATTATTTGTTTCATGTTCTGCACTTGAATGATTGAATACACATCTGAAGCACAGCAGCACTCTTCATTCTCTCCAAGATAATATGTTTTTATCATCAATTAAGCATGTTTCTAATCAATACCTGTTTGTAGGAGTGGGACTGACTGTTTATAAAGCAAAACCCTGTTACCTGTTGGACAGTATGAATGTTAGCCTGGTCCCAGATCTGATCTCTATGTGCTTTAAACAGCTCTCCTGACTATACATGATATTTATGTAGTTGGTTCAAGCACAAACAGATCTGAGACCAGGCTATGAATGTGTCACTCTCTCTATAGTAACCGTCAGAGGAGATTGAGCTTTGAGAGTATCTGTAAATACATGTATTTGTATGAATAATATTGGTAGTGTCTATGCAAATAAAGAGCCTAAAGAATAAAGTTTCCATCTTGTCTTTTATTGCTTCTCTCTTGGCTTGGCATTAAGACACATTGCTCTCCCTCTCTTTCTTTCTCCATCGGTAGGCTTCTCTCTCTCTCCCTCCCTCTCTTTCTTTCTCCATCGGTAGGCTTCTCTCTCTCTCCCTCCCTCTCTTTCTTTCTCCATCGGTAGGCTTCTCTCTCTCTCCCTCCCTCTCTTTCTTTCTAAATCGGTAGGCTTCTCTCTCTCTCTCTCTCTCTCACAAGGTGGAAATGCTGATTACAATCCCCTCCCCAATATTAACACTGATTCACAGACTCACACAAAACTCAAGACACTTAAGTTAGTAAGTTAGTTAGTTACACTGGAAGTGGTGGTGCTTAGTTTCTTTTGTAATTTACAGAGGGAAGTTTCTTAACAGTTTGACTGATGAGGGAGGATAGAAAATAGTGGTCGGGTGACAGGTTGAGCTCAGAGTCAAAGACGGACACAGATAACAGAGCACAGTACCTCTCTCCTTTAGTCACACACACACACACACACACACACACACACACACACACACACACACACACACACACACACACACACACACACACACACACACACACACACACACACACACACACACACACACACACACACACACACACACACACACACACACACACACACACACACGGTCAGATCTACAGTAGACAGATACGTGTTTACCAGCTTGGGATCAGTAATACTCATTCAGCACCATCAACAGGGTATGTTGGGTTACTACAGACTGGGTCAGCAGCACTGAACCGCCCCACAGAATCCATTACACAGGGAGGAAAGGGACACACACAGACAAGAGAGGAGAAAGGGAGAGGCACAGTGGAGATGGGATGGGATGGAGGGGGGGGGGGGGCAAGATATTGCAGCTGCATTCGACATCACAACACAATCACAGGACGAGACAGGAAAGGACAGCACTGAGGCACAGAGCAGAAGACGGAGAGAGAGAGAGAGAGGTAGAGAGAGAGGTAGAGGTAGAGAGAGAGCGAGAGAGAGGTAGAGGAAAACAGAAAGAATGTCAGCCTATATTGATTGTGTATTTGAGCTCATGTCCCATATTTTCTTTGGTCCATTGGTCCAGGGCTGTTCAGTGTGTGTGTTTGATCGGCTTCAGAGTGGCCTTCCTGTTCATTTATGGCTGGGCCAAGGCAGGGTGTGTGTTTGTGTGAGTGTGTGTTTGGGACGGAGGGTTCTGAGTGGGAAAGGAGGGGGTGGATTCTGTGGGGCTCAGATGATCAGATGACACTCTCAAACAGCAAAGTGTTTTTGGTCTGGCCATTAGGGGGCAGCAGTTTGGCCTCAGACTCAGGAGCCAGGTACTCCATGTGATGTCGACCCCACACCGGAGTGGTCAGGTGCTGCCAACGCTACAGAGGGGGAGAGAGGGAGGGAGAGAGACAGAGTAAGAGGGAGGGAGTGAGAGAGAAAGAGAAGGGTAAATATCACTGAATGAAATGAGTCTAGCACGGAGACAGTGATAGTGTGAAAGCCTACCAAGAGTCACAGAGACATTTTAACAGGGCAGGGTAGGAGCTAACGTGGGAAACAGTTTCAACTCAGCAGCCTGATTGATGATGTGACACATTCACCACCATGAGCCAGACAGTGATATTCATAGTAGCATGTTACAGTTTAGTCAGCACAGTCAGACACACACAGAGGCAACACAGGCAGGGGGTACGTCACCAGGGAAACACAGTTCCTACTCAGACACACAAACAGTATGCTCACACCTCAGCATAGAAGCGTGAGGCCAGTCTCTCTCTCTCTCACACACACACACACACACACACACACACACACACACACACACACACACACACACACACACACACACACACACACACACACACACACACACACACACACACACACCTCTGTGAAGGATCCTTTGCAGCGCAGTAGTTTGTAGAGGACCGTGATGGGGATGCAGAGCATTGAGGAGAGGGCCAGACACCAGCCCAGAGCCTCGCCCCACAAGGGGTAGGTATACACTGAGTTATAGGTCAGGGGCTTGTAGTTCACCACATGGAACAGGAACACTCCCTACACACACACACACACACTAGTTAACAACACAGGCAATTTAAAAAGATTTAATCCCAAAGCCATAATTACATTGATCAGTGAAGCACAGCACAAATGCTCTGGTATTCCAAATACCCTGAACTATGCTAAATCTACATGACTGTAGGCAATAGTGTCCTAGCTCTGGAGGGCTGTGCTTTAACAGCCTAACTCACCACACAAACAAGGGGCGTGATGTAGGACCAGCACCACTTCATGTAGGGCATCGGCCGGTAGCCAATCATACGAGCCACATCATCCATGAAACGATCTGCACCTGAGTGAGAGAGAGACCACTGTGACTGACCCAAACTTAAGGAAAGCTTTGACTATGTACAGACTCATTGAGCATAGCCTTGCTATTGAGAAAGGCCACCGTAGGCAGACCTGGCTCTCAAGAGAAGACAGGCTATGTGCACACTACCCACAGAATGAGGTGGAAACTGAGCTGCACTTCCTAACCTCCTGCCAAATGTATTACCATATTAGAGACACATATTTCCCTCAGATTACACAGACCCACAAAGAATTCGTAAACGAATCCAATTTTGATAAACTCCCATATCTACTGGGTGAAATACCACAGTGTGCCATCACAGCAGCAAGATTTGTGACCTGTTGCCACAAGAAAAGGTCAACCAGTGAAGAACAAACACCATTGTAATTACAACCCATATTTAAGCTTATTTATTTTCCCTTTTGTACTTTAACCATTTGTACATCGTTACAACACTGTATATAGACATAATATGACATTTGTCTTTATTCTTTTGGAACTTCTGAGTGTAATGTTTACTGTTCATTTTTATTGTTGTTCATGTGTATTTGTTTATTATCTACTTCACTTGCTTTGGCAATGTTAACATGTTTCCCATGCCAATAAAGCCCCTTGAATTGAACTGAATTGAGAGATGGGGGCAGAGACAGAGAGACACAGGAATAGAGTGAGAGAGAGAGAGAGAGAAAGAAGGAAAAGAGATAGAAGTGGTCAATCATGAAGGGAGAGATAACATGGTTGTGAGTAGGTCTCAGAGTTGATTAGGTGCCAAAGTGTTTTCTGCATGTCACTTCCCTGCCAAACAGTCTGTGTGTTCTGTGTGACTGCATGATGTCTGACAAGACATGGCCAAGATAACTGACGCAGACACAAACAGGCTAGACTTCCCAGATCTCACTAACAATCTATTCCTACTGGGCTTTAGTTGGCTTTAGAGCCCATGACACATATTTCATTTCCTCTACTGTGTCTCTCTGTATAAGATTTGTGTGGTAGCCAAGACTGACAGACACACACACACACACACACATAAATCACACAAAAATGTACAGCACATCCATCTCTCTCACCACAATTCCCATGTCTCCAATAATCGATGCGATCCCAGTAGTAACCCAGAGATGGCACTCATACAACACACACACACACACACACACACACACACACACACACACACACACACACACACACACACACACACACACACACACACACACACACACACACCACACACACACACACACACACACACACACACACCTTACCATAGACCCAGGCCACCACCACACACTCCCAGAAGGCCTGCCAAAGCAGTGTGATCCCACTGGCAGAGTAGTAGTCAAACAGCTGGAACACATACATCCCTCCCTGAGAGTCAGAGAGAGGAGGGGGAGAGAGAGAGAGGAGAGAGTCAGAAAGAGGAGGGAGGGAGAATGTGGGGGTAAAGAGAGACAGAGAGGAGGGAGAGAGAGAGAGGAGGGGGAGAAAGAGAGAGAATGTGGGGGTAGAGAGAGACAGAGAGAGAGAGAGAGTGGGGAGAGAGAGGAGGGGGCGAGAGAGTAGAACGAGAGAGAGGGGGAGAGAGATAGGAGAGAAAGAGAGAGGTAGTAGAGAGATTGTAGAGATAGGGGGAGAGAGAGAGGGGAGAGAGACAGAGAGAGAAGAGGGGAGAGAGAGAGAGAAAGAGAGGTAGTAGAGAGATAGTATAGATAGGGGGTGAGAGAGAGAGGAGAGGGATGAGAGAGAAAGAGAGAGAGAGAGAGAGAGAGAAGAGGGGAGCGAGAAAGAGAGAGTGAGAAAGAGAGAGGTAGTAGAGAGATAGTAGAGATAGGTGGAGAGAGAGAGCATAGAGAGATAGGGGGATTGAGAGAGAGAAGAGGGGGAGAGAGAGAAGAGGGGGAGAGAGAGGAGGGAAGAGAGAGAAGAGAGAGCGAGAGATAGTAGAGAGAGGGGAGAGAGAGTAGAGGGAGTGAAAGGGGAGAGAGAGCGAGAGAGTGAAGAGGGGGGAGAAAGAGTAGAGGGAGTGGGGGAGATAGAGCGAGAGAGTGAGGAAGGGAAAGAGAGAGTACAGAGAGAGAGGATGGGGAAGAGAGAGAGAGCGTACAGAGAGTGAGAGAGTGAGAGAGAGGAGGGGGAAAGAGAGAGAGTACAGAGAAAGAGAGAGCGAGAGGGGAGAAAGAGAACAGATAGACAGAGGGGAGGGGGGAGAGAGTGAGAGAGAGGGGGGAGAGAGAAAGAGAGAACAGAGAGAGAGAGGGGAAGGGAGAGCGAGAACAGTGGGGACGAAAAGACAGAAAAGAAAATGAGAAAGAATGTGAGTTCATGTTGTCTTGTAACAGTGATGTAATATGAACTACTAAATAAGTCCCTTCTGACCTCTTTTCATCCCTCTTCTCTTCATTTATCCCTCCCTCCTTCCCCTCTCCTGACCCTCTTACCTCTGTTACCATGGAGAGGTCGATGAAAAAGCAGGTGATGCAGCATATCGCCACGACAACCTCGCGACGCAGCGAGCCCGCCATAGATTTGGGCGGTAGCATGTCCATGACCCCCGTGACGAAGCCCTCCACCCCAACAAACTGAGAAAGAGAGATTACTCTGATATTCTGCTACCATACTTTGATATGCTGGCATGTCATAATCATGATTATAATATATCGGATAATATTTTCTGATACTCTAATAACAGTCACTTCTATAGCAGCGCTGTTTGCGTCCTCGAATGGTCATGGGGGAGAGATAGAGAGAGGAGAGACGGAGAAAGACAGAGAGAGAGATAGGAGAGATGGAGAGACAGATGGAGAGAGGAGTAGTGTATGAAGAGAGAGGAGAGATGGAGAGAGAGAAATAGAGAGAGGAGAGAGAGGAGCAGTGTATGAACAGAGGAGAGATGGAGAGAGAGAGATAGAGAGAGGAGAGAGAGGAGCAGTGTATGAAGAGAGAGGAGAGATGAGAGAGAGAAATAGAGAGAGGAGAGAGAGGAGCAGTGTATGAACAGAGGAGAGTGGACAGATGCTCTCTGTGAGGCAGACAGAGGCTCATTGACTGCCTCTGTGCTTGTGGAACAATGGCTGGAGGCCGTGGGACTAACAAAGATGGACTACTTGGATATACAACTCGACAAGTTCAAATGTCACCACTGTGTCAAGGTAAGTGGCTATGTGTGTGAACTCACAGTATGTGTCATAGAACTGCAGACATTAACTGTCAGAATCCCTCTGTGTGTGTGTGTTGTGTATGTGCATTGTCCAATACCTGGCTATCCAGGCCCAGTACCAGCAGCATGAAGAAGAAGAGCGCTGCCCAGACTGGAGCCATAGGCATCAGAGTAACAGCCTTGGGATAGGCTATGAAGGCCAGGCCTGGACCTGGAGAGAGACAGAGAGGCAGAGTTAGTCAGCATTTTCACAACAACAAATGGGGAGAAGTGGATAGACGGGAAGGGAAGATGTTTATCAGGGCACAAGCTGAAAGGGATAAGGAAGGGGTCAGGGTGAGTGTGATGAGGTCAAAGTGAGGATGAAGATATAGGGATGAATCCCGGTGGGGAATTAACACCAGCCAAATGCTGGTAGATTTAGCCATTGGCTGGTAGTGTCTATTTTTAGAAGTCACATTGGTGGGTGGTCACAGAGTATTTAGGAACAGTTTTTTATTTTCAATCCAAAGCCAACATGTAAAATATATATATATACACTACAGTTCAAAAGTTTGCGGTCACTTAGAAATGTCCTTGTTCTTGAAATATATATATATTTTTTAAGTCCATTAAAATAACATCAAATTGATCAGAAATACAGTGTAGACATTGTTAATGTTGTAAATGACTATTGTAGCTGGAAACGGCGGATTTTTAATGGAATATCTACATAGTCGTACAGAGGCCCATTATCAGCAACCTTCACTCCTGTGTTCCAATGGCACGTTGTGTTAGCTAATCCAAGTTTATCATTTTAAAAGGCTAATTGATCATTAGAAAACCCTTTTGCAATTATGTTAGCACAGCTGAAAACTGTGGTTCTAATTAAAGAAGCAATAAAACTGGCCATTTAGACTAGTTGAGTATCTGGAGCATCAGCATTTGTGGGTTTGATTACAGGCTCAAAAAGGCCAGAAACAAACAACTTTTTTCTGAAACTCATCAGTCTTTTCTTGTTCTGAGAAATTAAGGTTATTCCATTCAAGAAATTGCCAAGAAACTGAAGATCTCGTACAACACTGTGTACTACTCCCTTCACAGAACAGCGCAACCTGTCTCTAACCAGAATAGAAAGAGGAGTGGGAGGCCCCGGTGCACAACTGAGAGCCTCTAGTTTGAGAAACAGACGCCTCACAAGTCCTCAACTGGCAGCTTCATTAAATAGTACCCTCAAAACACCAGTCTCAACGTCAACAGTGAAGAGGCGACTCCGGGATGCTGGCCTTCTAGGCAGAGTTCCTCTGTCCAGTGTCTGTGTTCTTTTGCCCATCTTAATCTTTTATTTTTATTGGCCAGTCTGAGATATGGCTTTTCCTTTGCAACTCTGCCTAGAAGGCCAGCATGGTTGCTGATAATGGGCCTCTGTACGCCTATGTAGATATTCCATAAAAAATCAGCCGTTTCCAGCTACAATAGTCATTTACAACATTAACAATGTCTACACTGTATTTCTGATCAATTTGATGTTATTTTAATGGACAATTTTCTTTATTTTCTTTCAAAAACAAGGACATTTCTAAGTGACCCCAAACTTTTGAATGGTAATGTATATTGGAGAGTGCATGCGTTTTCTGCGATTTATCTTCATAATGAAAAACAAATCTGAAAAAAATGTGGCTGTTAAATGTTTTTGTGGCTGGTAAAATTTGGGCATCCACCAGCCACCTGGATGAGGTACAGGAGTAGTAGTGTTTTGGCGATCTCTGTCCTTACCACTCTCGGCCACCTTGCTGATGTCGACCCCTTGCTCTGCAGCCATGAAGCCCAGCACTGAGAACACCACAAACCCTGCAAAGAAACTGGTCCCACTATTGATCATGGCTAGAACAAACGCATCTCTGCAGAGAGAGAGAGAGAGAGAGAGAGAGAGACTTTAGCATTAGAGACGTGGTATTGATATCAAGCAAACACACACACACACGCAGACAGACAGACACATGATTAAATAGGCAACAACATAAAAAGAAAGTGAAATATGTAATAATAGTGAACGAGTAATAGCGAGAAGATGAGTGAGACTAGAAAAGAGAAGTATGGGACGAAAGCTGGAGGCTAAAATAGATTGAAGGACCAAGGAGAAAAAGAGAAAGAGAGAAATAGACAGGAAGATCAGCAGGCTTTTCTCTGATAGCTGCTGTGTTGTCGGTGTCATTTGGATATCGACCCTAAAGCCACGAGAGCAAATTAGCTACTTTAAAAGACTAGGATAGCTGGAGGGCTGAAAGGAGAGAGTGATAGAAACAACATCCATCCAGGACAGTTAGTAATGATACTGTACAGATCAATGTGTTGTTATCACTGTTCTTATTGATTCAAATAATGCTGCTATGACGCAGATCTGACAGGATTGGACAGGCGTAGGCAAAAATAGCTTCACTTCCACCTACTTCTACTTTCATTTACTCCATATTGCTATCCTGTGATACATTAGGCTTGATCGTGAATGAGGATAGAGGGGCAACTCTGTAAAACCCATATAAAAAAACAATACTGTAATACTATAGTATTACAACTTATTTATACACTACAGTATTCATTGTAGTGTTTTTGCAGACTTTACTGTAGTATTTACTGTAGTATTTACAGGTATCTATAGTATAAATACTATAGTGAAAGAAAACTTTGGTATATACTATAGTAATTAATGTATTGTTTTTGCAGCTTGTAGTATACTGTAGTATTTACTGTAGTGTTCTTGCGGAAATTACTGTAGTATTTTAGTTTAATTATCTTTGAAATAGAAGTGGAGGCTTTCTCATTGAGGAAACCTATTGGAGAAATACTAAAATAGCAGATTTTCCATAACCTGCAGGTAGGACTGGGGTCTGAACAGATAGTTCAGAGCTTCTGCTCTTTTCTATAACCTGTATTGAACACAATATGGTCTATACTTGGAATGTAGGTTTCTCACTGATGTATAGCACAAATTGGGATATGGGGGAGGGGAATAAGCAGGCTATATGCAAATGAGGAACTGCAGTATTTACTATAGTTAAAAAAGTGTTGTTTTTGCAAACATTTTACTACAGTACTATTTACTATAGTATTCTATGACATTCTATAGTAAGTAATACACGTCTAGTATAGTATTCTACAGTATACTACAGAATTCTATAGTAAGTACTGTAGTATTCCATAGTACACTGTTGTAGTTTTTAATGTGGGTAGAAAATGCCCTACCCTCCCTGTCCCATCCTCCCTGAGATGGATTAACCTCCCTGTTGATAACACTGAGTCATACTGCCAACTCTGTCCCACCAATAAGCCCCATTGTGCCCTTATTAAGAGCCAGCTATACGAGGAGTGTGTACACAACAACATGACCTGCATACTTGAGCTTTGTAGCATTGCTGTTGCTTTATGGAACAACAGTCCAAACAGTCAGCATCCGGATTAGGGCTGTGGCGGTAACAAAAATTTGTCAGCCGGTGATTGTCAAGCGAATAACTGTCGGTCTCACGGTAATTGACCGTAAATTAACATAAACACATTTAGAATCTCCTGGCTTCCACACACAGCCAACAAGCCACTGATGCAGACCCTTGGAACATCTACATTTTAAAAAGTAGAATAAATCCATGTAATATAGCCTACACCTATACCTTGACAATAAATTCATTATTTATTTTACACAGGTCTAAAGAAGCATGATATGAAGAAAATGTAGTCTATTTCAGAAGAACAAAATAGCATACTCTGAGTTGTCCTTATGTTAGGTCCTGATCTGGCTATGCCAAATGGCTGTGGGCTACACTAGTTCATTTTGCAGACAAGATTTGCTTAGAATTCCGTGGCATTATTTTATATTATAAAGAATACAATTGAACAAAGGTGAATAAAACATAAAGGATATTTTCTCCAAACGATTTGAGGGAGTGCGCACATGCGGCTATTCTGTGTTGAGCTGTTAACAAAGAAACAGGTCCTCCTATATGCTTAATTTAGAGTTATTAATGTAACTTCAGTTGTTCTACAAATATTGGGCTATATGTTTTGATTTTTAATACATTGTAATGTATTGATGAGACTGATGATGATTTGAAAAAAGTCACTTGAAAGGCATGAGCTCTGCTTTGTTTTTTTTTGTGCAGGCTGTACACACTTCATCAGTCACTCATTCACAATTTGATATGCACTTGATAATGCCTAGAATTTCACAGCGGCATCCCCTTTGTGGCCGTAATGCACCCTAAAAAAATGGCCGTTGTGCCCTTCTCCCTGAGTGCTGCGTCCTCCATCATGTGATCGGGTCTTTCTCACAGGCTACAAGTGAAGACAGACACATCGATGACGCAACTGCGCGTGTCATTATCTAATTCCGAGGTGCATATTGAAAATATTGGAAGAACTGTCCACTTTTACTTTTCATCAGCCAACAAGATGAGTAGGCCTAACGAACAGCAAAAGCACTACCCTGTGTCAATCTACTATCTCCCATAGAACAAAAGTCAACCTATTCTATTCTGAGCGAGAAATAAATATTCCAAACACAGTCTGGTACAGTTGTGGGATGCGATACATCCCAAATGAATACAACCACTAGCATCCCCAAAAACATTTTTACAGAATGTGGTTGACGCAACAGATCAGAATGTTTAGCTTAAAACGTTGATAAACTGTTAGGGTATTTCTTCACTTTATAAGCACAGCAATGCGCACATCGTAGTAGGCTATAAGCGTGAATGTTCCATTAGCAGAAAACACCATAATCAAAAGTGACAGCAAATGCAATTCTGCATGTAATGGTTTTATTATAAAAGGTGCATTTTTATGGTGAAAATTATTTTCCCCAAAATGTAAACTCACATGCTGCTTATGTATGACAGTTAAGCTCTACACCCCTTGTAAGGCGGATTATTTTTCTTAATTTTAAGAAGTTATTAGGCCACTTTAGTTGTGATACAAACCTTATTAAAACATATAGGCCTATGGGCTAGGCTACATGCGCTGTGTGACTATGATTAGAAAAAGTCTCAAAAAAGGGCATTGTTTCTTATGCTGGGCATCATTCACAAATGATAATATATAATTCACAAGTGATAGGCTAATATTGTCACCCATCAGACTATTCTTGATTTAATATTGTCTTTACATATACTAAATAATATACAGTACCAGTCAAAAGTTTGGACACACCTACTCATTCAAGGGTTTTTCTTTATTTTTACTATTTTCTACATTGTAGAATAGTGAAGACATCAAAACTATGAAATAACTCATATGGAATCATGTAGTAACCAAAAAAGTGTATTTATATTTTAGATTCTTCAAAGCAGCCACCCTTTGCCTTGATGACAGCTTGGGACACTCTTGGCATTCTCTCAACCAGCTTCACCTGGAATGCTTTTCCAACAGTCTTGAAGGAGTTCCCACATATGCTGAGCACTTGTTGGCTGCTTTTCCTTCACTCTGCGGTACAACTCATCCCAAACCATCTCAATTGGGTTGAGGTCGGGTGATTGTGGAGGCTAGGTCATCTGATGCAGCACTCTCCTTCTTGGTCAAATAGCCCTTACACAGCCTGGAGGTGTGTTTTGGGTAATTGTCCTGTTGAAAAACAAATGATAGTCCCACTACGCGCAAACCAGATGGGATGCAGAATCATCCCTGCAGAATGCTGTGGTAGCCATACTGGTTAAGTGTGCACTGAATTCTAAATAAATCACTGACAGTGTCACCAGCAAAGCACCCCCACACCATCACACCTCCTCCTCAATGCTTCATGGTGGGAATCACACATGCGGAGATCATCCGCTCACCTACTCTGCATCTCACAAATACACGGCGGTTGGAACCAAAAATCTCAAATTTGGACTCATCAGACCAAATGACCAATTTCCACCAGTCTAATGTCCATTGCTTGCATTTCTTGGCCCAAGCAAGCCTCTTCTTCTTATTGGTGTCCTTTAGTAGTGGTTTCTTTGCAGCAATTGACCATGAAGGCCTGATTCACGCAGTCTTCTCTGAACAGCTGATGTTGAGATGTGTTACTTGAACTCTGTGAAGCATTTATTTGGGCTGCAATTTCTGAGAATGGTAACTCTAATTAACTTATCCTCTGCAGCAGAGGTAACTCTGGGTCTTTCTTTCCTGTGACGAGGCTCATGAGATCCATGTTCTTCATAGCGCTTGATGGTTTTTGCAACTTCACTTGAAAAAACTTTCAAAGTTCTTGACATTTTCTGTATTGACTGACCTTCATGTCTTAAAGTAATGATGGACTGTCGTTTCTCTTTACTTATTTGAGCTGTTCTTGCCATAATATGGACTTGGTCTTTTACCACATAGGGCTATCTTCTGTATACCAACCCTATCTTGTCACCACAAAACTGATTGGCTCAAACACATTAAGAAGGAAAGAAAGGAGGACGCTTTTCCCCCTGGTTTATTTTCATGCCAGCTAGGTAGGCTATACTCCAGTTGCAAAAATAAGCAATGTGCTTAATATTAGGAAAGTTGAGAAATAAATATAGTAGGCCTAGCCTACAGAAAGCTGATGGGATTCTCCTCTTTTTAGTAGAGACCATCAGTCTGTTTTCTTGCGGAATTGCATAACCTATTGAAATGTTTCGCAACATGAGCTCATGGGCTCTCATGAAGTGCTTGATTAGGTTTTTGAATACATTTACATTGATGTCAGAGTGATTAGAGGGACAATAGAGTGCTGAGTACCAGGCAGTTAGCCAGTTTGGTAGGCTACTAACGACCAGCATCAGAGCTTGGAGAAGCCTAATTACCGTGACTTAACGGTCACATGGTTTTTGACTGCCTTCATGACTCGTGACCGCCGGTGTAGTGATAATACGGTCACCGTAACAGCCCTAATCAGGATGCATTTGGAATCATCATCATCAGAGGTCCAGATAATAGTTCATGGCTACTGTATGTTGAGAGTGATTTGTGGACAGGAGGTGAATGTGCTGATTTGGGAAAGGAGGTGAATGTGCTGATTGGTCCCTGATGATGAAGCATTGTTTTAACAGGTCCATTCATCAGCTCCGTCATCTACTAGACCTAGAAACCAAATCAAAACTATTCATCAGCTCCGTCATCTACTAGACCTAGAAACCAAATCAAAACCATTCATCAGCTCCGTCATCTACTAGACCTAGAAACCAAATCAAAACCATTCATCAGCTCCGTCATCTACTAGACCTAGAAACCAAATCAAAACTATTCATCAGCTCCGTCATCTACTAGACCTAGAAACCAAATCAAAACCATTCATCAGCTCCGTCATCTACTAGACCTAGAAACCAAATCAAAACTATTCATCAGCTCCGTCATCTACTAGACCTAGAAACCAAATCAAAACCATTCATCAGCTCCGTCATCTACTAGACCTAGAAACCAAATCAAAACTATTCATCAGCTCCGTCATCTACTAGACCTAGAAACCAAATCAAAACCATTCATCAGCTCCGTCATCTACTAGACCTAGAAACCAAATCAAAACTATTCATCAGCTCCGTCATCTACTAGACCTAGAAACCAAATCAAAACCATTCATCAGCTCCGTCATCTACTAGACCTAGAAACCAAATCAAAACCATTCATCAGCTCCGTCATCTACTAGACCTAGAAACCAAATCAAAACAATTCATCAGCTCCGTCATCTACTAGACCTAGAAACCAAATCAAAACCATTCATCAGCTCCGTCATCTACTAGACCTAGAAACCAAATCAAAACTCAAACTCTCTCATGCCCTCAGTTTACCCTCATTTACAGTTTATGGTTATCATATAGCCTACATCAGAGGGCCATGACTAGCTAATATGAACACCTTCATAACTGAGACTGCATGTACATTTCTAACTAAGGTAAACAAAAAAGAATAGAACAAAGTCATTGAAAGGCTACTCCTAAATGGACATTCCATAAATTCCTGCTAAGGCCTAACATTAGTGTCGAGACTTGGTATCTATTAAAAAACATCCATATTATTGGCAACGTCCAGAAAACTGCCATTTTAGGAAGTTGGGTTTGTTTACATTTCTGAGTCAGTTTAGGATAAACACATGCTAGAAGCATCTCAGCCATTCAACCCAGACCTGCTGCAGCAGTGGGACTAGTGAGGGAGCTGACTCACTCTGATTATTAGATGTTATACTCAGACACTCTTGGGAGAATAATGGAAGTTCAAGACAATGCTTTTTTTTCTCTTACATTTTATCCTACAAAAAATAAACCAATAACTAATTATCCCTGCAGTTTTTGGGGGGATCGACTTTGTGGTCATGTTTGGTAGCAGTGGTTGATGGGGTTTATGGTCTAACTGTGCTTTTTTGTCATACTTACTGGTAGCAGTTGTTGTGGAAGCGGTTGTAGCTGCCCAGGGCAGTTAAAGCACCCAGACCAATGGCATAGGAGAAGAAGATCTGTGTGCCAGCATCGATCCACACCTAGGAACACAACATGAATATTTATGTTAAAACAATCCTTGCATATCCCTGTGCAACACATGCTGTCTGTACTGTACACACCATACCTGGGCTTCCCAGAGTTTGGACCAGTCTGGTTTCAGGTAGTACACAATCCCATCCAGCGCTCCAGGTAAGGTTACACCATGGGCCAACAGAACCACCAGGACCAGGTAAGGGAACAGAGCTGTGAAGTACACTACCTACAGGGATGGAAACAGAGCTGTGAAGTACACTACCTACAGGGATGGAAACAGAGATGTGAAGTACACTACTTACAGAGAAGGGAACAGAGCTGTGAAGTACACTACCTACAGAGAAGGAAACAGAGCTGTGAAGTACACTACCTACAGGGATGGAAACAGAGCTGTGAAGTACACTACCTACAGAGAAGGGAACAGAGCTGTGAAGTACACTACCTACAGAGAAGGGAACAGAGCTGTGAAGTACACTACCTACAGAGAAGGGAACAGAGCTGTGAAGTACACTACCTACAGGGATGGAAACAGAGATGTGAAGTACACTACTTACAGAGAAGGGAACAGAGCTGTGAAGTACACTACCTACAGGGAAGGGAACAGAGCTGTGAAGTACACTACCTACAGGGATGGAAACAGAGCTGTGAAGTACACTACCTACAGAGAAGGGAACAGAGCTGTGAAGTACACTACCTACAGAGAAGGGAACAGAGCTGTGAAGTACACTACCTACAAAGAAGGGAACAGAGCTGTGAAGTACACTACCTACAGAGAAGGGAACAGAGCTGTGAAGTACACTACCTTCAGGTAAGGAAACAGAGCTGTGAAGTACACTACCTACAGAGAAGGGAACAGAGCTGTGAAGTACACTACCTACAGAGAAGGGAACAGAGCTGTGAAGTACACTACCTACAGAGAAGGGAACAGAGCTGTGAAGTACACTACCTACAGAGAAGGGAACAGAGCTGTGAAGTACACTATCTACAGAGAAGGAAACAGAGCTGTGAAGTACACTACCTACAGAGAAGGGAACAGAGCTGTGAAGTACACTACCTACAGGGAAGGAAACAGAGCTGTGAAGTACACTACCTACAGGTAAGGGAACAGAGATGTGAAGTACACTATCTACAGGTGAGGGAACAGAGCTGTGAAGTACACTACCTACAGAGAAGGGAACAGAGCTGTGAAGTACACTACCTACAGGTAAGGGAACAGACTTGTGAAGTAGACTACCTACAGGGATGGAAACAGAGCTGTGAAGTACACTACCTACAGGGATGGAAACAGAGATGTGAAGTACACTACCTACAGGTAAGGGAACAGAGTTGTGAAGTACACTACCTACAGAGAAGGAAACAGAGATGTGAAGTACACTACCTACAGAGAAGGGAACAGAGCTGTGAAGTACACTACCTACAGGTAAGGGAACAGAGCTGTGAAGTACACTACCTACAGAGAAGGGAACAGAGCTGTGAAGTACACTACCTACAGAGAAGGGAACAGAGCTGTGAAGTACACTACCTACAGAGAAGGGAACAGAGCTGTGAAGTACACTACCTACAGAGAAGGGAACAGAGCTGTGAAGTACACTACCTACAGAGAAGGGAACAGAGCTGTGAAGTACACTACCTACAGAGAAGGGAACAGAGATGTGTAGTACACTACCTACAGAGAAGGGAACAGAGCTGTGAAGTACACTATCTACAGAGAAGGAAACAGAGCTGTGAAGTACACTACCTACAGAGAAGGGAACAGAGCTGTGAAGTACACTACCTACAGGGAAGGAAACAGAGCTGTGAAGTACACTACCTACAGGTAAGGGAACAGAGCTGTGAAGTACACTATCTACAGGAGAAGGGAACAGAGCTGTGAAGTACACTATCTACAGGTGAGGGAACAGAGCTGTGAAGTACACTACCTCCAGGTAAGGGAACAGAGCTGTGAAGTACACTATCTACAGAGAAGGAAACAGAGCTGTGAAGTACACTACCTACAGAGAAGGGAACAGAGCTGTGAAGTACACTACCTACAGAGAAGGGAACAGAGCTGTGAAGTACACTACCTACAGAGAAGGGAACAGAGATGTGAAGTACACTACCTACAGAGAAGGAAACAGAGCTGTGAAGTACACTACCTAAAGAGAAGGAAACAGAGCTGTGAAGTACACTGCCTACAGGTAAGGGAACAGACTTGTGAAGTAGACTACCTACAGGGATGGAAACAGAGCTGTGAAGTACACTACCTACAGAGAAGGGTACAGAGCTGTGAAGTACACTACCTACAGAGAAGGGAACAGAGCTGTGAAGTACACTGCCTACAGGTAAGGGAACAGACTTGTGAAGTAGACTACCTACAGGGATGGAAACAGAGCTGTGAAGTACACTACCTACAGGGATGCGAGCGGAAGCACCCCGGAGGGACGGCTGTGAAGTACACTACCTACAGGTAAGGGAACAGAGCTGGGTCCCCCGGAGGACGGCTGGAGCACTATCTACAGAGAAGGAAACAGAGCTGTGAAGTACACTACCTACAGAGAAGGGAACAGAGCTGTGAAGTACACTACCTACAGAGAAGGGAACAGAGCTGTGAAGTACACTACCTACAGTGAAGGAAACAGAGCTGTGAAGTACACTACCTACAGAGAAGGGAACAGAGCTTTGAAGTACACTACCTACAGAGAAGGGAACAGAGCTGTGAAGTACACTACCTACAGAGAAGGGAACAGAGCTGTGAAGTACACTACCTACAGGGAAGGAAACAGAGCTGTGAAGTACACTACCTACAGAGAAGGGAACAGAGCGGTGAAGTACACTACCTACAGGGATGGAAACAGAGCTGTGAAGTACACTACCTACAGGTAAGGGAACAGAGCTGTGAAGTACACTACCTACAGAGAAGGAAACAGAGATGTGAAGTACACTACCTACAGAGAAGGGAACAGAGCTGTGAAGTACACTACCTACAGAGAAGGAAACAGAGCTGTGAAGTACACTACCTACAGAGAAGGGAACAGAGCTGTGAAGTACACTACCTACAGGTAAGGGAACAGAGCTGTGAAGTACACTATCTACAGGTGAGGGAACAGAGCTGTGAAGTACACTACCTCCAGGTAAGGGAACAGACTTGTGAAGTAGACTACCTACAGGGATGGAAACAGAGCTGTGAAGTACACTACCTACAGGGATGGAAACAGAGATGTGAAGTACACTACCTACAGGTAAGGGAACAGAGCTGTGAAGTACACTACCTACAGAGAAGGAAACAGAGATGTGAAGTACACTACCTACAGAGAAGGGAACAGAGCTGTGAAGTACACTACCTACAGGGAAGGAAACAGAGCTGTGAAGTACACTACCTACAGGGATGGAAACAGAGCTGTGAAGTACACTACCTACAGAGAAGGGAACAGAGCTGTGAAGTACACTACCTACAGGGAAGGAAACAGAGCTGTGAAGTACACTACCTACAGGTAAGGGAACAGAGATGTGAAATACACTATCTACAGGTGAGGGAACAGAGCTGTGAAGTACACTATCTACAGGTGAGGGAACAGAGCTGTGAAGTACACTACCTACAGAGAAGGGAACAGAGCTGTGAAGTACACTACCTACAGGTAAGGGAACAGACTTGTGAAGTAGACTACCTACAGGGATGGAAACAGAGCTGTGAAGTACACTACCTACAGGGATGGAAACAGAGATGTGAAGTACACTACCTACAGGTAAGGGAACAGAGCTGTGAAGTACACTACCTACAGGGATGGAAACAGAGGTGTGAAGTACACTACCTACAGAGAAGGGAACAGAGCGGTGAAGTACACTACCTACAGGGAAGGAAACAGAGCTGTGAAGTACACTACCTACAGAGAAGGGAACAGAGCGGTGAAGTACACTACCTACAGAGAAGGGAACAGAGCTGTGAAGTACACTACCTACAGAGAAGGGAACAGAGCTGTGAAGTACACTACCTACAGGGAAGGAAACAGAGCTGTGAAGTACACTACCTACAGAGAAGGGAACAGAGCGGTGAAGTACACTACCTACAGGGATGGAAACAGAGCTGTGAAGTACACTACCTACAGGTAAGGGAACAGAGCTGTGATGTACACTACCTACAGAGAAGGAAACAGAGATGTGAAGTACACTACCTACAGAGAAGGGAACAGAGCTGTGAAGTACACTACCTACAGAGAAGGGAACAGAGCTGTGAAATACACTACCTACAGAGAAGGAAACAGAGCTGTGAAGTACACTACCTACAGAGAAGGGAACAGAGCTGTGAAGTACACTACCTACAGAGAAGGGAACAGAGCTGTGAAGTACACTACCTAAAGAGAAGGAAACAGAGCTGTGAAGTACACTACCTACAGAGAAGGGAACAGAGCTGTGAAGTACACTACCTACAGAGAAGGGAACAGAGCTGTGAAGTACACTACCTACAGAGAAGGGAACAGAGCTGTGAAGTACACTACCTACAGAGAAGGGAACAGAGCTGTGAAGTACACTACCTACAGGGAAGGAAACAGAGATGTGAAGTACACTACCTACAGGGATGGAAACAGAGCTGTGAAGTACACTACCTACAGAGAAGGGAACAGAGCTGTGAAGTACACTACCTACAGAGAAGGGAACAGAGCTGTGAAGTACACTACCTACAGAGAAGGGAACAGAGCTGTGAAGTACACTACCTACAGAGAAGGGAACAGAGCTGTGAAATACACTACCTACAGAGAAGGGAACAGAGCTGTGAAGTACACTACCTACAGAGAAGGGAACAGAGCAGTGAAGTACACTACCTACAGAGAAGGGAACAGAGCTGTGAAGTACACTACCTACAGAGAAGGGAACAGAGCTGTGAAGTACACTACCTACAGAGAAGTGAAACAGAGCTGTGAAGTACACTACCTACAGAGAAGGGAACAGAGCTGTGAAGTACACTACCTACAGGGAAGGAAACAGAGATGTGAAGTACACTACCTACAGAGAAGGGAACAGAGCTGTGTAGTACACTACCTACAGAGAAGGAAACAGAGCTGTGAAGTACACTACCTACAGAGAGGGAACAGACCTGTGAAGTACACTGCCTACAGAGAAGGGTACAGAGCTGTGAAGTACACTACCTACAGAGAAGGGAACAGAGCTGTGAAGTACACTACCTACAGGGAAGGAAACAGAGATGTGAAGTACACTACCTACAGGTAAGGGAACAGAGCTGTGAAGTACACTATCTACAGGTGAGGGAACAGAGCTGTGAAGTACACTACCTCCAGGTAAGGGAACAGACTTGTGAAGTAGACTACCTACAGGGATGGAAACAGAGCTGTGAAATACACTACCTACAGGGATGGAAACAGAGATGTGAAGTACACTACCTACAGGTAAGGGAACAGAGCTGTGAAGTACACTATCTACAGGTGAGGGAACAGAGCTGTGAAGTACACTACCTCCAGGTAAGGGAACAGACTTGTGAAGTAGACTACCTACAGGGATGGAAACAGAGCTGTGAAGTACACTACCTACAGGGATGGAAACAGAGATGTGAAGTACACTACCTACAGGTAAGGGAACAGAGCTGTGAAGTACACTACCTACAGAGAAGGAAACAGAGATGTGAAGTACACTACCTACAGAGAAGGGAACAGAGCTGTGAAGTACACTACCTACAAGGAAGGAAACAGAGCTGTGAAGTACACTACCTACAGGGATGGAAACAGAGCTGTGAAGTACACTACCTACAAAGAAGGGAACAGAGCTGTGAAGTACACTACCTACAGGGATGGAAACAGAGATGTGAAGTACACTACCTACAGGTAAGGGAACAGAGCTGTGAAGTACACTACCTACAGAGAAGGAAACAGAGATGTGAAGTACACTACCTACAGAGAAGGGAACAGAGCTGTGAAGTACACTACCTACAGGGATGGAAACAGAGATGTGAAGTACACTACCTACAGGTAAGGGAACAGACTTGTGAAGTAGACTACCTACAGGGATGGAAACAGAGCTGTGAAGTACACTACCTACAGGGATGGAAACAGAGATGTGAAGTACACTACCGACAGGTAAGGGAACAGAGCTGTGAAGTACACTATCTACAGAGAAGGAAACAGAGCTGTGAAGTACACTACCTACAGAGAAGGGAACAGAGCTGTGAAGTACACTACCTACAGAGAAGGGAACAGAGCTGTGAAGTACACTACCTACAGTGAAGGAAACAGAGCTGTGAAGTACACTACCTACAGAGAAGGGAACAGAGCTGTGAAGTACACTACCTACAGAGAAGGGAACAGAGCTGTGAAGTACACTACCTACAGAGAAGGGAACAGAGCTGTGAAGTACACTACCGACAGGGAAGGAAACAGAGCTGTGAAGTACACTACCTACAGGGATGGAAACAGAGCTGTGAAGTACACTACCTACAGAGAAGGGAACAGAGTGGTGAAGTACACTACCTACAGGGATGGAAACAGAGCTGTGAAGTACACTACCTACAGGTAAGGGAACAGAGCTGTGAAGTACACTACCTACAGAGAAGGAAACAGAGATGTGAAGTACACTACCTACAGAGAAGGGAACAGAGCTGTGAAGTACACTACCTACAGAGAAGGGAACAGAGCTGTGAAGTACACTACCTACAGAGAAGGAAACAGAGCTGTGAATTACACTACCTACAGAGAAGGGAACAGAGCTGTGAAGTACACTACCTACAGAGAAGGGAAGAGAGCTGTGAAGTACACTACCTAAAGAGAAGGGAACAGAGCTGTGAAGTACACTACCTACAGAGAAGGGAACAGAGCTGTGAAGTACACTACCTACAGAGAAGGGAACAGAGCTGTGAAGTACACTACCTACAGGGAAGGAAACAGAGAAGTGAAGTACACTACCTACAGGGATGGAAACAGAGCTGTGAAGTACACTACCTACAGAGAAGGGAACAGAGCTGTGAAGTACACTACCTACAGAGAAGGGAACAGAGCTGTGAAGTACACTACCTACAGAGAAGGGAACAGAGCTGTGAAGTACACTACCTACAGAGAAGGGAACAGAGCTGTGAAATACACTACCTACAGAGAAGGGAACAGAGCTGTGAAGTACACTACCTACAGAGAAGGGAACAGAGCTGTGAAGTACACTACCTACAGAGAAGGAAACAGAGAGTGAAGTACACTACCTACAGAGAAGGGAACAGAGCTGTGAAATACACTACCTACAGAGAAGTGAAACAGAGCTGTGAAGTACACTACCTACAGAGAAGGGAACAGAGCTGTGAAGTACACTACCTACAGGGAAGGAAACAGAGAGTGAAGTACACTACCTACAGAGAAGGGAACAGAGCTGTGTAGTACACTACCTACAGAGAAGGAAACAGAGCTGTGAAGTACACTACCTACAGAGAAGGAAACAGAGCTAGTGAAGTACACTACCTACAGAGAAGGGAACAGAGCTGTGAAGTACACTACCTACAGGGAAGGAAACAGAGATGTGAAGTACACTACCTACAGGTAAGGGAACAGAGCTGTGAAGTACACTATCTACAGGTGAGGGAATAGACTTGTGAAGCAGACTACCTACAGGGATGGAAACAGAGCTGTGAAGTACACTACCTACAGGGATGGAAACAGAGCTGTGAAGTACACTACCTACAGGGATGGAAACAGAGATGTGAAGTACACTACCTACAGGTAAGGGAACAGAGCTGTGAAGTACACTACCTACAGGGAAGGAAACAGAGATGTGAAGTACACTACCTACAGAGAAGGGAACAGAGCTGTGTAGTACACTACCTACAGAGAAGGAAACAGAGCTGTGAAGTACACTACCTACAGAGAGGGAACAGACCTGTGAAGTACACTGCCTACAGAGAAGGGTACAGAGCTGTGAAGTACACTACCTACAGAGAAGGGAACAGAGCTGTGAAGTACACTACCTACAGGGAAGGAAACAGAGATGTGAAGTACACTACCTACAGGTAAGGGAACAGAGCTGTGAAGTACACTATCTACAGGTGAGGGAACAGAGCTGTGAAGTACACTACCTCCAGGTAAGGGAACAGACTTGTGAAGTAGACTACCTACAGGGATGGAAACAGAGCTGTGAAATACACTACCTACAGGGATGGAAACAGAGATGTGAAGTACACTACCTACAGGTAAGGGAACAGAGCTGTGAAGTACACTATCTACAGGTGAGGGAACAGAGCTGTGAAGTACACTACCTCCAGGTAAGGGAACAGACTTGTGAAGTAGACTACCTACAGGGATGGAAACAGAGCTGTGAAGTACACTACCTACAGGGATGGAAACAGAGATGTGAAGTACACTACCTACAGGTAAGGGAACAGAGCTGTGAAGTACACTACCTACAGAGAAGGAAACAGAGATGTGAAGTACACTACCTACAGAGAAGGGAACAGAGCTGTGAAGTACACTACCTACAAGGAAGGAAACAGAGCTGTGAAGTACACTACCTACAGGGATGGAAACAGAGCTGTGAAGTACACTACCTACAAAGAAGGGAACAGAGCTGTGAAGTACACTACCTACAGGTAAGGGAACAGAGCTGTGAAGTACACTACCTACAGGGATGGAAACAGAGATGTGAAGTACACTACCGACAGGTAAGGGAACAGAGCTGTGAAGTACACTATCTACAGAGAAGGAAACAGAGCTGTGAAGTACACTACCTACAGAGAAGGGAACAGAGCTGTGAAGTACACTACCTACAGAGAAGGGAACAGAGCTGTGAAGTACACTACCTACAGTGAAGGAAACAGAGCTTTGAAGTACACTACCTACAGAGAAGGGAACAGAGCTGTGAAGTACACTACCTACAGAGAAGGGAACAGAGCTGTGAAGTACACTACCTACAGAGAAGGGAACAGAGCTGTGAAGTACACTACCGACAGGGAAGGAAACAGAGCTGTGAAGTACACTACCTACAGGGATGGAAACAGAGCTGTGAAGTACACTACCTACAGAGAAGGGAACAGAGTGGTGAAGTACACTACCTACAGGGATGGAAACAGAGCTGTGAAGTACACTACCTACAGGTAAGGGAACAGAGCTGTGAAGTACACTACCTACAGAGAAGGAAACAGAGATGTGAAGTACACTACCTACAGAGAAGGGAACAGAGCTGTGAAGTACACTACCTACAGAGAAGGGAACAGAGCTGTGAAGTACACTACCTACAGAGAAGGAAACAGAGCTGTGAATTACACTACCTACAGAGAAGGGAACAGAGCTGTGAAGTACACTACCTACAGAGAAGGGAAGAGAGCTGTGAAGTACACTACCTAAAGAGAAGGGAACAGAGCTGTGAAGTACACTACCTACAGAGAAGGGAACAGAGCTGTGAAGTACACTACCTACAGAGAAGGGAACAGAGCTGTGAAGTACACTACCTACAGGGAAGGAAACAGAGAAGTGAAGTACACTACCTACAGGGATGGAAACAGAGCTGTGAAGTACACTACCTACAGAGAAGGGAACAGAGCTGTGAAGTACACTACCTACAGAGAAGGGAACAGAGCTGTGAAGTACACTACCTACAGAGAAGGGAACAGAGCTGTGAAGTACACTACCTACAGAGAAGGGAACAGAGCTGTGAAGTACACTACCTACAGAGAAGGGAACAGAGCTGTGAAGTACACTACCTACAGAGAAGGGAACAGAGCTGTGAAGTACACTACCTACAGAGAAGGGAACAGAGCTGTGAAGTACACTACCTACAGAGAAGGGAACAGAGCTGTGAAGTACACTACCTACAGAGAAGGAAACAGAGAGTGAAGTACACTACCTACAGAGAAGGGAACAGAGCTGTGAAATACACTACCTACAGAGAAGTGAAACAGAGCTGTGAAGTACACTACCTACAGAGAAGGGAACAGAGCTGTGAAGTACACTACCTACAGGGAAGGAAACAGAGAGTGAAGTACACTACCTACAGAGAAGGGAACAGAGCTGTGTAGTACACTACCTACAGAGAAGGAAACAGAGCTGTGAAGTACACTACCTACAGAGAAGGAAACAGAGATGTGAAGTACACTACCTACAGAGAAGGGAACAGAGCTGTGAAGTACACTACCTACAGGGAAGGAAACAGAGATGTGAAGTACACTACCTACAGGTAAGGGAACAGAGCTGTGAAGTACACTATCTACAGGTGAGGGAATAGACTTGTGAAGCAGACTACCTACAGGGATGGAAACAGAGCTGTGAAGTACACTACCTACAGGGATGGAAACAGAGCTGTGAAGTACACTACCTACAGGGATGGAAACAGAGATGTGAAGTACACTACCTACAGGTAAGGGAACAGAGCTGTGAAGTACACTATCTACAGAGAAGGAAACAGAGTTGTGGAGTACACTACCTACAGAGAAGGGAACAGAGCTGTGAAGTACACTACCTACAGGGAAGGAAACAGAGATGTGAAGTACACTACCTACAGGGATGTAAACAGAGCTGTGAAGTACACTACCTACAGGGATGGAAACAGAGATGTGAAGTACACTACCTACAGGGATGGAAACAGAGCTGTGAAGTACACTACCTACAAAGAAGGGAACAGAGCTGTGAAGTACACTACCTACAGGGATGGAAACAGAGATGTGAAGTACACTACCTACAGGTAAGGGAACAGAGCTGTGAAGTACACTACCTACAGGGATGGAAACAGAGATGTGAAGTACACTACCGACAGGTAAGGGAACAGAGCTGTGAAGTACACTATCTACAGAGAAGGAAACAGAGCTGTGAAGTACACTACCTACAGAGAAGGGAACAGAGCTGTGAATAACACTACCTAAAGAGAAGGGAACAGAGCTGTGAAGTACACTACCTACAGTGAAGGAAACAGAGCTGTGAAGTACACTACCTACAGAGAAGGGAACAGAGCTGTGAAGTACACTACCTACAGAGAAGGGAACAGAGCTGTGAAGTACACTACCTACAGAGAAGGGAACAGAGCTGTGAAGTACACTACCGACAGGGAAGGAAACAGAGCTGTGAAGTACACTACCTACAGGGATGGAAACAGAGCTGTGAAGTACACTACCTACAGAGAAGGGAACAGAGTGGTGAAGTACACTACCTACAGGGATGGAAACAGAGCTGTGAAGTACACTACCTACAGGTAAGTGAACAGAGCTGTGAAGTACACTACCTACAGAGAAGGAAACAGAGATGTGAAGTACACTACCTACAGAGAAGGGAACAGAGCTGTGAAGTACACTACCTACAGAGAAGGGAACAGAGCTGTGAAGTACACTACCTACAGAGAAGGAAACAGAGCTGTGAATTACACTACCTACAGAGAAGGGAACAGAGCTGTGAAGTACACTACCTACAGAGAAGGGAAGAGAGCTGTGAAGTACACTACCTAAAGAGAAGGGAACAGAGCTGTGAAGTA
Organism: Salmo salar; assembly: GCF_965601325.2. Lineage (NCBI taxonomy): Eukaryota > Metazoa > Chordata > Actinopteri > Salmoniformes > Salmonidae > Salmo > Salmo salar. Next base: position 19,152,751 of record NC_138303.1, on the reverse strand, counting down.
CACTACCTACAGAGAAGGGAACAGAGCTGTGAAGTACACTACCTACAGAGAAGGGAACAGAGCTGTGAAGTACACTACCTACAGGGAAGGAAACAGAGAAGTGAAGTACACTACCTACAGGGATGGAAACAGAGCTGTGAAGTACACTACCTACAGAGAAGGGAACAGAGCTGTGAAGTACACTACCTACAGAGAAGGGAACAGAGCTGTGAAGTACACTACCTACAGAGAAGGGAACAGAGCTGTGAAGTACACTACCTACAGAGAAGGGAACAGAGCTGTGAAATACACTACCTACAGAGAAGGGAACAGAGCTGTGAAGTACACTACCTACAGAGAAGGGAACAGAGCTGTGAAGTACACTACCTACAGAGAAGGAAACAGAGAGTGAAGTACACTACCTACAGAGAAGGGAACAGAGCTGTGAAATACACTACCTACAGAGAAGTGAAACAGAGCTGTGAAGTACACTACCTACAGAGAAGGGAACAGAGCTGTGAAGTACACTACCTACAGGGAAGGAAACAGAGAGTGAAGTACACTACCTACAGAGAAGGGAACAGAGCTGTGTAGTACACTACCTACAGAGAAGGAAACAGAGCTGTGAAGTACACTACCTACAGAGAAGGAAACAGAGCTGTGAAGTACACTACCTACAGAGAAGGGAACAGAGCTGTGAAGTACACTACCTACAGGGAAGGAAACAGAGATGTGAAGTACACTACCTACAGGTAAGGGAACAGAGCTGTGAAGTACACTATCTACAGGTGAGGGAATAGACTTGTGAAGCAGACTACCTACAGGGATGGAAACAGAGCTGTGAAGTACACTACCTACAGGGATGGAAACAGAGCTGTGAAGTACACTACCTACAGGGATGGAAACAGAGATGTGAAGTACACTACCTACAGGTAAGGGAACAGAGCTGTGAAGTACACTATCTACAGAGAAGGAAACAGAGTTGTGGAGTACACTACCTACAGAGAAGGGAACAGAGCTGTGAAGTACACTACCTACAGGGAAGGAAACAGAGATGTGAAGTACACTACCTACAGGGATGTAAACAGAGCTGTGAAGTACACTACCTACAGGGATGGAAACAGAGATGTGAAGTACACTACCTACAGGTAAGGGAACAGAGCTGTGAAGTACACTATCTACAGAGAAGGAAACAGAGTTGTGGAGTACACTACCTACAGAGAAGGGAACAGAGCTGTGAAGTACACTACCTACAGGGATGGAAACAGAGATGTGAAGTACACTACCTACAGGTAAGGGAACAGAGCTGTGAAGTACACTACCTACAGAGAAGGGTACAGAGATGTGAAGTACACTACCTACAGAGAAGGGAACAGAGCTGTGAAGTACACTACCTACAGAGAAGGGAACAGAGCTGTGAAGTACACTACCTACAGAGAAGGGAACAGAGCTGTGAAGTACACTACCTACAGAGAAGGAAACAGAGAGTGAAGTACACTACCTACAGAGAAGGGAACAGAGCTGTGAAATACACTACCTACAGAGAAGTGAAACAGAGCTGTGAAGTACACTACCTACAGAGAAGGGAACAGAGCTGTGAAGTACACTACCTACAGAGAAGGAAACAGAGAGTGAAGTACACTACCTACAGAGAAGGGAACAGAGCTGTGTAGTACACTACCTACAGAGAAGGAAACAGAGCTGTGAAGTACACTACCTACAGAGAAGGAAACAGAGATGTGAAGTACACTACCTACAGAGAAGGGAACAGAGCTGTGAAGTACACTACCTACAGGGAAGGAAACAGAGATGTGAAGTACACTACCTACAGGTAAGGGAACAGAGCTGTGAAGTACACTATCTACAGGTGAGGGAATAGACTTGTGAAGCAGACTACCTACAGGGATGGAAACAGAGCTGTGAAGTACACTACCTACAGGGATGGAAACAGAGCTGTGAAGTACACTACCTACAGGGATGGAAACAGAGATGTGAAGTACACTACCTACAGGTAAGGGAACAGAGCTGTGAAGTACACTATCTACAGAGAAGGAAACAGAGTTGTGGAGTACACTACCTACAGAGAAGGGAACAGAGCTGTGAAGTACACTACCTACAGGGAAGGAAACAGAGATGTGAAGTACACTACCTACAGGGATGTAAACAGAGCTGTGAAGTACACTACCTACAGGGATGGAAACAGAGATGTGAAGTACACTACCTACAGGGATGGAAACAGAGCTGTGAAGTACACTACCTACAAAGAAGGGAACAGAGCTGTGAAGTACACTACCTACAGGGATGGAAACAGAGATGTGAAGTACACTACCTACAGGTAAGGGAACAGAGCTGTGAAGTACACTACCTACAGGGATGGAAACAGAGATGTGAAGTACACTACCGACAGGTAAGGGAACAGAGCTGTGAAGTACACTATCTACAGAGAAGGAAACAGAGCTGTGAAGTACACTACCTACAGAGAAGGGAACAGAGCTGTGAATAACACTACCTAAAGAGAAGGGAACAGAGCTGTGAAGTACACTACCTACAGTGAAGGAAACAGAGCTGTGAAGTACACTACCTACAGAGAAGGGAACAGAGCTGTGAAGTACACTACCTACAGAGAAGGGAACAGAGCTGTGAAGTACACTACCTACAGAGAAGGGAACAGAGCTGTGAAGTACACTACCGACAGGGAAGGAAACAGAGCTGTGAAGTACACTACCTACAGGGATGGAAACAGAGCTGTGAAGTACACTACCTACAGAGAAGGGAACAGAGTGGTGAAGTACACTACCTACAGGGATGGAAACAGAGCTGTGAAGTACACTACCTACAGGTAAGGGAACAGAGCTGTGAAGTACACTACCTACAGAGAAGGAAACAGAGATGTGAAGTACACTACCTACAGAGAAGGGAACAGAGCTGTGAAGTACACTACCTACAGAGAAGGGAACAGAGCTGTGAAGTACACTACCTACAGAGAAGGAAACAGAGCTGTGAATTACACTACCTACAGAGAAGGGAACAGAGCTGTGAAGTACACTACCTACAGAGAAGGGAAGAGAGCTGTGAAGTACACTACCTAAAGAGAAGGGAACAGAGCTGTGAAGTACACTACCTACAGAGAAGGGAACAGAGCTGTGAAGTACACTACCTACAGAGAAGGGAACAGAGCTGTGAAGTACACTACCTACAGGGAAGGAAACAGAGAAGTGAAGTACACTACCTACAGGGATGGAAACAGAGCTGTGAAGTACACTACCTACAGAGAAGGGAACAGAGCTGTGAAGTACACTACCTACAGAGAAGGGAACAGAGCTGTGAAGTACACTACCTACAGAGAAGGGAACAGAGCTGTGAAGTACACTACCTACAGAGAAGGGAACAGAGCTGTGAAATACACTACCTACAGAGAAGGGAACAGAGCTGTGAAGTACACTACCTACAGAGAAGGGAACAGAGCTGTGAAGTACACTACCTACAGAGAAGGAAACAGAGAGTGAAGTACACTACCTACAGAGAAGGGAACAGAGCTGTGAAATACACTACCTACAGAGAAGTGAAACAGAGCTGTGAAGTACACTACCTACAGAGAAGGGAACAGAGCTGTGAAGTACACTACCTACAGGGAAGGAAACAGAGAGTGAAGTACACTACCTACAGAGAAGGGAACAGAGCTGTGTAGTACACTACCTACAGAGAAGGAAACAGAGCTGTGAAGTACACTACCTACAGAGAAGGAAACAGAGCTGTGAAGTACACTACCTACAGAGAAGGGAACAGAGCTGTGAAATACACTACCTACAGGGAAGGAAACAGAGATGTGAAGTACACTACCTACAGGTAAGGGAACAGAGCTGTGAAGTACACTATCTACAGGTGAGGGAATAGACTTGTGAAGCAGACTACCTACAGGGATGGAAACAGAGCTGTGAAGTACACTACCTACAGGGATGGAAACAGAGCTGTGAAGTACACTACCTACAGGGATGGAAACAGAGATGTGAAGTACACTACCTACAGGTAAGGGAACAGAGCTGTGAAGTACACTATCTACAGAGAAGGAAACAGAGTTGTGGAGTACACTACCTACAGAGAAGGGAACAGAGCTGTGAAGTACACTACCTACAGGGAAGGAAACAGAGATGTGAAGTACACTACCTACAGGGATGTAAACAGAGCTGTGAAGTACACTACCTACAGGGATGGAAACAGAGATGTGAAGTACACTACCTACAGGTAAGGGAACAGAGCTGTGAAGTACACTACCTACAGGTAAGGGAACAGAGCTGTGAAGTACACTGCCTACAGGTAAGGGAACAGACTTGTGAAGTAGACTACCTACAGGGATGGAAACAGAGCTGTGAAGTACACTACCTACAGGGATGGAAACAGAGATGTGAAGTACACTACCTACAGGTAAGGGAACAGAGCTGTGAAGTACACTATCTACAGAGAAGGAAACAGAGCTGTGAAGTACACTACCTACAGAGAAGGGAACAGAGCTGTGAAGTACACTACCTACAGAGAAGGGAACAGAGCTGTGAAGTACACTACCTACAGGGAAGGAAACAGAGCTGTGAAGTACACTACCTACAGAGATGGGAACAGAGCGGTGAAGTACACTACCTACAGGGATGGAAACAGAGCTGTGAAGTACACTACCTACAGGTAAGGGAACAGAGCTGTGAAGTACACTACCTACAGAGAAGGGAACAGAGCTGTGAAGTACACTACCTACAGAGAAGTGAAACAGAGCTGTGAAGTACACTACCTACAGAGAAGGGAACAGAGATGTGAAGTACACTACCTACAGGGAGGGAAACAGAGATGTGAAGTACACTACCTACAGAGAAGGGAACAGAGCTGTGTAGTACACTACCTACAGAGAAGGAAACAGAGCTGTGAAGTACACTACCTACAGAGAGGGAACAGACCTGTGAAGTACACTGCCTACAGAGAAGGGTACAGAGCTGTGAAGTACACTACCTACAGAGAAGGGAACAGAGCTGTGAAGTACACTACCTACAGGGAAGGAAACAGAGATGTGAAGTACACTACCTACAGGTAAGGGAACAGAGCTGTGAAGTACACTATCTACAGGTGAGGGAACAGAGCTGTGAAGTACACTACCTCCAGGTAAGGGAACAGACTTGTGAAGTAGACTACCTACAGGGATGGAAACAGAGCTGTGAAATACACTACCTACAGGGATGGAAACAGAGATGTGAAGTACACTACCTACAGGTAAGGGAACAGAGCTGTGAAGTACACTATCTACAGGTGAGGGAACAGAGCTGTGAAGTACACTACCTCCAGGTAAGGGAACAGACTTGTGAAGTAGACTACCTACAGGGATGGAAACAGAGCTGTGAAGTACACTACCTACAGGGATGGAAACAGAGATGTGAAGTACACTACCTACAGGTAAGGGAACAGAGCTGTGAAGTACACTACCTACAGAGAAGGAAACAGAGATGTGAAGTACACTACCTACAGAGAAGGGAACAGAGCTGTGAAGTACACTACCTACAGGGATGGAAACAGAGCTGTGAAGTACACTACCTACAGGGATGGAAACAGAGCTGTGAAGTACACTACCTACAAAGAAGGGAACAGAGCTGTGAAGTACACTACCTACAGGGATGGAAACAGAGATGTGAAGTACACTACCTACAGGTAAGGGAACAGAGCTGTGAAGTACACTACCTACAGAGAAGGAAACAGAGATGTGAAGTACACTACCTACAGAGAAGGGAACAGAGCTGTGAAGTACACTACCTACAGGGATGGAAACAGAGATGTGAAGTACACTACCTACAGAGAAGGGAACAGAGCTGTGAAGTACACTACCTACAGGTAAGGGAACAGAGCTGTGAAGTACACTACCTACAGAGAAGGGAACAGAGCTGTGAAGTACACTACCTACAGAGAAGGGAACAGAGCTGTGAAGTACACTACCTACAGAGAAGGGAACAGAGCTGTGAAGTACACTACCTACAGAGAAGGGAACAGAGCTGTGAAGTACACTATCTACAGAGAAGGAAACAGAGTTGTGAAGTACACTACCTACAGAGAAGGGAACAGAGCTGTGAAGTACACTACCTACAGTGAAGGAAACAGAGCTGTGAAGTACACTACCTACAGGTAAGGGAACAGAGATGTGAAGTACACTATCTACAGGTGAGGGAACAGAGCTGTGAAGTACACTACCTACAGAGAAGGGAATAGAGCTGTGAAGTACACTACCTACAGGTAAGGGAACAGAGCTGTGAAGTACACTACCTACAGAGAAGGGAACAGAGCTGTGAAGTACACTACCTACAGTGAAGGAAACAGAGCTGTGAAGTACACTACCTACAGGTAAGGGAACAGAGATGTGAAGTACACTATCTACAGGTGAGGGAACAGAGCTGTGAAGTACACTACCTACAGAGAAGGGAATAGAGCTGTGAAGTACACTACCTACAGGTAAGGGAACAGAGCTGTGAAGTACACTATCTACAGAGAAGGAAACAGAGCTGTGAAGTACACTACCTACAGAGAAGGGAACAGAGCTGTGAAGTACACTACCTACAGGGATGGAAACAGAGATGTGAAGTACACTACCTACAGGTAAGGGAACAGAGCTGTGAAGTACACTATCTACAGAGAAGGAAACAGAGTTGTGGAGTACACTACCTACAGAGAAGGGAACAGAGCTGTGAAGTACACTACCTACAGGGATGGAAACAGAGATGTGAAGTACACTACCTACAGGTCAGGGAACAGAGCTGTGAAGTACACTACCTACAGAGAAGGGTACAGAGCTGTGAAGTACACTACCTACAGAGAAGGGAACAGAGCTGTGAAGTACACTGCCTACAGGTAAGGGAACAGACTTGTGAAGTAGACTACCTACAGGGATGGAAACAGAGCTGTGAAGTACACTACCTACAGGGATGGAAACAGAGATGTGAAGTACACTACCTACAGGTAAGGGAACAGAGCTGTGAAGTACACTATCTACAGAGAAGGAAACAGAGCTGTGAAGTACACTACCTACAGAGAAGGGAACAGAGCTGTGAAGTACACTACCTACAGAGAAGGGAACAGAGCTGTGAAGTACACTACCTACAGTGAAGGAAACAGAGCTGTGAAGTACACTACCTACAGAGAAGGGAACAGAGCTTTGAAGTACACTACCTACAGAGAAGGGAACAGAGCTGTGAAGTACACTACCTACAGAGAAGGGAACAGAGCTGTGAAGTACACTACCTACAGGGAAGGAAACAGAGCTGTGAAGTACACTACCTACAGAGAAGGGAACAGAGCGGTGAAGTACACTACCTACAGGGATGGAAACAGAGCTGTGAAGTACACTACCTACAGGTAAGGGAACAGAGCTGTGAAGTACACTACCTACAGAGAAGGGAACAGAGCTGTGAAGTACACTACCTACAGAGAAGTGAAACAGAGCTGTGAAGTACACTACCTACAGAGAAGGGAACAGAGCTGTGAAGTACACTACCTACAGGGAAGGAAACAGAGATGTGAAGAACACTACCTACAGAGAAGGGAACAGAGCTGTGTAGTACACTACCTACAGAGAAGGAAACAGAGCTGTGAAGTACACTACCTACAGAGAGGGAACAGACCTGTGAAGTACACTGCCTACAGAGAAGGGTACAGAGCTGTGAAGTACACTACCTACAGAGAAGGGAACAGAGCTGTGAAGTACACTACCTACAGGGAAGGAAACAGAGATGTGAAGTGCACTACCTACAGAGAAGGGAACAGAGCTGTGAAGTACACTATCTACAGGTGAGGGAACAGAGCTGTGAAGTACACTACCTCCAGGTAAGGGAACAGACTTGTGAAGTAGACTACCTACAGGGATGGAAACAGAGCTGTGAAATACACTACCTACAGGGATGGAAACAGAGATGTGAAGTACACTACCTACAGGTAAGGGAACAGAGCTGTGAAGTACACTATCTACAGGTGAGGGAACAGAGCTGTGAAGTACACTACCTCCAGGTAAGGGAACAGACTTGTGAAGTAGACTACCTACAGGGATGGAAACAGAGCTGTGAAGTACACTACCTACAGGGATGGAAACAGAGATGTGAAGTACACTACCTACAGGTAAGGGAACAGAGCTGTGAAGTACACTACCTACAGAGAAGGAAACAGAGATGTGAAGTACACTACCTACAGGGATGGAAACAGAGCTGTGAAGTACACTACCTACAAAGAAGGGAACAGAGCTGTGAAGTACACTACCTACAGGGATGGAAACAGAGGTGTGAAGTACACTACCTACAGGTAAGGGAACAGAGCTGTGAAGTACACTACCTACAGAGAAGGAAACAGAGATGTGAAGTACACTACCTACAGAGAAGGGAACAGAGCTGTGAAGTACACTACCTACAGGGATGGAAACAGAGATGTGAAGTACACTACCTACAGAGAAGGGAACAGAGCTGTGAAGTACACTACCTACAGGTAAGGGAACAGAGCTGTGAAGTACACTACCTACAGAGAAGGGAACAGAGCTGTGAAGTACACTACCTACAGAGAAGGGAACAGAGCTGTGAAGTACACTACCTACAGAGAAGGGAACAGAGCTGTGAAGTACACTACCTACAGAGAAGGGAACAGAGCTGTGAAGTACACTATCTACAGAGAAGGAAACAGAGTTGTGAAGTACACTACCTACAGAGAAGGGAACAGAGCTGTGAAGTACACTACCTACAGTGAAGGAAACAGAGCTGTGAAGTACACTACCTACAGGTAAGGGAACAGAGATGTGAAGTACACTATCTACAGGTGAGGGAACAGAGCTGTGAAGTACACTACCTACAGAGAAGGGAATAGAGCTGTGAAGTACACTACCTACAGGTAAGGGAACAGACTTGTGAAGTAGACTACCTACAGGGATGGAAACAGAGCTGTGAAGTACACTACCTACAGGGATGGAAACAGAGATGTGAAGTACACTACCTACAGGGATGGAAACAGAGATGTGAAGTACACTACCGACAGGTAAGGGAACAGAGCTGTGAAGTACACTACCTACAGTGAAGGAAACAGAGCTGTGAAGTACACTACCTACAAAGAAGGGAACAGAGCTGTGAAGTACACTACCTACAGTGAAGGAAACAGAGCTGTGAAGTACACTACCTACAGAGAAGGGAACAGAGCTGTGAAGTACACTACCTACAGAGAAGGGAACAGAGCTGTGAAGTACACTACCTACAGAGAAGGGAACAGAGCTGTGAAGTACACTACCGACAGGGAAGGAAACAGAGCTGTGAAGTACACTACCTACAGGGATGGAAACAGAGCTGTGAAGTACACTACCTACAGAGAAGGGAACAGAGTGGTGAAGTACACTACCTACAGGGATGGAAACAGAGCTGTGAAGTACACTACCTAAAGGTAAGGTAACAGAGCTGTGAAGTACACTACCTACAGAGAAGGAAACAGAGATGTGAAGTACACTACCTACAGAGAAGGGAACAGAGCTGTGAAGTACACTACCTACAGAGAAGGGAACAGAGCTGTGAAGTACACTACCTACAGAGAAGGAAACAGAGCTGTGAATTACACTACCTACAGAGAAGGGAACAGAGCTGTGAAGTACACTACCTACAGAGAAGGGAAGAGAGCTGTGAAGTACACTACCTAAAGAGAAGGGAACAGAGCTGTGAAGTACACTACCTACAGAGAAGGGAACAGAGCTGTGAAGTACACTACCTACAGAGAAGGGAACAGAGCTGTGAAGTACACTACCTACAGAGAAGGGAACAGAGCTGTGAAGTACACTACCTACAGAGAAGGGAACAGAGCTGTGAAGTACACTACCTACAGGGAAGGAAACAGAGAAGTGAAGTACACTACCTACAGGGATGGAAACAGAGCTGTGAAGTACACTACCTACAGAGAAGGGAACAGAGCTGTGAAGTACACTACCTACAGAGAAGGGAACAGAGCTGTGAAGTACACTACCTACAGAGAAGGGAACAGAGCTGTGAAGTACACTACCTACAGAGAAGGGAACAGAGCTGTGAAATACACTACCTACAGAGAAGGGAACAGAGCTGTGAAGTACACTACCTACAGAGAAGGGAACAGAGCTGTGAAGTACACTACCTACAGAGAAGGAAACAGAGAGTGAAGTACACTACCTACAGAGAAGGGAACAGAGCTGTGAAGTACACTACCTACAGAGAAGGGAACAGAGCTGTGAAGTACACTACCTACAGAGAAGTGAAACAGAGCTGTGAAGTACACTACCTACAGAGAAGGGAACAGAGCTGTGAAGTACACTACCTACAGGGAAGGAAACAGAGAGTGAAGTACACTACCTACAGAGAAGGGAACAGAGCTGTGTAGTACACTACCTACAGAGAAGGAAACAGAGCTGTGAAGTACACTACCTACAGAGAGGGAACAGACATGTGAAGTACACTGCCTACAGAGAAGGGTACAGAGCTGTGAAGTACACTACCTACAGAGAAGGGAACAGAGCTGTGAAGTACACTACCTACAGGGAAGGAAACAGAGATGTGAAGTACACTACCTACAGGTAAGGGAACAGAGCTGTGAAGTACACTATCTACAGGTGAGGGAATAGACTTGTGAAGCAGACTACCTACAGGGATGGAAACAGAGCTGTGAAGTACACTACCTACAGGGATGGAAACAGAGCTGTGAAGTACACTACCTACAGGGATGGAAACAGAGATGTGAAGTACACTACCTACAGGTAAGGGAACAGAGCTGTGAAGTACACTATCTACAGAGAAGGAAACAGAGTTGTGGAGTACACTACCTACAGAGAAGGGAACAGAGCTGTGAAGTACACTACCTACAGGGAAGGAAACAGAGATGTGAAGTACACTACCTACAGGGATGGAAACAGAGCTGTGAAGTACACTACCTACAGGGATGGAAACAGAGATGTGAAGTACACTACCTACAGGTAAGGGAACAGAGCTGTGAAGTACACTATCTACAGAGAAGGAAACAGAGTTGTGGAGTACACTACCTACAGAGAAGGGAACAGAGCTGTGAAGTACACTACCTACAGGTAAGGGAACAGAGCTGTGAAGTACACTACCTACAGAGAAGGAAACAGAGTTGTGGAGTACACTACCTACAGAGAAGGGAACAGAGCTGTGAAGTACACTACCTACAGAGAAGGGAAAAGAGCTGTGAAGTACACTACCTAAAGGAAAGGAAACAGAGATGTGAAGTACACTACCTACAGGGATGGAAACAGAGCTGTGAAGTACACTACCTACAGAGAAGGGAACAGAGCTGTGAAGTACACTACCTACAGAGAAGGGAACAGAGCTGTGAAGTACACTACCTACAGAGAAGGGAACAGAGCTGTGAAGTACACTACCTACAGAGAAGGGAACAGAGCTGTGAAATACACTACCTACAGAGAAGGGAACAGAGCTGTGAAGTACACTACCTACAGAGAAGGAAACAGAGCTGTGAAGTACACTACCTACAGAGAAGGGAACAGAGCTGTGAAATACACTACCTACAGAGAAGGGAACAGAGCTGTGAAGTACACTACCTACAGAGAAGGAAACAGAGCTGTGAAGTACACTACCTACAGAGAAGGGAACAGAGCTGTGAAGTACACTACCTACAGGTAAGGGAACAGAGCTGTGAAGTACACTATCTACAGGTGAGGGAACAGAGCTGTGAAGTACACTACCTCCAGGTAAGGGAACAGACTTGTGAAGTAGACTACCTACAGGGATGGAAACAGAGCTGTGAAGTACACTACCTACAGGGATGGAAACAGAGATGTGAAGTACACTACCTACAGGTAAGGGAACAGAGCTGTGAAGTACACTATCTACAGAGAAGGAAACAGAGTTGTGGAGTACACTACCTACAGAGAAGGGAACAGAGCTGTGAAGTACACTACCTACAGGGAAGGAAACAGAGATGTGAAGTACACTACCTACAGGGATGGAAACAGAGCTGTGAAGTACACTACCTACAGGGATGGAAACAGAGATGTGAAGTACACTACCTACAGGTAAGGGAACAGAGCTGTGAAGTACACTATCTACAGAGAAGGAAACAGAGTTGTGGAGTACACTACCTACAGAGAAGGGAACAGAGCTGTGAAGTACACTACCTACAGGGAAGGAAACAGAGATGTGAAGTACACTACCTACAGGGATGGAAACAGAGCTGTGAAGTACACTACCTACAGAGAAGGGAACAGAGCTGTGAAGTACACTACCTACAGAGAAGGGAACAGAGCTGTGAAGTACACTACCTACAGAGAAGGGAACAGAGCTGTGAAGTACAGTACCTACAGAGAAGGGAACAGAGCTGTGAAATACACTACCTACAGAGAAGGGAACAGAGCTGTGAAGTACACTACCTACAGAGAAGGAAACAGAGCTGTGAAGTACACTACCTACAGAGAAGGGAACAGAGCTGTGAAATACACTACCTACAGAGAAGGAAACAGAGATGTGAAGTACACTACCTACAGAGAAGGAAACAGAGCTGTGAAGTACACTACCTACAGAGAAGGGAACAGAGCTGTGAAGTACACTATCTACAGAGAAGGAAACAGAGTTGTGGAGTACACTACCTACAGAGAAGGGAACAGAGCTGTGAAGTACACTACCTACAGGGAAGGAAACAGAGATGTGAAGTACACTACCTACAGGGATGGAAACAGAGCTGTGAAGTACACTACCTACAGAGAAGGGAACAGAGCTGTGAAGTACACTACCTACAAAGAAGGGAACAGAGCTGTGAAGTACACTACCTACAGGGATGGAAACAGAGATGTGAAGTACACTACCTACAGGTAAGGGAACAGAGCTGTGAAGTACACTACCTACAGAGAAGGAAACAGAGATGTGAAGTACACTACCTACAGAGAAGGGAACAGAGCTGTGAAGTACACTACCTACAGGGATGGAAACAGAATGTGAAGTACACTACCTACAGAGAAGGGAACAGAGCTGTGAAGTACACTACCTACAGGTAAGGGAACAGAGCTGTGAAGTACACTACCTACAGAGAAGGGAACAGAGCTGTGAAGTACACTACCTACAGAGAAGGGAACAGAGCTGTGAAGTACACTACCTACAGAGAAGGGAACAGAGCTGTGAAGTACACTACCTACAGAGAAGGGAACAGAGCTGTGAAGTACACTATCTACAGAGAAGGAAACAGAGCTGTGAAGTACACTACCTACAGAGAAGGGAACAGAGCTGTGAAGTACACTACCTACAGGGAAGGAAACAGAGCTGTGAAGTACACTACCTACAGGTAAGGGAACAGAGATGTGAAGCACACTATCTACAGGTGAGGGAACAGAGCTGTGAAGTACACTATCTACAGGTGAGGGAATAGAGCTGTGAAGTACACTACCTACAGAGAAGGGAATAGAGCTGTGAAGTACACTACCTACAGGTAAGGGAACAGACTTGTGAAGTAGACTACCTACAGGGATGGAAACAGAGCTGTGAAGTACACTACCTACAGGGATGGAAACAGAGATGTGAAGTACACTACCGACAGGTAAGGGAACAGAGCTGTGAAGTACACTATCTACAGAGAAGGAAACAGAGCTGTGAAGTACACTACCTACAGAGAAGGGAACAGAGCTGTGAAGTACACTACCTACAGAGAAGGGAACAGAGCTGTGAAGTACACTACCTACAGTGAAGGAAACAGAGCTGTGAAGTACACTACCTACAGAGAAGGGAACAGAGCTTTGAAGTACACTACCTACAGAGAAGGGAACAGAGCTGTGAAGTACACTACCTACAGAGATGGAAACAGAGCTGTGAAGTACACTACCTACAGGTAAGGGAACAGAGCTGTGAAGTACACTACCTACAGAGAAGGAAACAGAGATGTGAAGTACACTACCTACAGAGAAGGGAACAGAGCTGTGAAGTAGACTACCTACAGGGATGGAAACAGAGTGTGAAGTACACTACCTACAGGGATGGAAACAGAGATGTGAAGTACACTACCGACAGGTAAGGGAACAGAGCTGTGAAGTACACTATCTACAGAGAAGGAAACAGAGCTGTGAAGTACACTACCTACAGAGAAGGGAACAGAGCTGTGAAGTACACTACCTACAGAGAAGGGAACAGAGCTGTGAAGTACACAACCTACAGAGAAGGGAACAGAGCTGTAAAGTACACTACCTACAGAGAAGGGAACAGAGCTGTGAAGTACACTACCTACAGAGAAGGGAACAGAGCTGTGAAGTACACTACCTACAGGGAAGGAAACAGAGAAGTGAAGTACACTACCTACAGGGATGGAAACAGAGCTGTGAAGTACACTACCTACAGAGAAGGGAACAGAGCTGTGAAGTACACTACCTACAGAGAAGGGAACAGAGCTGTGAAATACACTACCTACAGAGAAGGGAACAGAGCTGTGAAGTACACTACCTACAGAGAAGGGAACAGAGCTGTGAAATACACTACCTACAGAGAAGGGAACAGAGCTGTGAAGTACACTACCTACAGAGAAGGAAACAGAGCTGTGAAGTACACTACCTACAGAGAAGGGAACAGAGCTGTGAAGTACACTACCTACAGAGAAGGGAAGAGAGCTGTGAAGTACACTACCTAAAGAGAAGGAAACAGAGCTGTGAAGTACACTACCTACAGAGAAGGGAACAGAGCTGTGAAGTACACTACCTACAGAGAAGGGAACAGAGCTGTAAAGTACACTACCTACAGGTGAGGGAACAGAGCTGTGAAATACACTACCTCCAGGTAAGGGAACAGACTTGTGAAGTAGACTACCTACAGGGATGGAAACAGAGCTGTGAAGTACACTACCTACAGGGATGGAAACAGAGATGTGAAGTACACTACCTAAGGGTAAGGGAACAGAGCTGTGAAGTACACTATCTACAGAGAAGGAAACAGAGTTGTGGAGTACACTACCTACAGAGAAGAGAACAGAGCTGTGAAGTACACTACCTACAGAGAAGGGAACAGAGCTGTGAAGTACACTACCTACAGAGAAGGGAACAGAGCTGTGAAGTACACTACCTACAGGGATGGAAACAGAGCTGTGAAGTACACTACCTACAGGTAAGTGAACAGAGCTGTGAAGTACACTACCTACAGAGAAGGGAACAGAGCTGTGAAGTACACTACCTACAGAGAAGGGAACAGAGCTGTGAAGTACACTACCTACAGAGAAGGAAACAGAGCTGTGAAGTACACTACCTACAGAGAAGGGAACAGAGCTGTGAAGTACACTACCTACAGGTAAGGGAACAGAGCTGTGAAGTACACTACCTACAGAGAAGGAAACAGAGATGTGAAGTACACTACCTACAGAGAAGGGAACAGAGCTGTGAAGTACACCACCTACAGGGAAGGAAACAGAGCTGTGAAGTACACTACCTACAGGGATGGAAACAGAGCTGTGAAGTACACTACCTACAGAGAAGGGAACAGAGCTGTGAAGTACACTACCTACAGAGAAGGGAACAGAGCTGTGAAGTACACTACCTACAGAGAAGGGAACAGAGCTGTGAAATACACTACCTACAGAGAAGGGAACAGAGCTGTGAAATACACTACCTACAGAGAAGGGAACAGAGCTGTGAAGTACACTACCTAGAGAGAAGGGAACAGAGCTGTGAAGTACACTACCTACAGAGAAGGGAACAGAGCTGTGAAGTACACTACCTACAGAGAAGGAAACAGAGCTGTGAAGTACACTACCTACAGAGAAGGGAACAGAGCTGTGAAGTACACTACCTACAGAGAAGGGAACAGAGCTGTGAAGAACACTACCTACAGGGAAGGGAACAGAGCTGTGAAGTACACTACCTACAGAGAAGGGAACAGAGCTGTGAAGTACACTACCTACAGAGAAGGGAACAGAGCTGTGAAGTACACTACCTACAGGGAAGGAAACAGAGATGTGAAGTACACTACCTACAGGGATGGAAACAGAGCTGTGAAGTACACTACCTACAGAGAAGGGAACAGAGCTGTGAAGTACACTACCTACAGGGATGGAAACAGAGATGTGAAGTACACTACCTACAGGTAAGGGAACAGAGCTGTGAAGTACACTACCTACAGAGAAGGAAACAGAGATGTGAAGTACACTACCTACAGAGAAGGGAACAGAGCTGTGAAGTACACTACCTACAGGGATGGAAACAGAATGTGAAGTACACTACCTACAGAGAAGGGAACAGAGCTGTGAAGTACACTACCTACAGGTAAGGGAACAGAGCTGTGAAGTACACTACCTACAGAGAAGGGAACAGAGCTGTGAAGTACACTACCTACAGAGAAGGGAACAGAGCTGTGAAGTACACTACCTACAGAGAAGGGAACAGAGCTGTGAAGTACACTACCTACAGAGAAGGGAACAGAGCTGTGAAGTACACTATCTACAGAGAAGGAAACAGAGCTGTGAAGTACACTACCTACAGAGAAGGGAACAGAGCTGTGAAGTACACTACCTACAGGGAAGGAAACAGAGCTGTGAAGTACACTACCTACAGGTAAGGGAACAGAGATGTGAAGCACACTATCTACAGGTGAGGGAACAGAGCTGTGAAGTACACTATCTACAGGTGAGGGAATAGAGCTGTGAAGTACACTACCTACAGAGAAGGGAATAGAGCTGTGAAGTACACTACCTACAGGTAAGGGAACAGACTTGTGAAGTAGACTACCTACAGGGATGGAAACAGAGCTGTGAAGTACACTACCTACAGGGATGGAAACAGAGATGTGAAGTACACTACCGACAGGTAAGGGAACAGAGCTGTGAAGTACACTATCTACAGAGAAGGAAACAGAGCTGTGAAGTACACTACCTACAGAGAAGGGAACAGAGCTGTGAAGTACACTACCTACAGAGAAGGGAACAGAGCTGTGAAGTACACTACCTACAGTGAAGGAAACAGAGCTGTGAAGTACACTACCTACAGAGAAGGGAACAGAGCTTTGAAGTACACTACCTACAGAGAAGGGAACAGAGCTGTGAAGTACACTGCCTACAGAGAAGGGTACAGAGCTGTGAAGTACACTACCTACAGAGAAGGGAACAGAGCTGTGAAGTACACTACCTACAGGGAAGGAAACAGAGATGTGAAGTACACTACCTACAGGTAAGGGAACAGAGCTGTGAAGTACACTATCTACAGGTGAGGGAATAGACTTGTGAAGCAGACTACCTACAGGGATGGAAACAGAGCTGTGAAGTACACTACCTACAGGGATGGAAACAGAGATGTGAAGTACACTACCTACAGAGAAGGGAACAGAGCTGTGAAGTACACTACCTACAGGGAAGGAAACAGAGATGTGAAGTACACTACCTACAGGGATGGAAACAGAGGTGTGAAGTACACTACCTACAGAGAAGGGAACAGAGCTGTGAAGTACACTACCTACAGAGAAGGGAACAGAGCTGTGAAGTACACTACCTACAGAGAAGGGAACAGAGCTGTGAAGTACACTACCTACAGAGAAGGGAACAGAGCTGTGAAATACACTACCTACAGAGAAGGGAACAGAGCTGTGAAGTACACTACCTACAGAGAAGGAAACAGAGCTGTGAAGTACACTACCTACAGAGAAGGGAACAGAGCTGTGAAGTACACTACCTACAGGGAAGGGAACAGAGCTGTGAAGTACACTACCTACAGAGAAGTGAAACAGAGCTCTGAAGTACACTACCTACAGAGAAGGGAACAGAGCTGTGAAGTACACTACCTACAGGGAAGGAAACAGAGATGTGAAGTACACTACCTACAGAGAAGGGAACAGAGCTGTGTAGTACACTACCTACAGAGAAGGAAACAGAGGTGTGAAGTACACTACCTACAGAGAGGGAACAGAGCTGTGAAGTACACTGCCTACAGAGAAGGGTACAGAGCTGTGAAGTACACTACCTACAGAGAAGGGAACAGAGCTGTGAAGTACACTACCTACAGGGAAGGAAACAGAGATGTGAAGTACACTACCTACAGGTAAGGGAACAGAGCTGTGAAGTACACTATCTACAGGTGAGGGAACAGAGCTGTGAAGTACACTACCTCCAGGTAAGGGAACAGACTTGTGAAGTAGACTACCTACAGGGATGGAAACAGAGCTGTGAAGTACACTACCTACAGGGATGGAAACAGAGATGTGAAGTACACTACCTAAGGGTAAGGGAACAGAGCTGTGAAGTACACTATCTACAGAGAAGGAAACAGAGTTGTGGAGTACACTACCTACAGAGAAGAGAACAGAGCTGTGAAGTACACTACCTACAGAGAAGGGAACAGAGCTGTGAAGTACACTACCTACAGAGAAGGGAACAGAGCTGTGAAGTACACTACCTACAGAGAAGGAAACAGAGATGTGAAGTACACTACCTACAGAGAAGGGAACAGAGCTGTGAAGTACACCACCTACAGGGAAGGAAACAGAGCTGTGAAGTACACTACCTACAGGGATGGAAACAGAGCTGTGAAGTACACTACCTACAGAGAAGGGAACAGAGCTGTGAAGTACACTACCTACAGAGAAGGGAACAGAGCTGTGAAGTACACTACCTACAGAGAAGGGAACAGAGCTGTGAAATACACTACCTACAGAGAAGGGAACAGAGCTGTGAAATACACTACCTACAGAGAAGGGAACAGAGCTGTGAAGTACACTACCTAGAGAGAAGGGAACAGAGCTGTGAAGTACACTACCTACAGAGAAGGGAAAAGAGCTGTGAAGTACACTACCTACAGAGAAGGAAACAGAGCTGTGAAGTACACTACCTACAGAGAAGGGAACAGAGCTGTGAAGTACACTACCTACAGAGAAGGGAACAGAGCTGTGAAGAACACTACCTACAGGGAAGGGAACAGAGCTGTGAAGTACACTACCTACAGAGAAGGGAACAGAGCTGTGAAGTACACTACCTACAGAGAAGGGAACAGAGCTGTGAAGTACACTACCTACAGAGAAGGGAACAGAGCTGTGAAGTACACTACCTACAGAGAAGGGAACAGAGCTGTGAAGTACACTACCTACAGGTAAGGGAACAGAGCTGTGAAGTACACTACCTACAGAGAAGGAAACAGAGATGTGAAGTACACTACCTACAGAGAAGGGAACAGAGCTGTGAAGTACACTACCTACAGAGAAGGAAACAGAGATGTGAAGTACACTACCTACAGAGAAGGGAACAGAGCTGTGAAGTACACTACCTACAGAGAAGTAAACAGAGATGTGAAGTACACTACCTAAAGAGAAGGAAACAGAGCTGTGAAGTACACTACCTACAGAGAAGGGAACAGAGCTGTGAAGTACACTACCACCAGAGAAGGAAACAGAGCTGTGAAGTACACTACCTACAGAGAAGGGAACAGAGCTGTGAAATACACTACCTACAGAGAAGGGAACAGAGCTGTGAAGTACACTATCTACAGAGAAGGGAAAAGAGATGTGAAGTACACTACCTACAGAGAAGGGAAAAGAGATGTGAAGTACACTACCTACAGAGAAGGGAACAGAGCTGTGAAGTACACTACCTACAGAGAAGGAAACAGAGCTGTGAAGTACACTACCTACAGAGAAGGGAAAAGAGATGTGAAGTACACTACCTACAGAGAAGGGAACAGAGCTGTGTAGTACACTACCTACAGAGAAGGGAACAGAGCTGTGAAGTACACTACCTACAGGTGAGGGAACAGAGCTGTGTAGTACACTACCTACAGAGAAGGGTACAGAGCTGTGAAGTACACTACCTACTGAGAAGGGAACAGAGCTGTGAAGTACACTACCTACAGGGAAGGAAACAGAGATGTGAAGTACACTACCTACAGGTAAGGGAACAGAGCTGTGAAGTACACTATCTACAGGTGAGGGAACAGAGCTGTGAAGTACACTACCTCCAGGTAAGGGAACAGACTTGTGAAGTAGACTACCTACAGGGATGGAAACAGAGCTGTGAAGTACACTACCTACAGGGATGGAAACAGAGATGTGAAGTACACTACCTACAGGTAAGGGAACAGAGCTGTGAAGTACACTACCTACAGAGAAGGAAACAGAGATGTGAAGTACACTACCTAAAGAGAAGGGAACAGAGCTGTGAAGTACACTACCTACAGAGAAGGGAACAGAGCTGTGAAGTACACTACCTACAGGTAAGGGAACAGAGCTGTGAAGTACACTATCTACAGGTGAGGGAACAGAGCTGTGAAGTACACTACCTCCAGGTAAGGGAACAGACTTGTGAAGTAGACTACCTACAGGGATGGAAACAGAGCTGTGAAGTACACTACCTACAGGGATGGAAACAGAGATGTGAAGTACACTACCTACAGGTAAGGGAACAGAGCTGTGAAGTACACTACCTACAGAGAAGGAAACAGAGATGTGAAGTACACTACCTACAGGGATGGAAACAGAGCTGTGAAGTACACTACCTACAAAGAAGGGAACAGAGCTGTGAAGTACACTACCTACAGAGAAGGAAACAGAGATGTGAAGTACACTACCTACAGGGATGGAAACAGAGCTGTGAAGTACACTACCTAAAGAGAAGGGAACAGAGCTGTGAAGTACACTACCTACAGGGAAGGAAACAGAGCTGTGAAGTACACTACCTACAGGGATGGAAACAGAGATGTGAAGTACACTACCTACAAAGAAGGGAACAGAGCTGTGAAGTACACTACCTACAGGGATGGAAACAGAGATGTGAAGTACACTACCTACAGGTAAGGGAACAGAGCTGTGAAGTACACTACCACCAGAGAAGGAAACAGAGCTGTGAAGTACACTACCACCAGAGAAGGAAACAGAGCTGTGAAGTACACTACCTACAGAGAAGGGAACAGAGCTGTGAAGTACACTACCACCAGAGAAGGGAACAGAGCTGTGAAGTACACTACCTACAGGGAAGGGAACAGAGCTGTGAAATACACTACCTACAGAGAAGGGAACAGAGCTGTGAAGTACACTACCTACAGGTAAGGGAACAGAGCTGTGAAGTACACTACCTACAGAGAAGGAAACAGAGATGTGAAGTACACTACCTACAGAGAAGGGAACAGAGCTGTGAAGTACACTACCTACAGAGAAGGGAACAGAGCTGTGAAGTACACTACCTACAGGTGAGGGAACAGAGCTGTGTAGTACACTACCTACAGAGAGGGAACAGAGCTGTGAAGTACACTGCCTACAGAGAAGGGTACAGAGCTGTGAAGTACACTACCTACAGAGAAGGGAACAGAGCTGTGAAGTACACTACCTACAGGGATGGAAACAGAGATGTGAAGTACACTACCTACAGGTAAGGGAACAGAGCTGTGAAGTACACTACCTACAGAGAAGGAAACAGAGATGTGAAGTACACTACCTAAAGAGAAGGGAACAGAGCTGTGAAGTACACTACCTACAGAGAAGGGAACAGAGCTGTGAAGTACACTACCTACAGGTAAGGGAACAGAGCTGTGAAGTACACTATCTACAGGTGAGGGAACAGAGCTGTGAAGTACACTACCTCCAGGTAAGGGAACAGACTTGTGAAGTAGACTACCTACAGGGATGGAAACAGAGCTGTGAAGTACACTACCTACAGGGATGGAAACAGAGATGTGAAGTACACTACCTACAGGTAAGGGAACAGAGCTGTGAAGTACACTACCTACAGAGAAGGAAACAGAGATGTGAAGTACACTACCTACAGGGATGGAAACAGAGCTGTGAAGTACACTACCTACAAAGAAGGGAACAGAGCTGTGAAGTACACTACCTACAGAGAAGGAAACAGAGATGTGAAGTACACTACCTACAGGGATGGAAACAGAGCTGTGAAGTACACTACCTAAAGAGAAGGGAACAGAGCTGTGAAGTACACTACCTACAGGGAAGGAAACAGAGCTGTGAAGTACACTACCTACAGGGATGGAAACAGAGATGTGAAGTACACTACCTACAAAGAAGGGAACAGAGCTGTGAAGTACACTACCTACAGGGATGGAAACAGAGATGTGAAGTACACTACCTACAGGTAAGGGAACAGAGCTGTGAAGTACACTACCACCAGAGAAGGAAACAGAGCTGTGAAGTACACTACCACCAGAGAAGGAAACAGAGCTGTGAAGTACACTACCTACAGAGAAGGGAACAGAGCTGTGAAGTACACTACCACCAGAGAAGGGAACAGAGCTGTGAAGTACACTACCTACAGGGAAGGGAACAGAGCTGTGAAATACACTACCTACAGAGAAGGGAACAGAGCTGTGAAGTACACTACCTACAGGTAAGGGAACAGAGCTGTGAAGTACACTACCTACAGAGAAGGAAACAGAGATGTGAAGTACACTACCTACAGAGAAGGGAACAGAGCTGTGAAGTACACTACCTACAGAGAAGGGAACAGAGCTGTGAAGTACACTACCTACAGAGAAGTAAACAGAGATGTGAAGTACACTACCTAAAGAGAAGGAAACAGAGCTGTGAAGTACACTACCTACAGAGAAGGGAACAGAGCTGTGAAGTACACTATCTACAGAGAAGGGAACAGAGCTGTGAAGTACACTACCTACAGGTAAGGGAACAGAGCTGTGAAGTACACTACCTACAGAGAAGGGAACAGAGCTGTGAAGTACACTATCTACAGAGAAGGGAACAGAGCTGTGAAGTACACTACCTACAGAGAAGGAAACAGAGAAGTGAAGTACACTACCACCAGAGAAGGGAACAGAGCTGTGAAGTACACTACCTACAGGGAAGGGAACAGAGCTGTGAAGTACACTACCACCAGAGAAGGAAACAGAGCTGTGAAGTACACTACCACCAGAGAAGGAAACAGAGATGTGAAGTACACTACCTAAAGAGAAGGGAACAGAGCTGTGAAGTACACTACCTACAGAGAAGGGAACAGAGCTGTGAAGTACACTACCTACAGGTAAGGGAACAGAGCTGTGAAGTACACTATCTACAGGTGAGGGAACAGAGCTGTGAAGTACACTACCTCCAGGTAAGGGAACAGACTTGTGAAGTAGACTACCTACAGGGATGGAAACAGAGCTGTGAAGTACACTACCTACAGGGATGGAAACAGAGATGTGAAGTACACTACCTACAGGTAAGGGAACAGAGCTGTGAAGTACACTACCTACAGAGAAGGAAACAGAGATGTGAAGTACACTACCTACAAAGAAGGGAACAGAGCTGTGAAGTACACTACCTACAGAGAAGGAAACAGAGATGTGAAGTACACTACCTACAGGGATGGAAACAGAGCTGTGAAGTACACTACCTAAAGAGAAGGGAACAGAGCTGTGAAGTACACTACCTACAGGGAAGGAAACAGAGCTGTGAAGTACACTACCTACAGGGATGGAAACAGAGCTGTGAAGTACACTACCTACAAAGAAGGGAACAGAGCTGTGAAGTACACTACCTACAGGGATGGAAACAGAGATGTGAAGTACACTACCTACAGGGATGGAAACAGAGATGTGAAGTACACTACCTACAGGTAAGGGAACAGAGCTGTGAAGTACACTATCTACAGAGAAGGAAACAGAGATGTGGAGTACACTACCTACAGAGAAGGGAACAGAGCTGTGAAGTACACTACCTACAGGGAAGGAAACAGAGATGTGAAGTACACTACCTACAGGGATGGAAACAGAGCTGTGAAGTACACTACCTACAGAGAAGGGAACAGAGCTGTGAAGTACACTACCTACAGAGAAGGGAACAGAGCTGTGAAGTACACTACCTACAGAGAAGGGAACAGAGCTGTGAAGTACACTACCTACAGAGAAGGGAACAGAGCTGTGAAATACACTACCTACAGAGAAGGGAACAGAGCTGTGAAGTACACTACCTACAGAGAAGGAAACAGAGCTGTGAAGTACACTACCTACAGAGAAGGGAACAGAGCTGTGAAATACACTACCTACAGAGAAGGCAACAGAGCTGTGAAGTACACTACCTACAGAGAAGGAAACAGAGCTGTGAAGTACACTACCTACAGAGAAGGGAACAGAGCTGTGAAGTACACTACCTACAGAGAAGGGAACAGAGCTGTGAAGTACACTACCTACAGAGAAGTGAAACAGAGCTGTGAAGTACACTAGCTACAGAGAAGGGAACAGAGCTGTGAAGTACACTACCTACAGGGAAGGAAACAGAGCTGTGAAGTACACTACCTAAAGAGAAGGGAACAGAGCTGTGAAGTACACTACCTACAGAGAAGGAAACAGAGCTGTGAAGTACACTACCTACAGGGATGGAAACAGAGCTGTGAAGTACACTACCTAAAGAGAAGGGAACAGAGCTGTGAAGTACACTACCTACAGGGAAGGAAACAGAGCTGTGAAGTACACTACCTACAGGGATGGAAACAGAGCTGTGAAGTACACTAGCTACAGAGAAGGGAACAGAGCTGTGAAGTACACTACCTACAGGGAAGGAAACAGAGATGTGAAGTACACTACCTACAGAGAAGGGAACAGAGCTGTGTAGTACACTACCTACAGAGAAGGAAACAGAGCTGTGAAGTACACTACCTACAGAGAGGGAACAGAGCTGTGAAGTACACTGCCTACAGAGAAGGGTACAGAGCTGTGAAGTACACTACCTACAGAGAAGGGAACAGAGCTGTGAAGTACACTACCTACAGGGAAGGAAACAGAGATGTGAAGTACACTACCTACAGGTAAGGGAACAGAGCTGTGAAGTACACTATCTACAGGTGAGGGAACAGAGCTGTGAAGTACACTACCTCCAGGTAAGGGAACAGACTTGTGAAGTAGACTACCTACAGGGATGGAAACAGAGCTGTGAAGTACACTACCTACAGGGATGGAAACAGAGCTGTGAAGTACACTACCTAAGGTTAAGGGAACAGAGCTGTGAAGTACACTATCTACAGAGAAGGAAACAGAGTTGTGGAGTACACTACCTACTGAGAAGGGAACAGAGCTGTGAAGTACACTACCTACAGAGAAGGGAACAGAGCTGTGAAGTACACTACCTACAGAGAAGGAAACAGAGCTGTGAAGTACACTACCTACAGAGAAGGGAACAGAGCTGTGAAGTACACTACCTACAGAGAAGGGAACAGAGCTGTGAAGTACACTACCTACAGAGAAGGAAACAGAGCTGTGAAGTACACTACCTACAGAGAAGGGAACAGAGCTGTGAAGTACACTACCTACAGGTAAGGGAACAGAGCTGTGAAGTACACTACCTACAGAGAAGGAAACAGAGATGTGAAGTACACTACCTACAGAGAAGGGAACAGAGCTGTGAAGTACACCACCTACAGGGAAGGAAACAGAGCTGTGAAGTACACTACCTACAGGGATGGAAACAGAGCTGTGAAGTACACTACCTACAGAGAAGGGAACAGAGCTGTGAAGTACACTACCTACAGAGAAGGGAACAGAGCTGTGAAGTACACTATCTACAGAGAAGGGAAAAGAGATGTGAAGTACACTACCTACAGAGAAGGGAAAAGAGATGTGAAGTACACTACCTACAGAGAAGGGAACAGAGCTGTGAAGTACACTACCTACAGAGAAGGAAACAGAGCTGTGAAGTACACTACCTACAGAGAAGGGAAAAGAGATGTGAAGTACACTACCTACAGAGAAGGGAACAGAGCTGTGTAGTACACTACCTACAGAGAAGGGAACAGAGCTGTGAAGTACACTACCTACAGGTGAGGGAACAGAGCTGTGTAGTACACTACCTACAGAGAGGGAACAGAGCTGTGAAGTACACTGCCTACAGAGAAGGGTACAGAGCTGTGAAGTACACTACCTACTGAGAAGGGAACAGAGCTGTGAAGTACACTACCTACAGGGAAGGAAACAGAGATGTGAAGTACACTACCTACAGGTAAGGGAACAGAGCTGTGAAGTACACTATCTACAGGTGAGGGAACAGAGCTGTGAAGTACACTACCTCCAGGTAAGGGAACAGACTTGTGAAGTAGACTACCTACAGGGATGGAAACAGAGCTGTGAAGTACACTACCTACAGAGAAGGGAAAAGAGATGTGAAGTACACTACCTACAGAGAAGGGAACAGAGCTGTGAAGTACACTACCTACAGAGAAGGGAACAGAGCTGTGAAATACACTACCTACAGAGAAGGGAACAGAGCTGTGAAGTACACTACCTACAGAGAAGGAAACAGAGCTGTGAAGTACACTACCTACAGAGAAGGGAACAGAGCTGTGAAATACACTACCTACAGAGAAGGCAACAGAGCTGTGAAGTACACTACCTACAGAGAAGGAAACAGAGCTGTGAAGTACACTACCTACAGAGAAGGGAACAGAGCTGTGAAGTACACTACCTACAGAGAAGGGAACAGAGCTGTGAAGTACACTACCTACAGAGAAGTGAAACAGAGCTGTGAAGTACACTAGCTACAGAGAAGGGAACAGAGCTGTGAAGTACACTACCTACAGGGAAGGAAACAGAGCTGTGAAGTACACTACCTAAAGAGAAGGGAACAGAGCTGTGAAGTACACTACCTACAGAGAAGGAAACAGAGCTGTGAAGTACACTACCTACAGTGATGGAAACAGAGCTGTGAAGTACACTACCTAAAGAGAAGGGAACAGAGCTGTGAAGTACACTACCTACAGGGAAGGAAACAGAGCTGTGAAGTACACTACCTACAGGGATGGAAACAGAGCTGTGAAGTACACTAGCTACAGAGAAGGGAACAGAGCTGTGAAGTACACTACCTACAGGGAAGGAAACAGAGATGTGAAGTACACTACCTACAGAGAAGGGAACAGAGCTGTGTAGTACACTACCTACAGAGAAGGAAACAGAGCTGTGAAGTACACTACCTACAGAGAGGGAACAGAGCTGTGAAGTACACTGCCTACAGAGAAGGGTACAGAGCTGTGAAGTACACTACCTACAGAGAAGGGAACAGAGCTGTGAAGTACACTACCTACAGGGAAGGAAACAGAGATGTGAAGTACACTACCTACAGGTAAGGGAACAGAGCTGTGAAGTACACTATCTACAGGTGAGGGAACAGAGCTGTGAAGTACACTACCTCCAGGTAAGGGAACAGACTTGTGAAGTAGACTACCTACAGGGATGGAAACAGAGCTGTGAAGTACACTACCTACAGGGATGGAAACAGAGCTGTGAAGTACACTACCTAAGGTTAAGGGAACAGAGCTGTGAAGTACACTATCTACAGAGAAGGAAACAGAGTTGTGGAGTACACTACCTACTGAGAAGGGAACAGAGCTGTGAAGTACACTACCTACAGAGAAGGGAACAGAGCTGTGAAGTACACTACCTACAGAGAAGGAAACAGAGCTGTGAAGTACACTACCTACAGAGAAGGGAACAGAGCTGTGAAGTACACTACCTACAGAGAAGGGAACAGAGCTGTGAAGTACACTACCTACAGAGAAGGAAACAGAGCTGTGAAGTACACTACCTACAGAGAAGGGAACAGAGCTGTGAAGTACACTACCTACAGGTAAGGGAACAGAGCTGTGAAGTACACTACCTACAGAGAAGGAAACAGAGATGTGAAGTACACTACCTACAGAGAAGGGAACAGAGCTGTGAAGTACACCACCTACAGGGAAGGAAACAGAGCTGTGAAGTACACTACCTACAGGGATGGAAACAGAGCTGTGAAGTACACTACCTACAGAGAAGGGAACAGAGCTGTGAAGTACACTACCTACAGAGAAGGGAACAGAGCTGTGAAGTACACTATCTACAGAGAAGGGAAAAGAGATGTGAAGTACACTACCTACAGAGAAGGGAAAAGAGATGTGAAGTACACTACCTACAGAGAAGGGAACAGAGCTGTGAAGTACACTACCTACAGAGAAGGAAACAGAGCTGTGAAGTACACTACCTACAGAGAAGGGAAAAGAGATGTGAAGTACACTACCTACAGAGAAGGGAACAGAGCTGTGTAGTACACTACCTACAGAGAAGGGAACAGAGCTGTGAAGTACACTACCTACAGGTGAGGGAACAGAGCTGTGTAGTACACTACCTACAGAGAGGGAACAGAGCTGTGAAGTACACTGCCTACAGAGAAGGGTACAGAGCTGTGAAGTACACTACCTACTGAGAAGGGAACAGAGCTGTGAAGTACACTACCTACAGGGAAGGAAACAGAGATGTGAAGTACACTACCTACAGGTAAGGGAACAGAGCTGTGAAGTACACTATCTACAGGTGAGGGAACAGAGCTGTGAAGTACACTACCTCCAGGTAAGGGAACAGACTTGTGAAGTAGACTACCTACAGGGATGGAAACAGAGCTGTGAAGTACACTACCTACAGGGATGGAAACAGAGATGTGAAGTACACTACCTACAGGTAAGGGAACAGAGCTGTGAAGTACACTACCTACAGAGAAGGAAACAGAGATGTGAAGTACACTACCTAAAGAGAAGGGAACAGAGCTGTGAAGTACACTACCTACAGAGAAGGGAACAGAGCTGTGAAGTACACTACCTACAGGTAAGGGAACAGAGCTGTGAAGTACACTATCTACAGGTGAGGGAACAGAGCTGTGAAGTACACTACCTCCAGGTAAGGGAACAGACTTGTGAAGTAGACTACCTACAGGGATGGAAACAGAGCTGTGAAGTACACTACCTACAGGGATGGAAACAGAGATGTGAAGTACACTACCTACAGGTAAGGGAACAGAGCTGTGAAGTACACTACCTACAGAGAAGGAAACAGAGATGTGAAGTACACTACCTACAGGGATGGAAACAGAGCTGTGAAGTACACTACCTACAAAGAAGGGAACAGAGCTGTGAAGTACACTACCTACAGAGAAGGAAACAGAGATGTGAAGTACACTACCTACAGGGATGGAAACAGAGCTGTGAAGTACACTACCTAAAGAGAAGGGAACAGAGCTGTGAAGTACACTACCTACAGGGAAGGAAACAGAGCTGTGAAGTACACTACCTACAGGGATGGAAACAGAGATGTGAAGTACACTACCTACAAAGAAGGGAACAGAGCTGTGAAGTACACTACCTACAGGGATGGAAACAGAGATGTGAAGTACACTACCTACAGGTAAGGGAACAGAGCTGTGAAGTACACTACCACCAGAGAAGGAAACAGAGCTGTGAAGTACACTACCACCAGAGAAGGAAACAGAGCTGTGAAGTACACTACCTACAGAGAAGGGAACAGAGCTGTGAAGTACACTACCACCAGAGAAGGGAACAGAGCTGTGAAGTACACTACCTACAGGGAAGGGAACAGAGCTGTGAAATACACTACCTACAGAGAAGGGAACAGAGCTGTGAAGTACACTACCTACAGGTAAGGGAACAGAGCTGTGAAGTACACTACCTACAGAGAAGGAAACAGAGATGTGAAGTACACTACCTACAGAGAAGGGAACAGAGCTGTGAAGTACACTACCTACAGAGAAGGGAACAGAGCTGTGAAGTACACTACCTACAGAGAAGTAAACAGAGATGTGAAGTACACTACCTAAAGAGAAGGAAACAGAGCTGTGAAGTACACTACCTACAGAGAAGGGAACAGAGCTGTGAAGTACACTATCTACAGAGAAGGGAACAGAGCTGTGAAGTACACTACCTACAGGTAAGGGAACAGAGCTGTGAAGTACACTACCTACAGAGAAGGGAACAGAGCTGTGAAGTACACTATCTACAGAGAAGGGAACAGAGCTGTGAAGTACACTACCTACAGAGAAGGAAACAGAGAAGTGAAGTACACTACCACCAGAGAAGGGAACAGAGCTGTGAAGTACACTACCTACAGGGAAGGGAACAGAGCTGTGAAGTACACTACCACCAGAGAAGGAAACAGAGCTGTGAAGTACACTACCACCAGAGAAGGAAACAGAGATGTGAAGTACACTACCTAAAGAGAAGGGAACAGAGCTGTGAAGTACACTACCTACAGAGAAGGGAACAGAGCTGTGAAGTACACTACCTACAGGTAAGGGAACAGAGCTGTGAAGTACACTATCTACAGGTGAGGGAACAGAGCTGTGAAGTACACTACCTCCAGGTAAGGGAACAGACTTGTGAAGTAGACTACCTACAGGGATGGAAACAGAGCTGTGAAGTACACTACCTACAGGGATGGAAACAGAGATGTGAAGTACACTACCTACAGGTAAGGGAACAGAGCTGTGAAGTACACTACCTACAGAGAAGGAAACAGAGATGTGAAGTACACTACCTACAAAGAAGGGAACAGAGCTGTGAAGTACACTACCTACAGAGAAGGAAACAGAGATGTGAAGTACACTACCTACAGGGATGGAAACAGAGCTGTGAAGTACACTACCTAAAGAGAAGGGAACAGAGCTGTGAAGTACACTACCTACAGGGAAGGAAACAGAGCTGTGAAGTACACTACCTACAGGGATGGAAACAGAGCTGTGAAGTACACTACCTACAAAGAAGGGAACAGAGCTGTGAAGTACACTACCTACAGGGATGGAAACAGAGATGTGAAGTACACTACCTACAGGGATGGAAACAGAGATGTGAAGTACACTACCTACAGGTAAGGGAACAGAGCTGTGAAGTACACTATCTACAGAGAAGGAAACAGAGATGTGGAGTACACTACCTACAGAGAAGGGAACAGAGCTGTGAAGTACACTACCTACAGGGAAGGAAACAGAGATGTGAAGTACACTACCTACAGGGATGGAAACAGAGCTGTGAAGTACACTACCTACAGAGAAGGGAACAGAGCTGTGAAGTACACTACCTACAGAGAAGGGAACAGAGCTGTGAAGTACACTACCTACAGAGAAGGGAACAGAGCTGTGAAGTACACTACCTACAGAGAAGGGAACAGAGCTGTGAAATACACTACCTACAGAGAAGGGAACAGAGCTGTGAAGTACACTACCTACAGAGAAGGAAACAGAGCTGTGAAGTACACTACCTACAGAGAAGGGAACAGAGCTGTGAAATACACTACCTACAGAGAAGGCAACAGAGCTGTGAAGTACACTACCTACAGAGAAGGAAACAGAGCTGTGAAGTACACTACCTACAGAGAAGGGAACAGAGCTGTGAAGTACACTACCTACAGAGAAGGGAACAGAGCTGTGAAGTACACTACCTACAGAGAAGTGAAACAGAGCTGTGAAGTACACTAGCTACAGAGAAGGGAACAGAGCTGTGAAGTACACTACCTACAGGGAAGGAAACAGAGCTGTGAAGTACACTACCTAAAGAGAAGGGAACAGAGCTGTGAAGTACACTACCTACAGAGAAGGAAACAGAGCTGTGAAGTACACTACCTACAGGGATGGAAACAGAGCTGTGAAGTACACTACCTAAAGAGAAGGGAACAGAGCTGTGAAGTACACTACCTACAGGGAAGGAAACAGAGCTGTGAAGTACACTACCTACAGGGATGGAAACAGAGCTGTGAAGTACACTAGCTACAGAGAAGGGAACAGAGCTGTGAAGTACACTACCTACAGGGAAGGAAACAGAGATGTGAAGTACACTACCTACAGAGAAGGGAACAGAGCTGTGTAGTACACTACCTACAGAGAAGGAAACAGAGCTGTGAAGTACACTACCTACAGAGAGGGAACAGAGCTGTGAAGTACACTGCCTACAGAGAAGGGTACAGAGCTGTGAAGTACACTACCTACAGAGAAGGGAACAGAGCTGTGAAGTACACTACCTACAGGGAAGGAAACAGAGATGTGAAGTACACTACCTCCAGGTAAGGGAACAGACTTGTGAAGTAGACTACCTACAGGGATGGAAACAGAGCTGTGAAGTACACTACCTACAGGGATGGAAACAGAGCTGTGAAGTACACTACCTAAGGTTAAGGGAACAGAGCTGTGAAGTACACTATCTACAGAGAAGGAAACAGAGTTGTGGAGTACACTACCTACTGAGAAGGGAACAGAGCTGTGAAGTACACTACCTACAGAGAAGGGAACAGAGCTGTGAAGTACACTACCTACAGAGAAGGAAACAGAGCTGTGAAGTACACTACCTACAGAGAAGGGAACAGAGCTGTGAAGTACACTACCTACAGAGAAGGGAACAGAGCTGTGAAGTACACTACCTACAGAGAAGGAAACAGAGCTGTGAAGTACACTACCTACAGAGAAGGGAACAGAGCTGTGAAGTACACTACCTACAGGTAAGGGAACAGAGCTGTGAAGTACACTACCTACAGAGAAGGAAACAGAGATGTGAAGTACACTACCTACAGAGAAGGGAACAGAGCTGTGAAGTACACCACCTACAGGGAAGGAAACAGAGCTGTGAAGTACACTACCTACAGGGATGGAAACAGAGCTGTGAAGTACACTACCTACAGAGAAGGGAACAGAGCTGTGAAGTACACTACCTACAGAGAAGGGAACAGAGCTGTGAAGTACACTACATACAGAGAAGGGAACAGAGCTGTGAAATACACTACCTACAGAGAAGGGAACAGAGCTGTGAAATACACTACCTACAGAGAAGGGAACAGAGCTGTGAAGTACACTACCTAGAGAGAAGGGAACAGAGCTGTGAAGTACACTACCTACAGAGAAGGGAACAGAGCTGTGAAGTACACTACCTACAGAGAAGGAAACAGAGCTGTGAAGTACACTACCTACAGAGAAGGGAACAGAGCTGTGAAGTACACTACCTACAGAGAAGGGAACAGAGCTGTGAAGAACACTACCTACAGGGAAGGGAACAGAGCTGTGAAGTACACTACCTACAGAGAAGGGAACAGAGCTGTGAAGTACACTACCTACAGAGAAGGGAACAGAGCTGTGAAGTACACTACCTACAGAGAAGGGAACAGAGCTGTGAAGTACACTACCTACAGAGAAGGGAACAGAGCTGTGAAGTACACTACCACCAGAGAAGGAAACAGAGATGTGAAGTACACTACCTAAAGAGAAGGGAACAGAGCTGTGAAGTACACTACCTACAGAGAAGGGAACAGAGCTGTGAAGTACACTACCTACAGGTAAGGGAACAGAGCTGTGAAGTACACTATCTACAGGTGAGGGAACAGAGCTGTGAAGTACACTACCTAAAGAGAAGGAAACAGAGCTGTGAAGTACACTACCTACAGAGAAGGGAACAGAGCTGTGAAGTACACTATCTACAGAGAAGGGAACAGAGCTGTGAAGTACACTACCTACAGGTAAGGGAACAGAGCTGTGAAGTACACTACCTACAGAGAAGGGAACAGAGCTGTGAAGTACACTATCTACAGAGAAGGCAACAGAGCTGTGAAGTACACTACCTACAGAGAAGGAAACAGAGATGTGAAGTACACTACCACCAGAGAAGGGAACAGAGCTGTGAAGTACACTACCTACAGGGAAGGGAACAGAGCTGTGAAGTACACTACCACCAGAGAAGGAAACAGAGCTGTGAAGTACACTACCACCAGAGAAGGAAACAGAGCTGTGAAGTACACTACCTACAGAGAAGGGAACAGAGCTGTGAAGTACACTACCACCAGAGAAGGGAACAGAGCTGTGAAGTACACTACCTACAGAGAAGGAAACAGAGCTGTGAAGTACACTACCTACAGAGAAGGGAACAGAGCTGTGAAGTACACTACCTAAGGTTAAGGGAACAGAGCTGTGAAGTACACTATCTACAGAGAAGGAAACAGAGTTGTGGAGTACACTACCTACTGAGAAGGGAACAGAGCTGTGAAGTACACTACCTACAGAGAAGGGAACAGAGCTGTGAAGTACACTACCTACAGAGAAGGAAACAGAGCTGTGAAGTACACTACCTACAGAGAAGGGAACAGAGCTGTGAAGTACACTACCTACAGAGAAGGGAACAGAGCTGTGAAGTACACTACCTACAGAGAAGGAAACAGAGCTGTGAAGTACACTACCTACAGAGAAGGGAACAGAGCTGTGAAGTACACTACCTACAGGTAAGGGAACAGAGCTGTGAAGTACACTACCTACAGAGAAGGAAACAGAGATGTGAAGTACACTACCTACAGAGAAGGGAACAGAGCTGTGAAGTACACCACCTACAGGGAAGGAAACAGAGCTGTGAAGTACACTACCTACAGGGATGGAAACAGAGCTGTGAAGTACACTACCTACAGAGAAGGGAACAGAGCTGTGAAGTACACTACCTACAGAGAAGGGAACAGAGCTGTGAAGTACACTATCTACAGAGAAGGGAAAAGAGATGTGAAGTACACTACCTACAGAGAAGGGAAAAGAGATGTGAAGTACACTACCTACAGAGAAGGGAACAGAGCTGTGAAGTACACTACCTACAGAGAAGGAAACAGAGCTGTGAAGTACACTACCTACAGAGAAGGGAAAAGAGATGTGAAGTACACTACCTACAGAGAAGGGAACAGAGCTGTGTAGTACACTACCTACAGAGAAGGGAACAGAGCTGTGAAGTACACTACCTACAGGTGAGGGAACAGAGCTGTGTAGTACACTACCTACAGAGAGGGAACAGAGCTGTGAAGTACACTGCCTACAGAGAAGGGTACAGAGCTGTGAAGTACACTACCTACTGAGAAGGGAACAGAGCTGTGAAGTACACTACCTACAGGGAAGGAAACAGAGATGTGAAGTACACTACCTACAGGTAAGGGAACAGAGCTGTGAAGTACACTATCTACAGGTGAGGGAACAGAGCTGTGAAGTACACTACCTCCAGGTAAGGGAACAGACTTGTGAAGTAGACTACCTACAGGGATGGAAACAGAGCTGTGAAGTACACTACCTACAGGGATGGAAACAGAGATGTGAAGTACACTACCTACAGGTAAGGGAACAGAGCTGTGAAGTACACTACCTACAGAGAAGGAAACAGAGATGTGAAGTACACTACCTAAAGAGAAGGGAACAGAGCTGTGAAGTACACTACCTACAGAGAAGGGAACAGAGCTGTGAAGTACACTACCTACAGGTAAGGGAACAGAGCTGTGAAGTACACTATCTACAGGTGAGGGAACAGAGCTGTGAAGTACACTACCTCCAGGTAAGGGAACAGACTTGTGAAGTAGACTACCTACAGGGATGGAAACAGAGCTGTGAAGTACACTACCTACAGGGATGGAAACAGAGATGTGAAGTACACTACCTACAGGTAAGGGAACAGAGCTGTGAAGTACACTACCTACAGAGAAGGAAACAGAGATGTGAAGTACACTACCTACAGGGATGGAAACAGAGCTGTGAAGTACACTACCTAGAGAGAAGGGAACAGAGCTGTGAAGTACACTACCTACAGAGAAGGGAACAGAGCTGTGAAGTACACTACCTACAGAGAAGGAAACAGAGCTGTGAAGTACACTACCTACAGAGAAGGGAACAGAGCTGTGAAGTACACTACCTACAGAGAAGGGAACAGAGCTGTGAAGAACACTACCTACAGGGAAGGGAACAGAGCTGTGAAGTACACTACCTACAGAGAAGGGAACAGAGCTGTGAAGTACACTACCTACAGAGAAGGGAACAGAGCTGTGAAGTACACTACCTACAGAGAAGGGAACAGAGCTGTGAAGTACACTACCTACAGAGAAGGGAACAGAGCTGTGAAGTACACTACCACCAGAGAAGGAAACAGAGATGTGAAGTACACTACCTAAAGAGAAGGGAACAGAGCTGTGAAGTACACTACCTACAGAGAAGGGAACAGAGCTGTGAAGTACACTACCTACAGGTAAGGGAACAGAGCTGTGAAGTACACTATCTACAGGTGAGGGAACAGAGCTGTGAAGTACACTACCTAAAGAGAAGGAAACAGAGCTGTGAAGTACACTACCTACAGAGAAGGGAACAGAGCTGTGAAGTACACTATCTACAGAGAAGGGAACAGAGCTGTGAAGTACACTACCTACAGGTAAGGGAACAGAGCTGTGAAGTACACTACCTACAGAGAAGGGAACAGAGCTGTGAAGTACACTATCTACAGAGAAGGCAACAGAGCTGTGAAGTACACTACCTACAGAGAAGGAAACAGAGATGTGAAGTACACTACCACCAGAGAAGGGAACAGAGCTGTGAAGTACACTACCTACAGGGAAGGGAACAGAGCTGTGAAGTACACTACCACCAGAGAAGGAAACAGAGCTGTGAAGTACACTACCACCAGAGAAGGAAACAGAGCTGTGAAGTACACTACCTACAGAGAAGGGAACAGAGCTGTGAAGTACACTACCACCAGAGAAGGGAACAGAGCTGTGAAGTACACTACCTACAGAGAAGGAAACAGAGCTGTGAAGTACACTACCTACAGAGAAGGGAACAGAGCTGTGAAGTACACTACCTAAGGTTAAGGGAACAGAGCTGTGAAGTACACTATCTACAGAGAAGGAAACAGAGTTGTGGAGTACACTACCTACTGAGAAGGGAACAGAGCTGTGAAGTACACTACCTACAGAGAAGGGAACAGAGCTGTGAAGTACACTACCTACAGAGAAGGAAACAGAGCTGTGAAGTACACTACCTACAGAGAAGGGAACAGAGCTGTGAAGTACACTACCTACAGAGAAGGGAACAGAGCTGTGAAGTACACTACCTACAGAGAAGGAAACAGAGCTGTGAAGTACACTACCTACAGAGAAGGGAACAGAGCTGTG
Organism: Salmo salar; assembly: GCF_965601325.2. NCBI lineage: Eukaryota > Metazoa > Chordata > Actinopteri > Salmoniformes > Salmonidae > Salmo > Salmo salar. The sequence continues at coordinate 19,116,120 of NC_138303.1, read as the reverse complement.
AAGTACACTACCTACAGGTAAGGGAACAGAGCTGTGAAGTACACTACCTACAGAGAAGGAAACAGAGATGTGAAGTACACTACCTACAGAGAAGGGAACAGAGCTGTGAAGTACACCACCTACAGGGAAGGAAACAGAGCTGTGAAGTACACTACCTACAGGGATGGAAACAGAGCTGTGAAGTACACTACCTACAGAGAAGGGAACAGAGCTGTGAAGTACACTACCTACAGAGAAGGGAACAGAGCTGTGAAGTACACTATCTACAGAGAAGGGAAAAGAGATGTGAAGTACACTACCTACAGAGAAGGGAAAAGAGATGTGAAGTACACTACCTACAGAGAAGGGAACAGAGCTGTGAAGTACACTACCTACAGAGAAGGAAACAGAGCTGTGAAGTACACTACCTACAGAGAAGGGAAAAGAGATGTGAAGTACACTACCTACAGAGAAGGGAACAGAGCTGTGTAGTACACTACCTACAGAGAAGGGAACAGAGCTGTGAAGTACACTACCTACAGGTGAGGGAACAGAGCTGTGTAGTACACTACCTACAGAGAGGGAACAGAGCTGTGAAGTACACTGCCTACAGAGAAGGGTACAGAGCTGTGAAGTACACTACCTACTGAGAAGGGAACAGAGCTGTGAAGTACACTACCTACAGGGAAGGAAACAGAGATGTGAAGTACACTACCTACAGGTAAGGGAACAGAGCTGTGAAGTACACTATCTACAGGTGAGGGAACAGAGCTGTGAAGTACACTACCTCCAGGTAAGGGAACAGACTTGTGAAGTAGACTACCTACAGGGATGGAAACAGAGCTGTGAAGTACACTACCTACAGGGATGGAAACAGAGATGTGAAGTACACTACCTACAGGTAAGGGAACAGAGCTGTGAAGTACACTACCTACAGAGAAGGAAACAGAGATGTGAAGTACACTACCTAAAGAGAAGGGAACAGAGCTGTGAAGTACACTACCTACAGAGAAGGGAACAGAGCTGTGAAGTACACTACCTACAGGTAAGGGAACAGAGCTGTGAAGTACACTATCTACAGGTGAGGGAACAGAGCTGTGAAGTACACTACCTCCAGGTAAGGGAACAGACTTGTGAAGTAGACTACCTACAGGGATGGAAACAGAGCTGTGAAGTACACTACCTACAGGGATGGAAACAGAGATGTGAAGTACACTACCTACAGGTAAGGGAACAGAGCTGTGAAGTACACTACCTACAGAGAAGGAAACAGAGATGTGAAGTACACTACCTACAGGGATGGAAACAGAGCTGTGAAGTACACTACCTACAAAGAAGGGAACAGAGCTGTGAAGTACACTACCTACAGAGAAGGAAACAGAGATGTGAAGTACACTACCTACAGGGATGGAAACAGAGCTGTGAAGTACACTACCTAAAGAGAAGGGAACAGAGCTGTGAAGTACACTACCTACAGGGAAGGAAACAGAGCTGTGAAGTACACTACCTACAGGGATGGAAACAGAGATGTGAAGTACACTACCTACAAAGAAGGGAACAGAGCTGTGAAGTACACTACCTACAGGGATGGAAACAGAGATGTGAAGTACACTACCTACAGGTAAGGGAACAGAGCTGTGAAGTACACTACCACCAGAGAAGGAAACAGAGCTGTGAAGTACACTACCACCAGAGAAGGAAACAGAGCTGTGAAGTACACTACCTACAGAGAAGGGAACAGAGCTGTGAAGTACACTACCACCAGAGAAGGGAACAGAGCTGTGAAGTACACTACCTACAGGGAAGGGAACAGAGCTGTGAAATACACTACCTACAGAGAAGGGAACAGAGCTGTGAAGTACACTACCTACAGGTAAGGGAACAGAGCTGTGAAGTACACTACCTACAGAGAAGGAAACAGAGATGTGAAGTACACTACCTACAGAGAAGGGAACAGAGCTGTGAAGTACACTACCTACAGAGAAGGGAACAGAGCTGTGAAGTACACTACCTACAGAGAAGTAAACAGAGATGTGAAGTACACTACCTAAAGAGAAGGAAACAGAGCTGTGAAGTACACTACCTACAGAGAAGGGAACAGAGCTGTGAAGTACACTATCTACAGAGAAGGGAACAGAGCTGTGAAGTACACTACCTACAGGTAAGGGAACAGAGCTGTGAAGTACACTACCTACAGAGAAGGGAACAGAGCTGTGAAGTACACTATCTACAGAGAAGGGAACAGAGCTGTGAAGTACACTACCTACAGAGAAGGAAACAGAGAAGTGAAGTACACTACCACCAGAGAAGGGAACAGAGCTGTGAAGTACACTACCTACAGGGAAGGGAACAGAGCTGTGAAGTACACTACCACCAGAGAAGGAAACAGAGCTGTGAAGTACACTACCACCAGAGAAGGAAACAGAGATGTGAAGTACACTACCTAAAGAGAAGGGAACAGAGCTGTGAAGTACACTACCTACAGAGAAGGGAACAGAGCTGTGAAGTACACTACCTACAGGTAAGGGAACAGAGCTGTGAAGTACACTATCTACAGGTGAGGGAACAGAGCTGTGAAGTACACTACCTCCAGGTAAGGGAACAGACTTGTGAAGTAGACTACCTACAGGGATGGAAACAGAGCTGTGAAGTACACTACCTACAGGGATGGAAACAGAGATGTGAAGTACACTACCTACAGGTAAGGGAACAGAGCTGTGAAGTACACTACCTACAGAGAAGGAAACAGAGATGTGAAGTACACTACCTACAAAGAAGGGAACAGAGCTGTGAAGTACACTACCTACAGAGAAGGAAACAGAGATGTGAAGTACACTACCTACAGGGATGGAAACAGAGCTGTGAAGTACACTACCTAAAGAGAAGGGAACAGAGCTGTGAAGTACACTACCTACAGGGAAGGAAACAGAGCTGTGAAGTACACTACCTACAGGGATGGAAACAGAGCTGTGAAGTACACTACCTACAAAGAAGGGAACAGAGCTGTGAAGTACACTACCTACAGGGATGGAAACAGAGATGTGAAGTACACTACCTACAGGGATGGAAACAGAGATGTGAAGTACACTACCTACAGGTAAGGGAACAGAGCTGTGAAGTACACTATCTACAGAGAAGGAAACAGAGATGTGGAGTACACTACCTACAGAGAAGGGAACAGAGCTGTGAAGTACACTACCTACAGGGAAGGAAACAGAGATGTGAAGTACACTACCTACAGGGATGGAAACAGAGCTGTGAAGTACACTACCTACAGAGAAGGGAACAGAGCTGTGAAGTACACTACCTACAGAGAAGGGAACAGAGCTGTGAAGTACACTACCTACAGAGAAGGGAACAGAGCTGTGAAGTACACTACCTACAGAGAAGGGAACAGAGCTGTGAAATACACTACCTACAGAGAAGGGAACAGAGCTGTGAAGTACACTACCTACAGAGAAGGAAACAGAGCTGTGAAGTACACTACCTACAGAGAAGGGAACAGAGCTGTGAAATACACTACCTACAGAGAAGGCAACAGAGCTGTGAAGTACACTACCTACAGAGAAGGAAACAGAGCTGTGAAGTACACTACCTACAGAGAAGGGAACAGAGCTGTGAAGTACACTACCTACAGAGAAGGGAACAGAGCTGTGAAGTACACTACCTACAGAGAAGTGAAACAGAGCTGTGAAGTACACTAGCTACAGAGAAGGGAACAGAGCTGTGAAGTACACTACCTACAGGGAAGGAAACAGAGCTGTGAAGTACACTACCTAAAGAGAAGGGAACAGAGCTGTGAAGTACACTACCTACAGAGAAGGAAACAGAGCTGTGAAGTACACTACCTACAGGGATGGAAACAGAGCTGTGAAGTACACTACCTAAAGAGAAGGGAACAGAGCTGTGAAGTACACTACCTACAGGGAAGGAAACAGAGCTGTGAAGTACACTACCTACAGGGATGGAAACAGAGCTGTGAAGTACACTAGCTACAGAGAAGGGAACAGAGCTGTGAAGTACACTACCTACAGGGAAGGAAACAGAGATGTGAAGTACACTACCTACAGAGAAGGGAACAGAGCTGTGTAGTACACTACCTACAGAGAAGGAAACAGAGCTGTGAAGTACACTACCTACAGAGAGGGAACAGAGCTGTGAAGTACACTGCCTACAGAGAAGGGTACAGAGCTGTGAAGTACACTACCTACAGAGAAGGGAACAGAGCTGTGAAGTACACTACCTACAGGGAAGGAAACAGAGATGTGAAGTACACTACCTCCAGGTAAGGGAACAGACTTGTGAAGTAGACTACCTACAGGGATGGAAACAGAGCTGTGAAGTACACTACCTACAGGGATGGAAACAGAGCTGTGAAGTACACTACCTAAGGTTAAGGGAACAGAGCTGTGAAGTACACTATCTACAGAGAAGGAAACAGAGTTGTGGAGTACACTACCTACTGAGAAGGGAACAGAGCTGTGAAGTACACTACCTACAGAGAAGGGAACAGAGCTGTGAAGTACACTACCTACAGAGAAGGAAACAGAGCTGTGAAGTACACTACCTACAGAGAAGGGAACAGAGCTGTGAAGTACACTACCTACAGAGAAGGGAACAGAGCTGTGAAGTACACTACCTACAGAGAAGGAAACAGAGCTGTGAAGTACACTACCTACAGAGAAGGGAACAGAGCTGTGAAGTACACTACCTACAGGTAAGGGAACAGAGCTGTGAAGTACACTACCTACAGAGAAGGAAACAGAGATGTGAAGTACACTACCTACAGAGAAGGGAACAGAGCTGTGAAGTACACCACCTACAGGGAAGGAAACAGAGCTGTGAAGTACACTACCTACAGGGATGGAAACAGAGCTGTGAAGTACACTACCTACAGAGAAGGGAACAGAGCTGTGAAGTACACTACCTACAGAGAAGGGAACAGAGCTGTGAAGTACACTACATACAGAGAAGGGAACAGAGCTGTGAAATACACTACCTACAGAGAAGGGAACAGAGCTGTGAAATACACTACCTACAGAGAAGGGAACAGAGCTGTGAAGTACACTACCTAGAGAGAAGGGAACAGAGCTGTGAAGTACACTACCTACAGAGAAGGGAACAGAGCTGTGAAGTACACTACCTACAGAGAAGGAAACAGAGCTGTGAAGTACACTACCTACAGAGAAGGGAACAGAGCTGTGAAGTACACTACCTACAGAGAAGGGAACAGAGCTGTGAAGAACACTACCTACAGGGAAGGGAACAGAGCTGTGAAGTACACTACCTACAGAGAAGGGAACAGAGCTGTGAAGTACACTACCTACAGAGAAGGGAACAGAGCTGTGAAGTACACTACCTACAGAGAAGGGAACAGAGCTGTGAAGTACACTACCTACAGAGAAGGGAACAGAGCTGTGAAGTACACTACCACCAGAGAAGGAAACAGAGATGTGAAGTACACTACCTAAAGAGAAGGGAACAGAGCTGTGAAGTACACTACCTACAGAGAAGGGAACAGAGCTGTGAAGTACACTACCTACAGGTAAGGGAACAGAGCTGTGAAGTACACTATCTACAGGTGAGGGAACAGAGCTGTGAAGTACACTACCTAAAGAGAAGGAAACAGAGCTGTGAAGTACACTACCTACAGAGAAGGGAACAGAGCTGTGAAGTACACTATCTACAGAGAAGGGAACAGAGCTGTGAAGTACACTACCTACAGGTAAGGGAACAGAGCTGTGAAGTACACTACCTACAGAGAAGGGAACAGAGCTGTGAAGTACACTATCTACAGAGAAGGCAACAGAGCTGTGAAGTACACTACCTACAGAGAAGGAAACAGAGATGTGAAGTACACTACCACCAGAGAAGGGAACAGAGCTGTGAAGTACACTACCTACAGGGAAGGGAACAGAGCTGTGAAGTACACTACCACCAGAGAAGGAAACAGAGCTGTGAAGTACACTACCACCAGAGAAGGAAACAGAGCTGTGAAGTACACTACCTACAGAGAAGGGAACAGAGCTGTGAAGTACACTACCACCAGAGAAGGGAACAGAGCTGTGAAGTACACTACCTACAGAGAAGGAAACAGAGCTGTGAAGTACACTACCTACAGAGAAGGGAACAGAGCTGTGAAGTACACTACCTACAGAGAAGGGAACAGAGCTGTGAAGTACACTACCTACAGAGAAGGAAACAGAGCTGTGAAGTACACTACCACCAGAGAAGGAAACAGAGCTGTGAAGTACACTACCTACAGAGAAGGGAACAGAGCTGTGAAGTACACTACCACCAGAGAAGGGAACAGAGCTGTGAAGTACACTACCTACAGGGAAGGGAACAGAGCTGTGAAATACACTACCTACAGAGAAGGGAACAGAGCTGTGAAGTACACTACCTACAGGTAAGGGAACAGAGCTGTGAAGTACACTACCTACAGAGAAGGAAACAGAGTGGGGGAAGTACACTACCTACAGAGAAGGGAACAGAGCTGTGAAGTACACTACCTACAGAGAAGGAAACAGAGATGTGAAGTACACTACCTACAGAGAAGGGAACAGAGATGTGAAGTACACTACCTAAAGAGAAGGAAACAGAGCTGTGAAGTACACTACCTACAGAGAAGGGAACAGAGCTGTGAAGTACACTATCTACAGAGAAGGGAACAGAGCTGTGAAGTACACTACCTACAGGTAAGGGAACAGAGCTGTGAAGTACACTACCTACAGAGAAGGGAACAGAGCTGTGAAGTACACTACCTACAGGCAAGGGAACAGAGCTGTGAAGTACACTACCTACAGAGAAGGGAACAGAGCTGTGAAGTACACTATCTACAGAGAAGGGAACAGAGCTGTGAAGTACACTACCTACAGGTAAGGGAACAGAGCTGTGAAGTACACTACCTACAGAGAAGGGAACAGAGCTGTGAAGTACACTATCTACAGAGAAGGGAACAGAGCTGTGAAGTACACTACCTACAGAGAAGGAAACAGAGATGTGAAGTACACTACCACCAGAGAAGGGAACAGAGCTGTGAAGTACACTACCTACAGGGAAGGGAACAGAGCTGTGAAGTACACTACCACCAGAGAAGGAAACAGAGCTGTGAAGTACACTACCACCAGAGAAGGAAACAGAGATGTGAAGTACACTACCTAAAGAGAAGGGAACAGAGCTGTGAAGTACACTACCTACAGAGAAGGGAACAGAGCTGTGAAGTACACTACCTACAGGTAAGGGAACAGAGCTGTGAAGTACACTATCTACAGGTGAGGGAACAGAGCTGTGAAGTACACTACCTCCAGGTAAGGGAACAGACTTGTGAAGTAGACTACCTACAGGGATGGAAACAGAGCTGTGAAGTACACTACCTACAGGGATGGAAACAGAGATGTGAAGTACACTACCTACAGGTAAGGGAACAGAGCTGTGAAGTACACTACCTACAGAGAAGGAAACAGAGATGTGAAGTACACTACCTACAGGGATGGAAACAGAGCTGTGAAGTACACTACCTACAAAGAAGGGAACAGAGCTGTGAAGTACACTACCTACAGAGAAGGAAACAGAGATGTGAAGTACACTACCTACAGGGATGGAAACAGAGCTGTGAAGTACACTACCTAAAGAGAAGGGAACAGAGCTGTGAAGTACACTACCTACAGGGAAGGAAACAGAGCTGTGAAGTACACTACCTACAGGGATGGAAACAGAGATGTGAAGTACACTACCTACAAAGAAGGGAACAGAGCTGTGAAGTACACTACCTACAGGGATGGAAACAGAGATGTGAAGTACACTACCTACAGGTAAGGGAACAGAGCTGTGAAGTACACTACCACCAGAGAAGGAAACAGAGCTGTGAAGTACACTACCACCAGAGAAGGAAACAGAGCTGTGAAGTACACTACCTACAGAGAAGGGAACAGAGCTGTGAAGTACACTACCACCAGAGAAGGGAACAGAGCTGTGAAGTACACTACCTACAGGGAAGGGAACAGAGCTGTGAAGTACACTACCACCAGAGAAGGAAACAGAGCTGTGAAGTACACTACCACCAGAGAAGGAAACAGAGCTGTGAAGTACACTACCTACAGAGAAGGGAACAGAGCTGTGAAGTACACTACCACCAGAGAAGGAAACAGAGCTGTGAAGTACACTACCTACAGAGAAGGGAACAGAGCTGTGAAGTACACTACCTACAGAGAAGGAAACAGAGCTGTGAAGTACACTACCTACAGAGAAGGGAACAGAGCTGTGAAGTACACTACCTACAGGTAAGGGAACAGAGCTGTGAAGTACACTACCTACAGGGAAGGGAACAGAGCTGTGAAATACACTACCTACAGAGAAGGGAACAGAGCTGTGAAGTACACTACCTACAGAGAAGGGAACAGAGCTGTGAAATACACTACCTACAGAGAAGGAAACAGAGCTGTGAAGTACACTACCTACAGAGAAGGGAACAGAGCTGTGAAGTACACTACCTACAGAGAAGGGAACAGAGCTGTGAAGTACACTACCTACAGAGAAGTGAAACAGAGCTGTGAAGTACACTACCTACAGAGAAGGGAACAGAGCTGTGAAATACACTACCTACAGGGAAGGAAACAGATATGTGAAGTACACTACCTACAGAGAAGGGAACAGAGCTGTGTAGTACACTACCTACAGAGAAGGGAACAGAGCTGTGAAGTACACTACCTACAGGGAAGGAAACAGAGCTGTGTAGTACACTACCTACAGAGAGGGAACAGAGCTGTGAAGTACACTACCTACAGGTAAGGGAACAGAGCTGTGAAGTACACTACCTACAGGTAAGGGAACAGAGCTGTGAAGTACACTATCTACAGGTGAGGGAACAGAGCTGTGAAGTACACTACCTACAGAGAAGGGAACAGAGCTGTGAAGTACACTACCTACAGAGAAGGGACCAGAGCTGTGAAGTACACTACCTACAGAGAAGGGAACAGAGCTGTGAAGTACACTACCTACAGGTAAGGGAACAGAGCTGTGAAGTACACTACCTACAGAGAAGGGAACAGAGCTGTGAAGTACACTACCTACAGAGAAGGGAACAGAGCTGTGAAGTACACTACCTCCAGGTAAGGGAACAGACTTGTGAAGTAGACTACCTACAGGGATGGAAACAGAGCTGTGAAGTACACTACCTACAGGGATGGAAACAGAGATGTGAAGTACACTACCTACAGGTAAGGGAACAGAGCTGTGAAGTACACTACCTACAGAGAAGGAAACAGAGATGTGAAGTACACTACCTAAAGAGAAGGGAACAGAGCTGTGAAGTACACTAACTACAGAGAAGGGAACAGAGCTGTGAAGTACACTACCTACAGAGAAGGGAACAGAGATGTGAAGTACACTACCTACAGGTAAGGGAACAGAGCTGTGAAGTACACTACCTACAGAGAAGGGAACAGAGATGTGAAGTACACTACCTACAGAGAAGGGAACAGAGATGTGAAGTACACTACCTACAGGTAAGGGAACAGACTTGTGAAGTACACTACCTACAGAGAAGGGAACAGAGCTGTGAAGTACACTACCTACAAAGAAGGGAACAGAGCTGTGAAGTACACTACCTACAGGGATGGAAACAGAGATGTGAAGTACACTACCTACAGGTAAGGGAACAGAGCTGTGAAGTACACTACCACCAGAGAAGGAAACAGAGCTGTGAAGTACACTACCACCAGAGAAGGAAACAGAGCTGTGAAGTACACTACCTACAGAGAAGGGAACAGAGCTGTGAAGTACACTACCACCAGAGAAGGGAACAGAGCTGTGAAGTACACTACCTACAGGGAAGGGAACAGAGCTGTGAAATACACTACCTACAGAGAAGGGAACAGAGCTGTGAAGTACACTACCTACAGGTAAGGGAACAGAGCTGTGAAGTACACTATCTACAGGTGAGGGAACAGAGCTGTGAAGTACACTACCTAAAGAGAAGGAAACAGAGCTGTGAAGTACACTACCTACAGAGAAGGGAACAGAGCTGTGAAGTACACTATCTACAGAGAAGGGAACAGAGCTGTGAAGTACACTACCTACAGGTAAGGGAACAGAGCTGTGAAGTACACTACCTACAGAGAAGGGAACAGAGCTGTGAAGTACACTATCTACAGAGAAGGGAACAGAGCTGTGAAGTACACTACCTACAGAGAAGGAAACAGAGATGTGAAGTACACTACCACCAGAGAAGGGAACAGAGCTGTGAAGTACACTACCTACAGGGAAGGGAACAGAGCTGTGAAGTACACTACCACCAGAGAAGGAAACAGAGCTGTGAAGTACACTACCTACAGAGAAGGAAACAGAGCTGTGAAGTACACTACCTACAGAGAAGGGAACAGAGCTGTGAAGTACACTACCACCAGAGAAGGGAACAGAGCTGTGAAGTACACTACCTACAGAGAAGGAAACAGAGCTGTGAAGTACACTACCTACAGAGAAGGGAACAGAGCTGTGAAGTACACTACCTACAGAGAAGGGAACAGAGCTGTGAAGTACACTACCTACAGAGAAGGAAACAGAGCTGTGAAGTACACTACCACCAGAGAAGGAAACAGAGCTGTGAAGTACACTACCTACAGAGAAGGGAACAGAGCTGTGAAGTACACTACCACCAGAGAAGGGAACAGAGCTGTGAAGTACACTACCTACAGGGAAGGGAACAGAGCTGTGAAATACACTACCTACAGAGAAGGGAACAGAGCTGTGAAGTACACTACCTACAGGTAAGGGAACAGAGCTGTGAAGTACACTACCTACAGAGAAGGAAACAGAGATGTGAAGTACACTACCTACAGAGAAGGGAACAGAGCTGTGAAGTACACTACCTACAGAGAAGGAAACAGAGATGTGAAGTACACTACCTACAGAGAAGGGAACAGAGATGTGAAGTACACTACCTAAAGAGAAGGAAACAGAGCTGTGAAGTACACTACCTACAGAGAAGGGAACAGAGCTGTGAAGTACACTATCTACAGAGAAGGGAACAGAGCTGTGAAGTACACTACCTACAGGTAAGGGAACAGAGCTGTGAAGTACACTACCTACAGAGAAGGGAACAGAGCTGTGAAGTACACTACCTACAGGCAAGGGAACAGAGCTGTGAAGTACACTACCTACAGAGAAGGGAACAGAGCTGTGAAGTACACTATCTACAGAGAAGGGAACAGAGCTGTGAAGTACACTACCTACAGGTAAGGGAACAGAGCTGTGAAGTACACTACCTACAGAGAAGGGAACAGAGCTGTGAAGTACACTATCTACAGAGAAGGGAACAGAGCTGTGAAGTACACTACCTACAGAGAAGGAAACAGAGATGTGAAGTACACTACCACCAGAGAAGGGAACAGAGCTGTGAAGTACACTACCTACAGGGAAGGGAACAGAGCTGTGAAGTACACTACCACCAGAGAAGGAAACAGAGCTGTGAAGTACACTACAACCAGAGAAGGAAACAGAGATGTGAAGTACACTACCTAAAGAGAAGGGAACAGAGCTGTGAAGTACACTACCTACAGAGAAGGGAACAGAGCTGTGAAGTACACTACCTACAGGTAAGGGAACAGAGCTGTGAAGTACACTATCTACAGGTGAGGGAACAGAGCTGTGAAGTACACTACCTCCAGGTAAGGGAACAGACTTGTGAAGTAGACTACCTACAGGGATGGAAACAGAGCTGTGAAGTACACTACCTACAGGGATGGAAACAGAGATGTGAAGTACACTACCTACAGGTAAGGGAACAGAGCTGTGAAGTACACTACCTACAGAGAAGGAAACAGAGATGTGAAGTACACTACCTACAGGGATGGAAACAGAGCTGTGAAGTACACTACCTACAAAGAAGGGAACAGAGCTGTGAAGTACACTACCTACAGAGAAGGAAACAGAGATGTGAAGTACACTACCTACAGGGATGGAAACAGAGCTGTGAAGAACACTACCTAAAGAGAAGGGAACAGAGCTGTGAAGTACACTACCTACAGGGAAGGAAACAGAGCTGTGAAGTACACTACCTACAGGGATGGAAACAGAGCTGTGAAGTACACTACCTACAAAGAAGGGAACAGAGCTGTGAAGTACACTACCTACAGGGATGGAAACAGAGATGTGAAGTACACTACCTACAGGTAAGGGAACAGAGCTGTGAAGTACACTACCACCAGAGAAGGAAACAGAGCTGTGAAGTACACTACCACCAGAGAAGGAAACAGAGCTGTGAAGTACACTACCTACAGAGAAGGGAACAGAGCTGTGAAGTACACTACCACCAGAGAAGGGAACAGAGCTGTGAAGTACACTACCTACAGGGAAGGGAACAGAGCTGTGAAATACACTACCTACAGAGAAGGGAACAGAGCTGTGAAGTACACTACCTACAGAGAAGGGAACAGAGCTGTGAAGTACACTACCTACAGAGAAGGGAACAGAGCTGTGAAGTACACTATCTACAGAGAAGGGAACAGAGCTGTGAAGTACACTACCTACAGAGAAGGAAACAGAGATGTGAAGTACACTACCACCAGAGAAGGGAACAGAGCTGTGAAGTACACTACCTACAGGGAAGGGAACAGAGCTGTGAAGTACACTACCACCAGAGAAGGAAACAGAGCTGTGAAGTACACTACCACCAGAGAAGGAAACAGAGCTGTGAAGTACACTACCTACAGAGAAGGGAACAGAGCTGTGAAGTACACTACCACCAGAGAAGGGAACAGAGCTGTGAAGTACACTACCTACAGAGAAGGAAACAGAGCTGTGAAGTACACTACCTACAGAGAAGGGAACAGAGCTGTGAAGTACACTACCTACAGGTAAGGGAACAGAGCTGTGAAGTACACTACCTACAGGGAAGGGAACAGAGCTGTGAAATACACTACCTACAGAGAAGGGAACAGAGCTGTGAAGTACACTACCTACAGAGAAGGGAACAGAGCTGTGAAATACACTACCTACAGAGAAGGAAACAGAGCTGTGAAGTACACTACCTACAGAGAAGGGAACAGAGCTGTGAAGTACACTACCTACAGAGAAGGGAACAGAGCTGTGAAGTACACTACCTACAGGGAAGGAAACAGATATGTGAAGTACACTACCTACAGAGAAGGGAACAGAGCTGTGTAGTACACTACCTACAGAGAAGGGAACAGAGCTGTGAAGTACACTACCTACAGGGAAGGAAACAGAGCTGTGTAGTACACTACCTACAGAGAGGGAACAGAGCTGTGAAGTACACTACCTACAGGTAAGGGAACAGAGCTGTGAAGTACACTACCTACAGGTAAGGGAACAGAGCTGTGAAGTACACTATCTACAGGTGAGGGAACAGAGCTGTGAAGTACACTACCTACAGGTAAGGGAACAGAGCTGTGAAGTACACTACCTCCAGGTAAGGGAACAGACTTGTGAAGTAGACTACCTACAGGGATGGAAACAGAGCTGTGAAGTACACTACCTACAGGGATGGAAACAGAGATGTGAAGTACACTACCTACAGGTAAGGGAACAGAGCTGTGAAGTACACTACCTACAGAGAAGGAAACAGAGCTGTGAAGTACACTACCTACAGAGAAGGAAACAGAGATGTGAAGTACACTACCTAAAGAGAAGGGAACAGAGCTGTGAAGTACACTAACTACAGAGAAGGGAACAGAGCTGTGAAGTACACTACCTACAGAGAAGGGAACAGAGATGTGAAGTACACTACCTACAGGTAAGGGAACAGAGCTGTGAAGTACACTACCTACAGAGAAGGGAACAGAGATGTGAAGTACACTACCTACAGAGAAGGGAACAGAGATGTGAAGTACACTACCTACAGGTAAGGGAACAGACTTGTGAAGTAGACTACCTACAGGGATGGAAACAGAGCTGTGAAGTACACTACCTACAGGGATGGAAACAGAGATGTGAAGTACACTACCTACAGGTAAGGGAACAGAGCTGTGAAGTACACTACCTACAGAGAAGGAAACAGAGATGTGAAGTACACTACCTAAAGAGAAGGGAACAGAGCTGTGAAGTACACTACCTACAGGGAAGGAAACAGAGCTGTGAAGTACACTACCTACAGGGATGGAAACAGAGCTGTGAAGTACACTACCTACAAAGAAGGGAACAGAGCTGTGAAGTACACTACCTACAGGGATGGAAACAGAGATGTGAAGTACACTACCTACAGGTAAGGGAACAGAGCTGTGAAGTACACTACCTACAGGTAAGGGAACAGAGCTGTGAAGTACACTACCTCCAGAGAAGGAAACAGAGCTGTGAAGTACACTACCACCAGAGAAGGAAACAGAGCTGTGAAGTACACTACCTACAGAGAAGGGAACAGAGCTGTGAAGTACACTACCACCAGAGAAGGGAACAGAGCTGTGAAGTACACTACCTACAGAGAAGGGAACAGAGCTGTGAAATACACTACCTACAGAGAAGGGAACAGAGCTGTGAAGTACACTACCTACAGGGAAGGGAACAGAGCTGTGAAGTACACTACCTACAGGGAAGGGAACAGAGCTGTGAAGTACACTACCTACAGAGAAGGGAACAGAGCTGTGAAGTACACTACCTACAGAGAAGGGAACAGAGCTGTGAAGTACACTACCTACAGAGAAGGGAACAGAGCTGTGAAGTACACTACCTACAGAGAAGGGAACAGAGCTGTGAAGTACACTACCTACAGAGAAGGGAACAGAGCTGTGAAGTACACTACCTACAGAGAAGGGAACAGAGCTGTGAAGTACACTACCTACAGAGAAGGGAACAGAGCTAGTGTTTCCTCCCACACTAGTTTATTACTTGACTTACAGACGTTATAGTATATCAATTGGTTGTTTCAAACCACCTAAAACCAACTTAGGCATAAAAGATGGTAATAAGAGCTAGAGTAGGGTCTCCACACTGGTGGGTGTGATGACATGACGTAACGACCTCAAACAAGTGTGTGAACGTCTACAGTGCATTCGGATAGAATTCAAACCCCTTGACTTTTTCCACATTTTGTTATGTTACAGCCTTACTCTAAAATTGATATAATTATACTTTTTCTCTCATCAATCTACACAAAATAACCCATTTACATAAGTATTCAGACCCTTTACTCAGTACTTTGTTGAAGCACCTTTGGCAGCGATTACAGCCTCGAGTCTTCTTGGGTTAGACGCAACAAGATTGGCGCACCTGTATTTGGGGAGTTTCTCCCATTCTTCTCTGCAGATCCTCTCAAGCGCTGTCAGGTTGGATGGGGAGCGTCACTGCACAGCTATTTTCAGGTCTCTCCAGAGATGTTCGATCGAGTTCAAGTCCGGGCTCTGGCTGGGCTACTCAACGACATTCAAAAACTTGTCCCAAAGCCACTCTTATGTTTTCTTGGCTGTGTGCTTAGGGTCTTTGTCCTGTTGGAAGGTGAACCTTCACACCAGTCTAAGGTCCTGAGCACTCTGGCAGGTTTTTATTAGGATCCCTCTGTACTTTGCTCCGTTCATCATTCCCTCAATCCTGACTAGTCTCCCAGTCCCTGAGAAACATCGCCACAGCATGATGCTGCCACCACCAGGCTTCACCGTAGGGATGGTGCCAGGTTTCCTCCAGACGTGAAGCTTGGCATTCAGGCCAAAGAGTTCAATCTTGGTTTCATTAGACCAGAGAATCTTTTTTCTCATGGTCTGATTCCTTTAGGTGCCTTTTGGCAAACTCCAAACGGGCTGTCATGAGGCTTTTACTGAGGAGTGGCTTCCGTCTGGCCACTCTACCATAAAGGCCTGATTGGTGGAGTGCTGAAGAGATGGTTGGCCTTCTGGAAGGTTCTCCCATCTCCACAGATGAACTCTGCAGCTCAGTCAGAGTCACCATGGGGTTCTGGGTCACCTCCCTGACCAAGGCCCTTCTCCCCCGAATGCTCAGTTTGGACGGGCGGCCAGCTCTAAGAAGACTCTTGGTGGTTTGAAACTTCTTCCATTTAAGAATGATGGAGGCCACTGTGTTCTTGGGGATCTTCAATGCTGCAGAAATGTTTTGGTACCCTTCCCCAGACCTGTGCCTTGACACAATCTTGTTTCGGAGCTCTACGAACAATTCCTTTGACATCATGGTTTTGCTATGACATGCACTGTCAACTGTGGGACCATATAGACAGATGTCTGCCTTTCCAAATCATGTCCAATCAATTGAATTTACTACAGGTGGACTCCAATCAAGTTGTAGAAACATCTCAAGGATGATCAATGGAAACAGGATGCACCTGAGCTCAATTTTGAGTCCCATAGCAAAGGGTCTGAATACTTATGTAAGTAAGATATGTTTTTTTTTTTCATAGATTTGCAAGAATTTAAAAAAAAAATCTGTTTTCACTTTGTCATTATGGGGTATTGTGTGTAGATTGATGAGGATTTTTTTGTATTTAATCCATTTTAGAATAAGGCTGTAACGTAACAAACTGTGTAAAAAGGAATCTGAATACTTTCCGAATGCACTGTAGTTAAAAAATTCACCTATATTCACAACAGCCATTCATTATTTCATAATTTCATTTAAATCAAATCAAATCTAATTTTATTGGTCACATACACATGGTTAGCAGATGTTAATGCGAGTGTAGCAAAATGCTTGTGATTCTAGTTCCGACCGTGCAGTAATATCTAACAAGTAATATAACAATTTCACAACAACTACCTTATACACACAAGTGTAAAGGAATGATTAATAATATTTACATATAAATATATGGATGAGCGATGGCCGAACAGCATAGAAAATATGCAGTAGATGGTATAGAGTACAGTATATACATGTGAGATGAGTAATGTAGGGTATGAAAACATTATATAAAGTGGCATTGTTTAAGTGACTAGTGATACATTTTATTACATCCAAATGTTAATTATAAAAGTGGCTAGAGATTGAGTCTGTATGTTGGCAGAAGCCACTCAATGTTAGTGATGGCTGTTTAACAGTCTGATGGCCTTGAGATAGAAGCTGTTTTTCAGTCTCTCGGTCCCAGCTTTGATGCACCTGTACTGACCTCACCTTCTGGATGATAGCGGGGTGAAAAGGCAGTGGCTCGGGTGGTTGTGGTCCTTGATGATCTTTTTGGCCTTCCTGTGACATCGGGTGGTGTAGGTGTCCTGGAGGGAAGATAGTTTGCCCCCGGTGATGCGTTGTGCAGACCTCACTACCCCCTGGAGAGCCTTACGGTTGTGGGCGGAACAGCTGCCGTACCAGGCAGTGATACAGCCTGACAGGATGCTCTCGATTGTGCATCTGTAAAAGTTTGTGAGTGTTTTTGGTGACAAGCCAAATTTCTTCAGCCTCCTGAGGTTGAAGAGGCGCTGTTGCGCCTTCTTCACCACGCTGTCTGTGTGGGTGGACCATTTCAGTTTGTCCGTGATGCGTACGCCGAGGAACTTAAAACTTTCCACCTTCTCCACTACGGTCCCGTCGATTTGGATAGAGGGGTGCTCCCTCTGTTGTTTCCTGAAGTCCATGATCATCTCCTTTGTTTTGTTGACGTTGAGTGTGAGGCTATTTACCTGACACCACAATCCGAGGGCCCTCACATACTCCCTGTAGGTCGTCTCGTCGTTGTTGGTAATCAAGCCTACCACTGTAGTGTCGTCTGCAAACTTGATGATTGAGTTGGAGGTGTGCATGGCCACGCAGTCATAGGTGAACAGGGAGTACAGGAGAGGGCTGAGAACGCACCCTTGTGGGGCCCCAGTGTTGAGGATCAGCGGGGTGGAGATGTTGTTTCCTACCCTCACCACCTGGGGGCGGCACATCAGAAAGTCCAGGACCCAGTTGCAGAGGGCGGGGTTGAGACCCAGGGTCTCGAGCTTAATGACGAGTTTGGAGAGTACTATGGTGTTAAATGCTGAGCTGTAATCAATGAACAGCATTCTTACATAGGTATTCCTCTTGTCCAGATGGGTTAGGGCAGTGTGGTTGCGATTGCGTCGTCTGTGGACCTATTGGGGCTGTAAGCAAATTGGAGTGGGTCTAGGGTGTCAGGTAGGGTGGAGGTGATATGATCCATGACTAGTCTCTCAAAGCACTTCATGATGACGGAAGTGAGTGCTACGGGGCGATAGTCATTTAGCTCAGTTACCTTAGCTTTCTTGGGAACAGGAACAATGAAGCATGTGGGAACAGCAAACTGGGATAGGGATTGATTGAATATGTCCGTAAACACAAAAGCCAGCTGGTCTGCACATGCTCTGAGGACGCGGCTAGGGATGCCGTTTGGGCCGGCAGCCTTGCGAGGGTTAACACGTTTAAATATTTTACTCACGTTGGCTGCGGTGAAGGAAAGCCCACAGGTTTTGGTAGCGGGCCGTGACAGTGACATTGTGTTGTCCTCAAAGCGAGCAAAAAAGTTGTTTAGTTTGTCTGGGAGCAAGACATCGTGGTCCGCGACGGACCTGGTTTTCTTTTTGTAGTCCATGATTGACTGTAGACCCTGCCACATACGTCTCGTGTCTGAGCCGTTGAATTGCGACTCTACCTTGTCTCTATACTGACGCTTAACTTGTTTGATTGCCTTGCTGAGGGAATAGCTACACTGTTTGTATTCGGTCATGTTTCCGGTCGCCTTGCCATGATTAAAAGCAGTGGTTCGCGCTTTCAGTTTTGCATGAATGCTGCCATCAATCCACGGTTTCTGGTTGGGGAAGGATTTAAGAATTCACCGTGGGTACCACATCACCGATGCACTTGATAATAAACTCGCTCACCGAATCAGCGTATACATCAATGTTATTGTCCGATGCTTTCCGGAACATATCCCAGTCCACATGATCGAAGCAATCTTGAAGCGTGGAATCAGATTGGTCGGACCAACGTTGAACAGACTTGAGCACGGGTGTTTCTGTTTAAGTTTCTGTCTATAGGCTGGGAGCAACAAAATGGAGCTGTGGTCAGATTTGCCAAAAGGAGGGCGAGGGAGGGCTTTGTATGCGTCACAGAAATTAGAGTAGCAATGATCCAGAGTGTTGCCAGCCCGGGTCACGCGTTCGATATGCTGATCAAATTTAGGGAACCTTGTTTTCAGATTAGCCTTGTTAAAATCCCCAGCTACAATAAATGCAGGATATCCTCAGGATATGTGGTTTCCAGTTTACATAGAGTCCAATGAAGTTCTTTCAGGGCCGTAGAGGTGTCTGCTGGGGGGGGGTATATACACGGCTGTGATTATAATCGAAGAGAATTCTCTTGGTAGATAATGCGGTCGGCATTTGATCGTAAGGAATTCTGGGTCAGGTGAACAAAAGGACTTGAGTTCCTGTATGTTGTTATGATCCCAACACGACTCGTTAATCATAAGGCATACACCCCCACCCTTCTTCTTACCAGAGAGATGTTTCTTTCTGTCGGCGCGATGCGTGAAGAAACCGGGTGGCTGTACCGACTCCGATAACGTATCCCGAGTGAGCCATGTTTCCGTGAAACAGAGAATGTTACAATCGCTGATGTCTCTCTGGAAGGCAACCCTTGCTCGAATTTCGTCTACCTTGTTGTCAAGAGACTGGACATTGGCGAGTAGTATACTCGGGAGCGGTGGGCAGTTTGCTCATCTATGGAGCCTGACCAGAAGACCGCTCCGTCTGCCCCTTCTGCGGCGCCGTTGTTTTGGGTCGCCTACTGGGATCTGATCCATTGTCCTGGGTGGTGGTCCAAACCGAGGATCTGCTTAAGGAAAGTCGTATTTCTGGTCGTAATGTTGGTAAGTTGACATTGCTCTTATATCCAATAGTTCCTCCCGGCTGTATGTAATAGGACTTAAGATTTCCTGGGGTAACAGTGTAACAAATAATACGTAAAAAAACAAAATACTGCATAGTTTCCTAAGAACGCGAAGCGAGGCGTCCATCTCTGTCGACGCCAAACACTCCAACAAACACTCCAACAAAACTTACAGACAACACAGTTTTTCCAGAGGCGGTGGCATAGGTGACAATAGCATAGGAGAAGAAGATCTGAGGGTCAGAGTCAATCCACAGCAACACCACATGAACACACACACACACACACACATGCATGCACCCAAACCCACACACAGATTCTTCTGACACAACATTAGGAACACAACATGAACACCAACATGCACGCACAGTCAAAGAATAACTACCAGGATATACGGGGAAAAACTCATGGCTCTGTTCTACTTCACAGCTCTGTTCTCTTCCCTGAAGCACATACGCAGATTTGGGATTTTGCTGAGAAAGCAACTTCCCGGTATCCTTTGCTAATCTTGTGTTAGAGCCTCCTAACCGTATTTAATAAAGTTGGGGGAAAAAAGGAACATATTTGCCTTGATCTGCAGGCACCCCCCTATCTGCCCCCCGCCCCTCAAATGCACACAGAAGGGAAAGTTACTAATCGGCTTAAGTGGCCAGCTCAATTACCCTCCTTTTTTTCACCCTGCTCTGTGAGCTTTGGCTATTTCTGTGGAACACATAAACACGTTTGCATACCTACATAGACACACAATTATTTGTACAGATACATAAAACAACAGAAACAAACCCACGTACACACATGCACATTATACCCAAACACAGCCTCTCCTGCTAGATATTTGTTTCAAAGCTGCTTCAAGTTGAGACTGTTGGTGTTCTTCAAAATACATACTACCGTGCTCCGAGCATGCAAATTGGAGCACGGGAGAGTCGGAGTCCAAATCAAAGTATGCGAAACAGAGCACGAAGGGGGTACTTCTCGAATGCGTACTCCGTTTGTACATATTTTGAAGCATGCATTGATGCAAGCGTCAATGGAAAGTATTTACAGAAAGTATTTGCACATTTATTGAAATCAATGGCTATTACTATTTGAGCTGAATCGGGAGAAAATAAACTCCAACGTCAGAATGAAATGTTGCCCATTTACATCTGATACGTTGCCTGTGGTAATTTTGGCATATTTACCTGCCTACAATAAGTGTGCGTAGATCGCAAGCCCATAGTAAGTCAATAGGGCTAACTGGCTAGCTACAACTATTAGCTAGCCAGATAGCCATAAAGAATTGTTAGCTAGCTAGCTATCCACGAAGAATGTACATCTTGTCCTGGCTGGAAGAAGGTTCAGTGACTGGGTAAGTTCATAGTAAGTCAATAGGGCTAACTCGCCAGCTAGCTAGCTAGCCACAAATAATTGGTAGCTAGCTACCCACCAAAAATTGATATCTACCTTGCATAACATTAGTTTTAGGTAATTTTTGCCTGTTTAACTAGCTGGATAGCTAGATTATTACGATTCACATATAGTTGCTAATTATGAATGAAAATGTTTGCTTTGTGTATACAGTGCATTCAGACCCCTTGACTTTTTCCACATTTTGTTATGTTACAGCCTTATTCTAAAAGGGATTAAATAAAACATTGTCCTTATCAATCTATACTTATCAATACCCCATAATGACAAAAAGAAGAAAAAAAAGAAAAGAAAAATAGAAAACAGATTTTTTGATATTCTTGCAAATGTATTAAAAGTAAAAAACAGAAATACCTTATTTACATAAGTATTCAGACCCTTTGCTATGAGACTCGAAATTGAGCTCAGGTGCATCCTGTTTCCATTGATCATCCTTGAGATGTTTCTACAACATGATTGGAGTCCACCTGTGGTATATTCAATTGACTCGACATGATTTAGAAAGGCAAACATCTGTCTATATAAGGTGTTTGCAGTTGACAGTGCATGTCAGAGGCAAAAACCAAGCCATGAGGTCGAAGGAATTGTCTGTAGAGCTCCGAGACATGATTGTGTTGAGGCACCGATCTGGGGAAGTGTACAAAAAAATTCTGCAGCATTGAAGGTCCCCAAGAACACAGTGGCCTCCATCATATTTTAACGGAATAAGTTTCAAATCACCAAGACTCTTCCTAGAGCTGGCCGCCTGTCCAAACTGAGAAATCGGGGGGGAGAAGGGCCTTGGTCAGGGAGGTGATCCAGAACCCGATGGTCACTCTGACAGAGCTCCAGAGTTCCTCTGTGGAGATGGGAGAACCTTTCAGAAGGACAACCATCTCTTCAGCACTCCACCGATCAGGCCTTTATGGTAGAGTGGCCAGACGGAAGCCACTCCTCAGTAAAAGGCACATGGCAGCCTGCTTGGAGTTTGCCAAAAGGCACCTAAAGGACTCTCAGACCATGAGAAACAAGATTCTCTGGTCTGATGAAACCAAGATTGAACTCTTTGGCCTGAATGCCAAACGTCATGTTTCGAGGAAACCTGGCACCATCCTTAAGGTGAAGCCTAGTGGTGGCAGCATCATGCTTCAGAGCGCTTAGGACCTCAGACTGGGGAAGAAGGTTCACCTTCCAACAGGACAAAGACCCTAAGCACACAGCCAAGACAACGCAGGGGTGGCTTCGGGACAAGTTTCTGAATTTCCTTGAGTGGCTCAGCCAGAGCCCGGATTTGAACCCGATTGAACATCTCTGGAGAGACCTGAAAATAGCTGTGCAGTGACGCTCCCCATCCAACCTGACAGAACTTGAGAGGATCTGCAGAGAAGAATGGGAGAAACTCCCCAAATTGATTTTATTTATTTATTTTATTTCACCTTTATTTAACCAGGTAGGCAAGTTGAGAACAAGTTCTCATTTACAATTGCGACCTGGCCAAAATACAGGTGCGCCAAGCTTGTAGTGTCATACCCAAGAAGACTTGAGGCTGTAATCACTGCCAAAAGTGCTTCAACAAAGTACTGAGTAAAGCATTGGAATACTTATGTAAATGTGATATTTCAGTTTGACATTTTTAATACATTTGCAAAAAATTCTAAAAACCCATTTTTGCTTTGTCATTATGGGGTATTGTGTGTAGATTTTAATCCATTTTGGAATAAGGCTGTAACACAACAAAATGTGGAAAAAGTCAAGGGGTCTGAATACTTTCCAAATACATTGTATCTTGTTTCGTCGCTACTGTTGCCATTGTCCTGGCTGGAAGAAGGTTCAGTGAATGGGAAGGTGCAGTGTGAGGTAATACAGTAGGAGGAGTGTGAGGTAATACAGTAGGGGGAGTGTGAGGTAATACAGTAGGGGGAGTGTGAGGTAATACAGTAGGAGGAGTGTGAGGTAATTCAGTAGGAGGAGTGTGAGGTAATTCAGTAGGGGGAGTGTGAGGTAATACAGTAGGGGGAGTGTGAGGTAATACAGTAGGAGGAGTGTGAGGTAATACAGTAGGGGGAGTGTGAGGTAATAGAGTAGGGGGAGTGTGAGATAATACAGTAGGAGGAGTGTGAGGTAATACAGTAGGGGGAGTGTGAGGTAATACAGTAGGAGTGTGAGGTAATTCAGTAGGGGGAGTGTGAGGTAATACAGTAGGAGGAGTGTGAGGTAATACAGTAGGGGGAGTGTGAGGTAATAGAGTAGGGGGAGTGTGAGATAATACAGTAGGGTGTGTGTGAGGTAATTCAGTAGGAGGAGTGTGAGGTAATTCAGTAGGGGGAGTGTGAGGTAATACAGTAGGAGGAGTGTGAGGTAATTCAGTAGGGGGAGTGTGAGGTAATACAGTAGGGGGAGTGTGAGGTAATACAGTAAGGGGAGTGTGAGGTAATTCAGTAGGGGGAGTGTGAGGTAATACAGTAGGAGGAGTGTGAGGTAATTCAGTAGGGGGAGTGTGAGGTAATACAGTAGGGGGAGTGTGAGGTAATACAGTAGGAGTGTGAGGTAATTCAGTAGGGGGAGTGTGAGGTAATACAGTAGGGGGAGTGTGAGGTAATACAGTAGGGGGAGTGTGAGGTAATACAGTAAGGGGAGTGTGAGGTAATTCAGTAGGGGGAGTGTGAGGTAATTCAGTAGGGGGAGTGTGAGGTAATACAGTAGGAGTGTGAGGTAATTCAGTAGGGGGAGTGTGAGGTAATACAGTAGGATGAGTGTGAGGTAATTCAGTAGGGGGGGTGTGAGGTAATACAGTAGGAGGAGTGTGAGGTAATTCAGTAGGGGGAGTGTGAGGTAATACAGTAAGGGGAGTGTGAGGTAATTCAGTAGGGGGAGTGTGAGGTAATACAGTAAGGGGAGTGTGAGGTAATTCAGTAGGGGGAGTGTGAGGTAATACAGTAGGGGGAATGCGAATGCTTCTCAAATATAATGTTTTACGCATGCCTCACACTCTTGTCCTCACAAGAACGTCCTCGGAGAATGCACTCAGAGCACGAGAATGTGGAGCACGGTAGTATGCATATTGAGACACATCCTGTGTGTGTGTGTTGCTGTGGGGACCACTAGGTAGAAGTTCATTAAAGTTAGAGAGTATTGAGTGTGAAATATACAAGCCAGGCATTTACGGTTCTCAACCCACACATGACAAACATAAGAGTACTTCCACACAAAGGCATCTACTAAGGCTGTGGTTCCCAAACTTTTTATATTCCCGTACCCCTTCAAACATTCAACCTCCATCTGCGTACTCCCTCTAGCACCAGGGTAAGCACACTCTCAAATGTTGTTTTTGCCATCATTGTAAGCCTGCCACACACACATTACACGATACATTTATTAAACATAAGAATGAGTGTGAGTTTTTGTCACAACCCGGCTCGTGGGAAGTGACAAAGAGCTCTTATAGGACCAGGGCACAAATAATAATATAATAATAATCAATCATTTTGCTCTTTATTTAACCATATTACATATAAAACCTTATTTGTCAATTGAAAATTGTGAATAACTCAAAGGTTAATGAGCAGGGTGTGCTTGAAAGGATGAACTCTGCAATGTTGGATTGTATTGGAGAGTCTCAGTCTTAAATCATTTTCCACACACATTCTGTGCGTGTATTTAGTTTTCATGCTATTGAAGGCTGAGAATTCACTCTCACATAGGTACGTGGTTGCAAAGGGCATCAGTGTCTTAACAGTGCTATTTGCCAAGGCAGGAGCGCAGCCCAATCCAGAAATCTGGCAGTGGCTTCTGATTAAATTGCAATTTTCACAGAACCGCTTGTTGCAATTTCAATGAGGCTCTCTTGTTCAGATATCGGTAAGTGGACTGGAGGCAGGGCATGAAAGGGATAACGAATCCAGTTGTCTGTGTCATCTGTTTAGGGAAAGTACCTGCGTAATTGTGCACCCAACTCACTCAGGTGCTTCACTACATCACATTTGACATTGTCTGTAAACTTGAGTTCATTTGCACACAAAAAATCATACAATGATGGAAAGACCTGTGTGTTGTCCTTGTTAATGCAGACAGAGAAGAGCTCCAACTTCTTAATCATAGCCTCAATTTTGTCCCGCACATTGAATATAGTTGCAGAGAGTCCATGTAATCCTAGATTCAGAACATTCTGGCGAGAAAAAACATCACCCAGATAGGCCAGTCGTGTGAGAAACTTGTCATCATGCCAGCGTTCAGACAAATGAAAATGATGGTCAGTAAAGAAAACTTTAAGCTATGTCTCCCTGTCATGGCTTTAGCGCCATTAGTACAGATACCAACACATCTTGACCACCAAAGTCCATTTGATGTCACAAAGCTGTCCAGTACCTAAAAAATATCCTCTCCTGTTGTCCTGGTTTCCAGTGGTTTGCAGAAGAGAATGTCTTCCTTAATTTACCAGGAGATGTGCCAGGCCCGCCTGTTGACTCATCCAGCTGTAATGCATAGAATTCACTGGCTTGTATGTGAAGCAGTAATTGTTTCAAAACACCTCCTGCCATGTCACTGATGTGTCGTGAAGCAGAGTTGTTTGATGAAGACATTATCTGTACAGTTCTTTTGGCCTTTTCCCCCAGCATTGTCCCAGCCATATCCGCAGCAGCAGGAAGAATTAAGTCCTCCACAATAGTATGGGGCTTGCCTGTCCTAGCCACTTGGTAGCTCACCATATAAGACGCTTCTAGACCCTTCTTATTAATGGTATCTGTTGCTTTTATACATGTCTTACTACTCGAAAGTCGTCTTAATTCTCGCTCAAAAAACTCCTGTGGCTTATTTTTCAAATTGGCATGTTTTGTTTCTAAATCTCTGCTCAAGAGGGAAGGTTTCATCAGGTTGTGAGAAGTACTTTGCACTTATGACACACTGTGACTGAGGAAAGACACTACTCCAAATATAAGTGAACCCCAAATCAATGTAGTTCTCATCATATTTGCGCCTCTTTGATGGTCCAACGTCCCTGTCTGTTGTTCGGTTCTTTCCCGGGTAAGGGGGCAGTAGCTCTTCGGCTGCATCAGATTCACAACTGTCAGTGTCCATGCTAGCTGGGCTAGTAGTAGCAGTACTACCATTAGAGCTGTTATGTTTCTCTATGGATGCAGGTCTTACTTTTTTAAACCATTTATCCATTTTCGAGCAAACGGTAATGAGCAGCAGCTACGTTTGGCTACATATGAACCTTTAGTGGAATTCCCGCGAGAGAGTAACGGTTAATGTGATTGGATGTTAATTATTTGACTAGGCTACCTGTATTTGACATTGTGTTGTTATTTCGCTGAAAACTAGATGGTTTAATTTAATTTTTGGTAGTGAAACGAGGCGACTCAGGCGAGAAAAAAAAACTCACCCAAATGTATAGCCCCGTTGGAAAATATAAATGGACTGTTTGAAAATGTGAAAAAATAAAATAAAAAACATTCTATATTTATATTTTAAATGTGAATCCCATTTTTCTTTGGCGTACCCCCGACGGCATTGCGCGTGTACCCGTTTGGAAATACCTGTACTAAGGCAACATACACACACACACACACACACACACACACACACACACACACACACACACACACACACACACACACACACACACACACACACACACACACACACACACACACACACACACACACACACACGCATGTTTTTCCAGTCCCACAAATGAGTTGATTTTACATGTGTGCTTACAAGTGTGTCTGATTATATTTGTCAGTCTAGACATTATGATCCGTACTAAAGCTGCTTTGAGGTCAGAGGGCAAAGTGGAGAATGGACAAAGCTCTAAAGCTAGACTCACAAGAACACAGAAATTCCATTCTCGTTAATGTTGCTACAGTAGCTACATGTTTTGTTTTTACATTGTTTGGATTGAAAATACTTTTCTAGGCAGAAAAAACCCTGTATCTTACCTTAACTTAAGCTAAGCAAAGCACAAGACATATCCTTACACCCACACTCACCCACCCGTTCACTGACCTTGCCTGTGCCTTTGACTCCCTTCCAGATGCAGAAGTAAACAATAACCCAGGTGGCAATCAGACAGAGGACCATGTGAGTGCTGATGTCACCAGGCTCATCCAGACCACCAGAGAGACGGAGCACCTTACGCCTGACACACATACAGAGAGAGAGAGAGAGAGAGAGAGAGAGAGAGAGAGAGAGAGAGAGAGAGAGAGAGAGTGTAATGTTTACGGTTAATTTTTATTGTTTACTTCACTTTTGTATATTGTCTACTTCACTTGCTTTGGCAATGTTAACATGTTTCCCATGCCAATAAAGCCCTTTGAATTGAATTGAGGGAGAGAGAGAGAGAGAGAGAGAGAGAGAGAGAGAGAGAGAGAGGTCAGACAAAAATAATAGACAACCAATAACCTATGGTTAGGTAGTCAGCCCTATGACCAACCCAACACAACAGACCACAGATCACTTACTCCCAGAACTCAATGACTGGCGAGCGCATGCCCTCTGGTTCCACGCAGCTGCCATTGAAGAGGAGCAGAGTAGAGGATGAGAGGTTGAGCGGGGAGGATACCACCGATGAGAGGAGGGAGATGGGGATAGAGGGATCGGGGGTGGAGGAGAGGAGAGGCAGGGCGCTGCGATTGTGGCAAGCCCGGCGGAAGTTTTCGGTGCAGTTGAGGGTGTTCCAGGGGTGCCCGCAGGTAGCCCAGGGTAACGGGTTGGTGAAGGAGTGAAGCAGGAAGTACAGGCCCCACACCAGGATCATGATGTAGTAGGTGTTACAGAAGAACACTATTACCATGGAGGCCAGGCCAAGACCTGTGGAGAGAGAGAGAGGGGGAATGAGAAGGAGTGGCAGATGGGGGGGGGGGGGGGGGGGGGTGTACAGTGGAGAACATAAGGACAAACATTTAGAGGAAGGATATACGAGAAAGAAAAATGGACGGGTTAGAGAACAAAAAAAGAAAAAACCTCACTCATAAAAATGAATTCCATCTCCATTAAACAACATCTATGAAGATCAAGTTCCAAAATTCAAATACTTTGTGTTTTGTATGCCAGCACTACCAAGGTACGGGTATCGCTTTGTGGCACCTATGCAGTCTAGGGGAAAAGCTGTCAGGAAAATAGTTATCTTCACAAGAATTAAATAATAAAATAGATTTGAATTTTATGAAACCTTTACTTTACCAGGCAGGTCAATTAAGAACAGATGCTTATTTAAAATAACCAAGGGCTGTTGAGAATACACACTTTATTAGGTACAACCATCAGGTACCGGATCAGACCCCCCTTTGACTCCAGAACAGCCTGAATTATTCGAGGAATGGAAACGTTGCTTAATTGGTTTCAAGGGACCTAATGTGTGCCAGGAAAACATTCTCCACACCATTACACCACCTCCACCAGGCTGTACCGTTGACTCCAGGCAGGATGGGGCCATGGACTCATGCTGCTTATGCCAAATCCTTAACCTGCATGACGCAACAGGAACCTGGACTCGTTGGACCAGGTGATGTTCTTCTACTCCTCAATTGTCCAGTGTTGGTGATCACGTGCCCACTGGAGCTGCTTCTTGTTTTTAGCTGATAGGAGCAGAACCCGGTGTGGTCGTCTGCTGCAGTAGCCCATCCGTGACAAGGACCGACACCACTGTTGTACTGCGCCATTATTTGCCTGTTTGTGGCCCGGCCCGCATGTTAGCTTGCACGAGTCTTGCCATTCTCCTTTGATGTCTCATCAACAAGCTGTTTTTGCACACAGGACTGCCACTGAATGGACGTTTTCTGTTTATTGCACCATTCTCTGTAAACCCTAGACACTGTCGTGCGTGAAAAGCCCCGGTGGCTGGACGTTTCTGAGATACTGGAACCAACGTGCATGGCACTGACGATCATACCACACTCAAAGTCGCTTAGATCACTTGTTTTGCCAATACTAACGTTCAATCAAACAGTAACTGAATGCCTTGATGCCCGTCTGCCTGCTTTATATAACAAGCCACGGCCACGTGGCTCACTGTCTGTAGGAGCGAACCATTTTCGTGAACTGGGTGGTGTACCTAATAAACTGTAGTTTGGAAGAGTGTAGATTGGAAGTTGATGACGATGCAATGATGTGACAGAGGAGCTGGACTGAAAGTTACAACAGAATCAATATATTCACAACAGCTCTTATGTCAAAATTTCATCAATCAAGTCTTGTTGCGAGAAAACAGTTTATTCTGACAGTTGTTTCAGTTACATAATGCCAACATCTATGCCTAAATTTGTGGTTTGAACAACCAAATGCTAGGCTATATTATAGGGGGGCGGAAGAAAGGATGTGTGAGACAGAGGGGTTGCAGAATAAAACAAGACAAAACCTACCTCAGAAACATGTATTCACTCTCCATTAACGCATTCACATTACAGTACCTTTAAAGAGAGGGGCAATGTTCCATGCAGAGACCCCTCCTTGCTTCATGAACTGACCAAGAGCGATTTCCAGGAAGAACACGGGAATACCTCCGATGAACACAATAATCATGTAGGGGATCAGGAACACGCCTACAACACGCAACACACACACGTTAGCAACACAACTCCACATGCTACACAACACAGAGGCTAAATTTCACAAACATAAAACACAAACTCTATTATGTGACAAATCTAGCAAATATAGTCCTAGTGCATGCTTGTATAACTTGTTGTGGACAGATAAAAGTCTCTCTATAACAGACATGATTATATCATTTATACTTCTACATGCTCATGGGGGAGAGAGAGCGAGAGAGAGACAGACAGAGACAGAGGAGACAGAGAGAGAGAGAGAAGGAGACAGAGAGAGAGAGAGACAGAGACAGAGGAGACAGAGAGAGAGAAGGAGACAGAGAGCGAGAGAGAGAGAGAGAGAGAGAGAGAGAGAGAGAGAGAGAGAGAGAGAGAGAGAGAGAGAGAGAGCTATAGCAAGCTGAAGAAATAGAGCTGGCATTTAGGCTAAAACTTATCTAGCAAACTGTTATTGCAGTGCAGTGATAAGAGAGGAGAGAAGGAAGGACAGATTAAGTGAGTGAGAGAAAGAGAGAGAGAGCAGGAGGAGGAGAGGAGGGTAGACAAGGCCATAGATAAGGAGGAGGTGTATTGAGAGGGAGATAACTATATTGTTTCATTCATTTAGTGTTTGGGCATGAATGGCTGGCATTGTCCTTTAGACAGAGAGAATGATAGAAAGTAAGAAGGAGAGAATGAAAGAGAATGAGAAAGAGACAGTTAGTAAAAGTGAAAGTACACTAGGAGGGATTCTTGTTTGTATGTATTATGTAAAATATAACCTTCCTATATGTCCCTTTTACAGTACAACTGGCTCAAAAGCTTGAGGTCAAATGAAACGCATACATACACTACATGACCAAAAGTATATGGACACCTGCTCGCCGAATATCTCATTCCAAAATCATGGGCATTAATATGGAGTTGGTCCCCCCTTTGCTAATATAACAGCCTCCACTCTTCTGGGAAGGCTTTCCATTAGATGTTGGAACATTGCTGCAGGGACTTGCTTCCGTTCAGCCACAAGAGCATTAGTGAGGTCGGGCACTGATGTTGGGAAATTAGGCCTGGCTCGCAGTCGGCATTCCAATTCATCCCAAAAGTGTTCAATAGGGGGCTCTGTGCAGGCCAGTCAAGTTCATCTACACAAATCTCAAAAAAACATTTTTGTGCACGGGGGCATTGTCATGCTGAAATAGGAAAGGGACTTCCCCAAACTGTTGCCACAAAGTCGGAAGCACAGAATCGTCTAGAATGTTATTGTATGTTGTAGTGTTAAGATTTCCCTTCATTG
Organism: Salmo salar; assembly: GCF_965601325.2. Taxonomy (NCBI): domain Eukaryota; kingdom Metazoa; phylum Chordata; class Actinopteri; order Salmoniformes; family Salmonidae; genus Salmo; species Salmo salar. The sequence continues at coordinate 19,085,151 of NC_138303.1, read as the reverse complement.
GAACTAAGGGGCCTAGTCCAAACCATGAAAAACAGCTCCAGACCGTTATACCTCCTCCACCAAAATGGACAGTTGGCACCAGAGGTCGACCGATTAATCCGAATGGCCGATTAATTAGGGCCGATTTCAAGTTTTCATAACAATCGGTAATCGGCATTTTTGGACACCGATTATGGCCGATTACATTTCACTCCACGAGGAGACTGCGTGGCAGGTTGACTACCTGTTATGCGAGTGCAGCCAAGGTAAGGTGCTAGCTAGCATTAAACTTATAAAAAAAACGATCAATCTTAACATAATCACTAGTTAACTACACATGGTTGATGATACTACTAGTTTATTTAGCTTGTCCTGCGTTGCATATAATCGATGCGGTGCCTGTTAATTTATCATTGAATCACAGCGTACTTCACCAAACGAGTGATTTAACAAGCGCTTTCGTGAAAAAAGCACTGTCGTTGCACCAATGTGTACCTAACCATAAACATCAACGCCTTTCTTAAAATCAATACACAAGTATATATTTTTTAAACCTGCATATTTAGTTAATATTGCCTGCTAACATTAATTTCTTTTAACTAGGGAAATTGTGTCACTTCTCTTGCGTTCTGTGCAACAGAGTCATAGGCTGACCACAGAGTCATAGGCTGACCATAGATTTCAAAATGTATTTTGCAACACTCGCGCACGCGAGCGTTGCAAAATACATTTTGAAATCTGTGTTATTCAATTATTGCACCCACACTGCTCGCGCGCGTCAACGAGCGTCTGCGTTGCCAAGGGCTAAAATAGAAGTCATTCCTATTTCAGACGCAGATCGCGCTGCAAGTCCTGCCTCTCCCATCTCCTCATTGGTTTATAGAAGCAGGTACCCACGTGCCATCTCCTCATTGGTTATACCCACGTGGGTGATTGAAAGACGAACTGTGTTGCCGGTCGGTGTAGTAATACTATGAAAGTTTAGATGCCAATCACCATATAAGTTCAAAGATGAAAAAGCCTGGAAGGAGGAGAGATGACTAGAAACGATTTGGTTAACCGTTTTATGTGTGGATTAATTGTAGAGGACCTTGTGCATTTCAGGTAAAATAACAACTCAATGTTTATTTTCCAGGAAACACTTGCTAGCAACAGCAAGCTAGCTAAATAGGACAAATTAGCTAGCAAGTGCAAGCTAACTAGCTAAATTGCCATAAATGTTTAATGCTTTTCGACCTGTTCCCAAATTAATGTAATTGGTTCAGAGTTTGTTTTGATATTTTAACCTGCGTGTCGTGATCGCGTTTGGTGTGGGGGGACAAAAAACAGTTATGCACGATGGCAACCTGTCTATTTAGTTAAAAGAAATTCATGTTAGCAGGCAATATTAACTAGGGAAATTGTGTCACTTCTCTTGCGTTCATTGCATGCAGAATAACTAATTTGCCCGAATTTTACATAATTATGACATAACATTGAAGGTTGTGCAATGTAACAGCAATATTTAGACTTATGGATGCCACCCGTTAGATAAAATACGGAACGGTTCCGTATTTCACTGAAAGAATAAACGTTTTGTTTTCTAAATGATAGTTTATGGATTTGGCTTTTTTACATGGCACATATTGCACTTTTACTTTCTTCTCCAACACTGTGTTTTTGCATTATTTAAACCAAATTGAAAATGTTTCATTATTTATTTGAGACTAAATTGATTTTATTGATGTATTATATTAAGTTAAAATAAAAGTGTTCATTGTTCATTCAGTATTGTTGTAATTGTCATTATTACAAATATATATATCAAAATCGGCCGATTAATCGGTATCGTTTTTTTTTGGGGTCCTCCAATAATCGGTATCGACGTTGAAAAATCATCATTGGTCGACCTCTAGTTGGCACTATGCATTGGGGCAGGTAGCGTTCTCCTGGCATCCGCCAAATCCAGAGTCATCCATCCAAATCCAGAGTCAGCCAGATTGTGAAGCGTGATTCATCATTTCGGAGAACGCGTTTCCACTACTCCAGAGTCCAATGGTGGTGAAGCTTTACACCACTCCAGCCGACGCATGGTGATCTTAGGCTTGTGTGTGGCTGCTCGTCCATGACCCGCCAAACCACGCATCTGAACACCCGCCCGCTAAACCTAGACGCCAGCCGCACCAATGTCTCGGCGGAAACACTGTTCAACTGACGACCGAAGTCAGCCTGCAGGCGCCCGGCCCGCCACAAGGAGTCGCTAGAGCGCGATGAGCCAAGTAAAGCCCTCCCCGATCAAACCCTCCCCTAACCCAGACGATGCTGGGATTGTGCACCGCCTTATGGGACTCCCAGTCACGGCCGGTTGTGACACAGCCTGGGATCGAACCCAGGTCTGTAGTGACGCCTCAAGCACTGCGATGCAGTGCTTTAGACTGCTGCGCCAATCGGGAGGCGGGACGGACAATTTTTACGTGCTTCAGCACTCGGCAGTCCTGTTCTGTAAGCTTCTGTAGCCTACCACTTTGTGGCTAAGCTGTTGTTGCTCCTAGACGTGTCCACTTCGTAATATCACCACTTCCAGTTGAATGGGGCAGCTGACCGGGGCAGCAGGACAGAAATTTGACGAACTGACTTGTTGGAAAGGTGGCATCCTATTTCAGTGCCACGTTGAAAGTCGCTGAGCTCTTCAGTAAGGCCATTCTACTGCCAATGTTTTGTCTATGGAGATTGCATGGCTGTGTGCTCGATTTAATACACCTTTCAGCAACAGGTGTGTCTGAAATAGCCGAATCCACTCATTTGAAGGGGTGTCTACATACTTTTGTATATATAATGTATTTTACCTTGGATACTTTTATCTGAGATAATTTGATTTGGCAAACACATCAAGCAGAAATAGATAATCAAATAAAACAGAGCCGAGCTAACAACAACAAAGGGAAAGGTCAACAGCTACATCGTAAATCCATTTGCTTTTAATTTGATGCGCTTATTTTTACTGCCACTGTATTCTGCAGCTTCCTAACATGCCTTAGCAACAAAACACCTCTAAAACTGGAAGTACAGCGAAAAAAACAAACAGAACATTCACCCAAACCCCCCACCCCAGACATTTTGGTATGTCCGGTATGATGAAACTATATACAGAGGACCATACCAATACTTAGAAGGAAGGGGGTAAACAGATGGGGCAGAGTCACATGAGAATGACGCAGGGAGGAGACTGCCTGTTCAGATGTGGAGGAAAAAAAGAGAGGTAACATGACAGGAGAATGTAAGAAGGAAAGATGGACCAGAAAATTGGATGATAAGGTGATAAAGAAGAAGAAGAAATAGGAATCTGAGACATGAAAATACAATGATCTCATCTGGTAATAGTGACTTTCTTATTCTCTCCCTCTCCCTCATTCTCTCAGTCTCATTCACTGAGATCAGACAGCCGAAGCCATATAAGGAAGAGTTCAGAGAGAGAGAGAGAGGGGGGGGGGGGATAAGGAGAGAACGAGAGTGAGAGAGAGTAGGAAGACTGAACGGATTAAAAAGACGATTGGAAAGACAAAAAAATTAAGAAAAATAATGATTTTCCCTGAGCCACTATTGTATTAGACTCTCCATCATTTCACACATTAACTTCTATCAAAGTATAGACTAGACTACCCAAATATAGGACAGGGTTCAATATAAAAACAACAATCCCTTTCAAATGAATTTCCTCTATCTGTCCTCCACTTTAGTCAGTCAGATATCCGTCGGTGGGTGTTTGAGTAAAGAGAACAGGTCTGAGAGCCTGTGAGTGCCCAGTACTCAGTCTTATCTGATGCCGATGTTGTGTTACGAGACGTCCCCTGGCCTGGGTTGGTCAAGGACACCAAACGTGGCGTCGCAGTGGCACTGCTGACACAGAGGGAAGGACGGGCACAGGACGCTTATTGTGTGACATGCATCCATATTTTCCTTACTATCAGGGGAGGAGAGGAGAAAGCACCTTTGTGTGCAGGGCAGGAGCACAGGGGGTGGGGGGGGGGGGGGTGGTGACTGTGTGAGGCAGGCCATTGTTAAACGATATGAGAAGGTGGGTATCAGAGTCACGGGTCACAAGACAGAAGAAGGAAGGAGAGAGAGAGAGAAAGAGAGAGAGAGAGAAAGAGAGAGAGAAAAAAACACACACTCACTTTTATTCAAACATCTCATAAAAATAGGAGGGACAGAGAGATAAGAAATACAGAGCAAAGGTGGAAAGGACAGGTTACCGTGGCGAGAGAATGAGAGAAAGAAAGGAGGGGAGTGTGCTCAAGTGTCACTATATGAGGGGCCTGGCTACTTCGGCTACGTGCGTACACTCATGCAAGCCCTGCTTGGTCTCCCTCCATCTCTTCCCTCCTCCCTCCCTCTCTCGTTCCTCCCCCTTTCTCTTTACTAAAAACTGCCTTTCCATCATATCAGTCCAACTGCCTGTTTTGCATATTACATCATAGGTGTGTCATAAAGTAGGAGTTTGTGTCTGTGTCAGTGTGACTGTGTCAGTGTCAGTGTGTCTGTGTCAGTGTGTCTGTGTGTCAGTGTGACTGTGTCAGTGTGACTGTGTCAGTGTGTCTGTGTCAGTGTGTCTGTGTCAGTGTGTCTGTGTGTCAGTGTGACTGTGTCAGTGTGTCTGTGTGAGTGTGTCTGTGTCAGTGTGTCTATGTCAGTGTGACTGTGTCAGTGTGTCTGTGTCAGTGTGACTGTCTGTGTGACTGTGTCTGTGTCAGTGTGTCTGTGTCAGTGTGACTGTGTCAGTGTGTCTGTGTCAGTGTGACTGTCTGTGTGACTGTGTCTGTGTCAGTGTGTCTGTGTCAGTGTGACTGTGTCAGTGTGTCTGTGTCAGTGTGACTGTGTCAGTGTGTCTGTGTCAGTGTGACTGTGTCAGTGTGTCTGTGTCAGTGTGTCTGTGTCAGTGTGACTGTGTCAGTGTGTCTGTGTCAGTGTGACTGTGTCTGTGTGCCTGTGTCAGTGTGACTGTGTCAGTGTGACTGTGTCAGTGTGCATGTGTCAGTGTGACTGTGTCAGTGTGACTGTGTCAGTGTGACTGTGTCAGTGTGTCTGTGTCAGTGTGACTGTGTCAGTGTATCTGTGTCTGTGTGACTGTGTCTGTGTGACTGTGTCAGTGTGTCTGTGTCAGTGTGTCTGTGTCAGTGTGTCTGTGTCAGTGTGTCTGTGTCAGTGTGTCAGTGTGACTGTGTCAGTGTGTCTGTGTCAGTGTGACTGTGTCAGTGTGTCTGTGTCAGTGTGTCTGTGTCAGTGTGACTGTGTCAGTGTGTCTGTGTCAGTGTGACTGTGTCTGTGTGCCTGTGTCAGTGTGACTGTGTCAGTGTGACTGTGTCTGTGTGTCATTGTCCGTGTGACTGTGTCAGTGTGACTGTGTCAGTGTGACTGTGTCAGTGTGTCTGTGTCAGTGTGACTGTGTCAGTGTGACTGTGTCAGTGTATCTGTGTCTGTGTGACTGTGTCTGTGTGACTGTGTCAGTGTGTCTGTGTCAGTGTGTCTGTGTCAGTGTGTCTGTGTCAGTGTGTCTGTGTCAGTGTGACTGTGTCTGTGTCCGTGTGTCTGTGTCAGTGTGTCTGTGTCAGTGTGACTGTGTCAGTGTGTCTGTGTCAGTGTGACTGTGTCAGTGTGACTGTGTCAGTGTGTCTGTGTCCGTGTGTCTGTGTCCGTGTGTCTGTGTCAGTGTGACTGTGTCAGTGTGTCTGTGTCAGTGTGACTGTGTCAGTGTGACTGTGTCAGTGTGTCTGTGTCAGTGTGTCTGTGTCAGTGTGACTGTGTCTGTGTCAGTGTGACTGTGTCAGTGTGACTGTGTCTGTGTCAGTGTGTCTGTGTCAGTGTGTCTGTGTCAGTGTGACTGTGTCAGTGTGACTGTGTCTGTGTGACTGTGTCAGTGTGACTGTGTCAGTGTCAGTGTGACTGTGTCAGTGACTGTGTCAGTGTGACTGTGTCTGTGTCAGTGTGACTGTGTCAGTGTGACTGTGTCTGTGTCAGTGTGACTGTGTCAGTGTGTCTGTGTCAGTGTGACTGTGTCAGTGTGACTGTGTCAGTGTATCTGTGTCTGTGTGACTGTGTCAGTGTATCTGTGTATGTGTGTCTGTGTCAGTGTGTCTGTGTCAGTGTGACTGTGTCAGTGTGTCTGTGTCAGTGTGACTGTGTCTGTGTCAGTGTGACTGTGTCTGTGTCAGTGTGACTGTGTCAGTGTGTCTGTGTCAGTGTGACTGTGTCAGTGTGACTGTGTGTCTGTGTCAGTGTGACTGTGTCAGTGTGACTGTGTCAGTGTGTCTGTGTCAGTGTGACTGTGTCTGTGTCAGTGTGACTGTGTCAGTGTGACTGTGTCAGTGTGTCTGTGTGTCTGTGTCCGTGTGACTGTGTCAGTGTGACTGTGTCAGTGTGTCTGTGTCAGTGTGTCTGTGTCAGTGTGACTGTGTCAGTGTGTCTGTGTCAGTGTGACTGTGTCAGTGTGACTGTGTCAGTGTGACTGTGTCAGTGTGTCTGTGTCAGTGTGACTGTGTCAGTGTGACTGTGTCTGTGTGTCTGTGTCACTGTGTCAGTGTGACTGTGTCAGTGTGTCTGTGTCAGTGTGACTGTGTCTGTGTGTCAGTGTCAGTGTGACTGTGTCAGTGTGACTGTGTCAGTGTGACTGTGTCTGTGTCAGTGTGTCTGTGTCCGTGTGTCATTGTCCGTGTGACTGTGTCAGTGTGTCTGTGTCAGTGTGACTGTGTCAGTGTGACTGTGTCAGTGTGTCTGTGTCAGTATGGGTGTGTGCATATGCTGAGTGCAAGTCTGTTGAAATGTGTTTAATTAAGTCTGATTATGTACAGTATGTGTGTGCTGTGCACATGCTGAAGATGTGTGTGAGTATTGTGTTTGTTGGTTTGTTTGTGTGTGTGTGTGTGTGTGAGCTCACCTCCACCGTTCTTGTAGCAGAGGTAAGGGAAGCGCCACACATTGCCCAGCCCCACAGCGAAGCCCACACAGGACATGATGAAGTCCATCTGTCTGGTCCAGGTCTCTCTCTCCACATACGGTACTGCTGTAGCCTGGACCTGAGGCTGTGTTTGGGTCTGTCCTCCCCCTCCCTCACACCCCCCTGCCCCCACCCCAACCCCAGGCACAGGGACTAGGGGGCGAGCCACACCACCCTCCTCCTCAGATGGAATCCCTGCTTCCATCTGGGAGAGTCGCACATCACCTGGGAGAGGGGGGGGGGGGTGGTATGGAGGAAGAGTGGAGAGAGGGAGCGAGAGAGAGAGAAAGAGAGGGGTTAAAAGCCATTAGCTTGCCTTGTAAATCAACCAAGCTTTTACAGCCACATAAACATAAAGGTCCACCAATCAACAAAATGTATCAAATCAATCATAGGAGTCACAAACTCGCAAAGCTGCAGTGACTCACAGTCAATGCCAAAAAGCCCCCCCTCCCCATATCATTATGATGGAGCGACTATAAGCATGGTGGAAACATGTAGTTATATGTATGGTAGGCTATGTCTACTGCCTCTATATTTCTATATTACAACTCAGAACATTGTCAGTCCTATTACACAACAATATGAAATATGAATTAAATCCTCTCTAAGCCTATAACCTCCAGACAGTGCAGTTCTTCAGTCAGCAGTCTAAGCTCAGGCCTACATTTACCACATGCTGTAAAAGAGGGCAGTACTCCTACTGTAATGTATACTCTTACAAAAAAGGTTTCCAAAAGGGTTCTGGCATCTGTCCCCATAGGAGAACCCTTTTTGGTTGCAGGTAGAACTCTTTCGAGGAACCTAAAGGGGTTCATCAAAGGGTTATCCTACGGGGGAAAGCCACAAATAATTTGGCTTTAACGGTCCAGATGCCTTTCTTGCATCTTCTGTCCTTGTTATTTTTCCTTCCTTCTCAATTCAAATCAATGAGCTATTGACAAGTCAGCATATCTTACAATTAATGCTCCCCCTCTCACTCCTACCCTCTCTCTCCCTCTTCCCAGTTCCCAAAAAGTGATTTGTGTGCTGGGGTACGACAATAGTCTCACAACTGACTACAACAACGGGGTGTCCGTGTCACCACTGACTACAACAACACTTTAATTTACTTTCTCTCTGTCTTTCTCTCTCTCAAACAAACCGATTCTTCGGACAGTTTATTAATGTGCGCCTTCTATGATATCGATGTCAGCCGCTCTGATCCGGATGCACATTAGGAAAGCAGTTTTTTCCAGATCAGAGCAGTTAGAGGGAGTGTGTGAGCAGGAGAGGGAGGGCAGGAGAGAGAGAGAGAAGCTGATGCTAATAGAATAGAATATGCTTGGATATCTGCTTTCACAGACATAGCAAGTCCGGCATGAGAGGTGGGTTGGTTTGCTATAATCCTTAGTAGGCCTATTCACTGGAGCATACTCAACCCATCAGACAGTGACTGACGGCTCTGACAGAAAGCTAGCCTGCCCAACACAATGCAGGTTTGTGTGATCGATGTAGTGTGATTAAGGTGGAGAAGTTGGAGTGGATCTTGAACCAGCAAGCAAAACTGCTAACAGAGGTCCAGACCTCTTGGTAATGTTGTAGAACACTAACATACAGGGAGGATACATTTAGTTCCTGTCTAAGCAGGAATCTAAACTTTAGCCTTGGCAGTAGTAAGGTGGTACTGAGACCCCAACGAACACAATCACAGATTAATGGAGCATAGTACAGCTTCTGGGCTGCAACAAGAATCTCATGTGAGAACAGGATTGTGACCTGCCTTTTGGAGTTTTCAACAGGTGCACACTACAGTATAGTGCATTAAATCAAGAGGACTTGACGATCATGCTGCATCACATGTGTCGCTAATTTGCTATACCATACCTGGATTGCCTAATCATCTGACAGGTAGTTGGATGATAGCTAGGTAACTCTAGTGTAACGTTAAGGTAATTATAAAGCAAGTGAGGTCTCTTGAACTCAGTCTGAAGAGACAGGTTTACAATCTATAAAGGTAACATGTCATCTGTCCATACTTGCCAGCCAGTTAGATGTGCATCTGAGGTGCACAGTAGTGCCTATATCTAGCTAGCTACTATGTAGCCAAAACACTTGCTGTTGAAGCTCACGTTATACCCTAACTAAACTTAGTTATGGCTATCTAGCTGGGGTCTTTGACATCTATAATGCTGCTTTGAATTCATTGAAGTCATAGCTACAATATAACAATGCAACAACAATAATGTTATTACCATTGTTATTATTATATATATATATATATTTTTTTTTTTGAATCACTCACCTGGGGAGTTCTCTTCTACTTCTGGCGACATGTTGATTGATTAGGTTTAAATAAACCGGGTAACGTTAGGTGGGTAGAGCCAAGTGCAGCTAGCTAGTAGCTAGTGACGCTATCAAGATACTCAGTGCGCCTCAGAGGGGGAGAGAGAGAGAGAGAGAGAGAGAGAAGCTATGCAGTTCTCCAGTTCTTTCCTTGGTTTATTTTTCGTCTTCTTGTTATCAAAAAATATTTATATTATTTAATTTATCATAACGAGTTGGTGCCCTTCAACAATAAATGTAATATTTACAAAGCGTCGCGTCAGACGTTGGGGAGAAGGAATTCAAAAGCAGTCGACGAAGCACTTGAAGGATAGCCTGAAGAATCTCATGGATGACAGTAAATGAAAATGATAGCTAGCTAGCTAGCTAGTAAATCGAGAGGTTTAGGTCGCTATTTGTATCGTTTAGTCAGAGGTCCAATAACCTAGCTAGCTAAGTGATGTTGTATGCTGGGTAGGTCCTTCACCAGGCTCTGATGAGACGAAGAATGTGATGTGAGCGGTTCCTGCTCCGTTGGTCTATCCGTTGGCAGCCCCCCTCCTCCCTCCTCCTCCTCGTACGGCTCCGCGATGCAATTGGCTAATATGTGCAGTGCGCGTTCTACAGTGCGTAGCAAAACCAGCACCATCACCAAGCCGCTTTTTATCATTCATACATTTGCACGACGCACAGGATAATAAATAAATAATCAAATATCGGATAGCCTACTGAAGGTTGGCAATCATTCTGTTTACATGGATAAATGATTTGAACAACCGCATACACTGGGTTATCACCCTCCCCCTCTCGAGCCCCCGCAATGCTTTCGGGATGAAAAGAACATCCTTTTGGCTGTAATGAGCTCTAAAATTCCATGCATTAACTAGTCACACTGTTGACATAGCAACGGACGCTAATCGAATCCTATTGTGACCCATGGGGGACACGAACCGACAGGTAGAGGGGACAGTAGGGGAGACCGGGGTTCGTTGTCACTTTTTTACTCGTGTGTATTTCTCTGCACCGGTATATCTGACTGGCTCTTTTAAAAATTAGGAGGACCCTTTTTATCCTCATATCTTATTCCAAAATGTAGTTATAAGCCATCAACACACTCTGTCCACTTGTGACAACCAGCCCCCTCGCGAGGTTGGATGTCACACAGTATGGGGTTGGTTGTCACAATGTTTGCTAACAACCTTTCTTTGATCAAATGATATTACTAACAAAATGTAGCATTTTATGCTATGAGAATAAAATGATATTTTGAGTAAATTTGATTTGTGTATCTTGTGTGGGTGTGTGACAGGCAATGAAGGGAGCTCTTTATAGCACAACCACAAAAGGGATTGGGATTTAAATCAGTGATGTAGTGGTAAAAAAAAAATAGGATGGTAAACTCTGATCGCCAGTCATGTGAAAAAAGTATACTTTTAATGCATATTTCTGCAAAAAGAGGGTAAACTGTGTTTACTTGTGTTTACCCTCCACTACACCACTGGTTTTATTATAATGGGGTTGATAGTGACAACTAACCCCACATTGTATGTGACAACCATCCCAAACTCCGCCCCTTTTCAACAAACATCAATTGTTCATGGATACTCCTGTAATTCAAACATTTACAAAGAAAACACTAGGTATTTCAAAAAATGTTTACTTTCACCTATGAAACGCACAAATTCACCTCACCTTAACGTTTTGTCATGCTGACATGAATTGACCAGGGAGATATGTTCTTTAAAATAATTCACACATTTGAACCTTAGAAATATTACACAGCGCCATTTAGATTGGGAATAATTAGCACTGTGATTATCAACCCGTGAGAAAACCAACTCTGGTCTCCCCTATTTGGCATGTCAGGCCCCAGATAGCATGTTAACATGTCATAAAACATGGAAAGAAATGTATAGAATTACAGGAAATCAGCTTTAAAATTGAACAAATTTTCTCTCAGCCTCATGGTAAAATATGTAGAAAAGCAGGAAATTTGATTTTAAACTGCTAAATGATCTGTCAGCCTCATGGCAAAATGTGTAGAATGGCATGAGATTAGCTATCAATAAAAATCTCTCTGCCCGACGGCATGTATAGAAATGCGTGACAATAGCTATACAACTACACATTTTTGTCTTTGCCCCATGGGAAAATGTGTAAATTGCAGAAAGTTAGCCTTTTTACAATTAAAAAAAAGATGTTAATGTAAAAAAATATATTATTATTTTTGGTTGGGGGGAGCTGGCTTGCTCGGGCCTTGCGGGGTGCCTCGCGAAAGTACGCCACTGACCCCGCACAGTAAAATCTCAGCGTCAGACAGCCTAGCTGGCAGCAAATTGGGCTGGATAGATAACAGCACATGTCATATTCTATTTCTAATTGTCCACAAAATACAATCACATTCAATTCGTGAATGAATAAGAGTACATCTTTTTTTTGCAAGGGCAATCTCGTGACGCACAGTGGGGCCACAGCAACTCTAGCGGCTCTAGCCTACAGTTGGAACAGATTAAGAAAGAAAATGGACACGAATGACTTAAACATAACGAGGAGAAACTAGTCCATGGCCATCTTTACTATATCATTGGCTTAATACATGTCTTGATGATGGCAATGCTGTTTTTGCACAGATCAGATTAATTTAAGCCTACTTTATGCCTATTTATAGTTTAAGGGGGCGTCCAGACTTTTATTAATCATTCTAAATCAACCTGGAATATGACAGACTACAATAAAAGATTACTCTAAGGACAACGCAAACATTCACTTTAGTAGCATATAATAAAACGACGCAATTAACCGAATTACAGTATAGCATGCCTAGTACTAATATATTAGTATCCAGGCCTAGTTTGTACTCTGGGGCACCTGTGTCTCTGTATTTTGTCTGTTAGTCCTATACAGCATGATGCCCGTGGCCGTCAACAAACAAATCAATACACGCACGCACATAGCCTCTTTCCAGATCAGCCTACACTGCTACAGTAACCATACTGTCAATCTCACGTACAACAGTCACGTTTGGCACGTAGGCCTTTATGAGGAGGTTCTTAATATGTTTAGTTTAGGGGGTTGGAGAGGACGAGCCAGTCCATGTTGTGTGTACTAACAATCTATTCATTCGTGCCTTCCTGTACTTATCCGGGTATTTGAGGGCAACAGCATTTACAGTTTAAATATTTTCGTTTGCGCCTGTTTTTTTGATGGCGTAAGAACGCAAACACCTAATACATTTGTTGTCTTCATTTAGCTACACTTTGTCTTATTCCTGGCATATGACCGTTATTTTGGCTATTTGTATGACCTCTATGTTTAATACTGTCTAATAAGCGGTGCAACACGCCTAGTAAAGCCGTCTTAAAGTGCTCAAAACCAGTAGCATTGACACAGGAAAGCAATTACATTTTGAATGGATTTGATCGCATCTAACTTGTTGACCTTGGGTGACATCTATCGGACATGGGGATGGTGGCAGCTCAGGGCTGGCAGTGTCTGCTTGACGCCATTCATGTAGAAGAATCCAGGCTCTCCAAGTCAGCGCGCTGTGTAGTCACGTGTGTAGCGCATCAGCCAGGCTAGAAAGACAAGGGCCTTTTATAAATCAGATCTGCTCACCTCGAGTCCTCTCTCGCCTCCTTTTGAAAAATGTCCACGTTAATCGAGGAGAGCTAGCGAGGAGTGATTGTGGATGGAAATGCACTTGCCAGAAATGAAACGATCCTCACCACTGGCGCGTCATCAGGCAAATGACGTTCACAGTGGTGGACCCAAAATAAATGTGAAAAGTGATCCAAAAAATGTAAGTTAGTTGTGGAAGACATTTTATAGATAAAACAATAAGTGACATAATATTTTTAAACATGTGCATGATTTTCTCCTCTGACAAAACAAAAGCTAATTCAAAGGGGGTGTGTCAGATTTCAAAACTCTTCCGCGGTAGGATACACTTCTGTCACAGATCGTGTAGAACAATGAACAATATGTTTCACCGGATGTACAAATATGAAGCATTCGGTTGGCGTTTCCACTCGAGAACACCGAGCAGGGATTGGAGGCTTTGTTGTAGGCACGTTATTGGGGACATGAGCAGAACTCCGGAAGGGGAAAATGGAGTCCCTAGAGAAAGCAAGTACAAGATGGGTGTCAGGGATGGAGCGGCAGTCTCTTGAGGAGACGTGTACGTGGAAAGCGGAGAATGAATGGAGGGGAAAAGAGAGGGAGAATAGGTCTAAGAGAGTGAGCTTGAGTTGGATAAAAATGGTGGGGGAAAAAGGGAGATGGTTTGTCAAAGAAGAATGGTATAAAGTAAGCAGAGGGAGCTGAAGACAGGAGGAGAAATGGAAGTGAATGTGGGTAAAGTTATCGGAGACCGAGGTATGCACCGAGGATCAGAATGAAGAAGAGTCTGTGACAGTACGAGTGAAGTTTATGGAAAAAGTGGACTCTTGCCTTTTGGCTGATCCATTTGTGGTTTCATGGCGGGTGAAAAAGATTCGGGTCATGTGGAATCGGTGAGGGTAACTAGAAGTGGTGTAGTGATCATTATGTTTCTGTTGGGCAGAGGAAGAATGCGCTCGAAGTAAAACGAATGGGTGAATTGTTTCGTTCTCAAGAAAAGGCACCAATGAAAGGAGTGATAACTGGGGTAGCAGTAGATATAAACGTTGATCAGCTGAGGGGAAAGATTCCCGGTGTATGTGATGCGATGCAGACAGGGTGGTGAGAGTGAGGAAACAGAAGAGTCGTTGTCTGTTCTTTTGAGTTTTGAAGTTGAGTCTTTGCCAGACAAAGTGAAGTTAGGATATATAATTTATCCTGTAGGAGTGTATGTGCCGAACACATTAAGACGCTACAGGTGTTAAGCTTATGGGCATGTGGCAGCACTGTGTAGGAGGACGGGTCCAAGGTGTGAGAAATGTGCAGAAGGGCATGAGACAAAGGAATGTGTAGCATTGGGGAAAGTAGTGGAATGTGTTAATTGTAGGGGTGCCCATGGAGCTGGGGATCAGAAATGTCCCGTGCAGGTTGAGGTTTCCAGGGTTAGAGTAGAGCAGAAGTTGTCATATGTTGAGGCAGTGAAGAAAGTAGGGGGAGGAGTGGGGAGAGTAGTAGAGATACACCAGTACAGAGGGATAGGACAAAAAGTGATATAAGTTTCATTCAGATTGGATTTTTAGCATTTATAACAATGGTTATTAATTGTACTGCAGGGATGGATCAGAAGTCTCTGAAAATTGAGGTTGTGTTGGCAGCTGCAGTGGTATTTGGGTGAGCGAGACTTGACAGCAGAAGAGTTACAGGAGGTGTTAAGTGGTGATGTCCCATCCTTTCAGGGTGATGGCATGAGGTAGGAATAAATACATTTAATTAGTGGAGTAAGGGGTTGTTAATTTTATTTTATATCATTTTGAAATGAGTGAGTATAGTGTTAGATGGTAGGGTATTTATTTTGTACATTTTTCTTTTTCAAGTAAAGTATAAGGGAGTTGTACTCCAGTCCAGTAGGTGGCGGTAATGCAACAAATTGGATGCCAACCGCCGTTAAATCTCATAGAAGAACAAGAAGGTGGCGTTTCCACTCACCACCAAATATGGTGATGATACGAAGCCCAGTGGTCGGCAGTGGGAGAAGATCGAGTGAGATGGATTTGTCATTGATGAAACATTTGATCTCAATACAGTTTTCTGTTCCCAAAACCAGAATATGTTACGAACAGAGTGGACACATTTTTGTAGACTTTACCCTTTGTCAAAGTTTCTAAAAAATGGTGTTGTTTAGGAGTGATGGTGCGAATTGAGTTATTGCCCATGCCACTTCAGAGTTGGCGTTCCCTAACGGAAATATGGTAATACATGCTAGAACGAGCACTAGTTCTGCACACTATGATTCATTTGCTCCCATTGGAAATGACAGGCTGTGGTCGATCTTGGGTTAGTTATAAAACATCATTGCTTGTGCTTCCCAACGGGCCAGGGTTCCAGCGTCACGGCTAGAAATGATCAAGCTTTTGTCAAATTAAGGTCAGATTTGACATTTTGTAGCAGGTTAGGAGAATTTATGCAACAGGTTAGGATAATTAGGTTAAGGTTAGGAAAAGGTTAGCTAAAAGGACCGTCTCATTTCAAGCAAGCACATTTCCATCAACGGTTCGCCCCTCAATTAACTTTGACCTTTTTCAAAAGGAGGCGAAAGAGGACACAGAAGAGAGGATGCAGGAGGTGAGCAAATCTGATTGATAAAGGGCCTATGAATCGGTGTATGCGAACATGAGTAGATTACCTTGAAAACAAGTCGGACATCTTGGAAGCAGTCTCCAGTTCTTATTATACCTCAGTGGTGCTTCCTCGCCAAAATGAGGCTATCGAGGAGGACCGTCTTCCATTTGCCTTTTAACGAATTGACACTCTTCAAACACTCAACCTCTTATCGGTCACAGAGGAAAGAGGATGTAGGAACGACTTTTGCCCAAATGAGAAAACCACATGGAATGCTCCTCGGTGCCAGGCTTAGATAAAAATTGACTTTCACTGTAGCTACAGAAAAAAACGATACAAATTGTATTGTTTTCCATGACTTATTGTATGTATACAGTGAACAACAACTGTAATAGACTCAATGCAACATCAACCAGTCAAGTAATAATGATACATTCATCAATCACCTTATTAAGTTAATAAATAATAATACATAGATAATAAATAATCAAATACAACAAATAAATAGATAAATAAATAAACACACTTATCTGAATCAAGCAGACATTGAAAAATAACTATTATTACAACAAGAAAGAAGTTACTGTAAATCACAAACAGTTTTTCTCCCTCTCAAACATCATTGCAGGTGCGATATAACAGCAGAATATCTACTGCATGTTTTAGTTTTTTGAACCACACTGCTCAACGCACCTCACCTCCGTTTTGACCAAACTATAACAATGAGGAAAGGTGCTGGGGACAGACAGTGGCGCTGGTTCCATCTTTAACGAGAAGTTGTATGAAAGGACAGCTCGTTTGAGAATGAGAGTGGTTCTTCATCATAACACAACCACCAGACAGGAACTGTAACATAGAAACAGTGTTTGGATTACAGATGTGTAATGGAGTCAAATTGCACTGGATAAAGTCATCCACAGCTTGAAATGGGACCATTGAATTTGATAATTTTCTATGGCGCAACTGGTTTGTACGTCAAGCAGGCGGACACGTGTTTGGAATCAGTGGACCACTGGTTCAAGCCCAGGAAGAGGAAAGGGACAGTGGAGGAAGTGAAGCTGTTAGCAGCACAGTCACACCGGTTACACATGGACTGTTGCGGTTCCCTAAAGACATTGGGCTGGGCCAACGTCAATATCTAATGCTTGAGGTCCAGGGGCCTGGTGTGTTATTGGGCTTCCTCGAGCTCACTAGCACCCCCATCATCCCAACTCTGTTGACAAATACTTTCATCACATCACTCATGAAGAAATGGACAGAGAACTATACAGATACAATCCCACATCAAGTCTGCCCGTCAGGAAGACCTAGATAGATGGGTCATCCTGATTATATTCTAAATTGGCTCATTTTGCTGTGAATACTACATTTAAAACAAGAATGGATCCCTCAGAACCATAACTATGACTGAAAAACAGACAAATGCAACTAAAACGTCTGCATGTGTAATTAGAACTGGGTTTTGAGTTCAATTAATTACACAGGTACTTTGTCTTTTCAGATATTCTGAGGGGCAATCCTAACTGCCATTTAAGTCAAATTTTTCACTTAGTCTCCCATTGACATCAATGCAACATGACTAAGTGGAAATTGTGATTTGCCCCTGTGTGCTTAAAGGAACGTGTGCATCTCCCCACAGTGTGTTCCCAGTAGCCCTAGCTACAGTACTACAGGTCCTGGTGGAGGTTGCTGTGAGGGAGGGGGGTTCCCCGCTCCTCTCTGCCCGGCTCTCCCTCCTGTCTGTGGGTCACCAGTCTCTGGTAGCGGGCTTGGCGCTGGTGGTCTGGGTCCACGTTCACCCAGCTGTTGGCCACCCACTTCACCCCTCGGGTCACAGGGCAGTCCCCATGGAGGGAGTACTCATCCAGCTCACCCATCCAACCTGCGGGACGGGACGGGATAGGGAGTTTAACTAGTGGCTTACGGTGTTAACGGAGAAAACAAGTCATGAAGAATGAAGCAGTGTGTGTTCTGGAACGGACCTTTGCCATCAGAGAGATGGTTGTACCAGAGGAGAGCAGTCCCAGCTGTTGGTTTCACCCTGAGGTTTCCTCTGTTACAGCACTGCTGTGTGTCTGTCAGATCCACACCACCCTGCACTAATGCCTGGAGGACACACACGCGTGCAAACACAACAAAAATGCAGCTCCTCTATGCTCCTGATATGAAGCATGACAAGTGCTTCTCAGTCAGATTCCTTGTCATTGTTCAGCACTATGTTTGCAATAGCAGCACATTTCAGGAAATCGGTAGTCTTCTCATCATTCAACATGAAAGCAAAAACTCTTAGTACGGACAATGGTTATAGTATGGTCACCCACCTCCTCCTCATAGGTGCGATTGTCTGCCACAGGGAAAGTGGTCTCTCCGCCTCCCTCCACAGAGTTCAGGTAGAGTAACACAGTGATGTACCTGGGGAGAAGGAGAGAACATCCGTATATTAAGGGCACTGTCTGACTGGAATATGGAAGGATCAAAGTGCACATTTGTGCAAACAGATGGACACCATAAAAAGATGTATCTATGAAAATTAGAGCAAGCATATGGATACACTGAGACACACATATATAGAAAGAGAGACCTGCAGGAGATCTCGGTGTGTGCCGAAGTGTTTCCGGCCAGGCGTGTGTGTGAGCAGGTGGTCTCTGGATGGGAGGGGCTACTGTCGTGGTGGGCGTGGCTGAAGCCTCCCTGCTCGTAGCGAATCACCTGCAGCGGCTCGCTCAGCTCAACCAATGGGGAGGGCAGACGTGCTAGATGGGTCACCCTAAGGAAGGAGAGAGGCCGGAATAAAAACAGTATGACAACTGAGTTACTATGACAACGGGGTGCGTGTGACAACTGAGTGAGTGTGACAACTGAGTGAGTGTGACAACTGAGTGAGTGTGACAACTGAGTGAGTGTGACAACTGAGTTAGTGTGACAACTGAGTGAGAGTTACCTGTTCCTCAGTGCGTGTAGTATGTGGTGTGACCCTGGTCCCTGATAAAGCCAGGTGTGTCGGCTCTTCCTTTTCGGTTGGCCCTGCCTTGTTCCGCCTCGCTGCTGCAAGGGATGCTGGGACATGCCGTCACACACACGCCTGAACTCCTCTAGAGTTAACACACCTGCAGGGACAACACACAGTTAGCCTCCCAACACAAACACCCCCCTCTCTGCTGCAAATGTTTTTCTCTTACTCGCTCTCCTATTAAGATGTATGTTCACATCTTCCTAATCACTTTATCCACTCTCCCTCTCTCTGTGTAGGGGTGAAATACTGTATGCTGTTACTCTCAGCTCATCTTCCTCTTTCCTATTCTCTTTCCTATTCTCCGATCTTTCTCATCCCACGGCCATTTTCTGTATCTGTAGCCCTGTATGCTGTTGCAGCTCCTCTTTTGCTTTTCCACTCCCTCCCTGTAACTCTCTCGCTCTCTATTACTCTCGAATGAGTGAACCTCCGGGCCCCCTTTCCCCTCATCACCCTATGAAGCAGCGCCCCAGACGAAACAATAGCTCTGGGGTGCAGGAGGGGAGGATGGAGCGAATAAGTGTGGGGAGGAGGAGTACGAGGGATCCGGGGGAATGTTAAGGAAGGAGGTTGGTAGGCCACAGATTTTAATGAGATGATGGGACACATCCGGACTGGGAAATGCAAACGGCGCCTGGCATAATGGCATCAGGTCACACACACCCTTGGCACGCACAAACACTCACCCCGTAATAATACTGGCAGAGGGAAAGCCTGGCACATAGGCTTTGGGAAAGAAATACATACACAAAGCAAATCACATTTTTATTTTATTTCTAACATGCTTTGTAAACAACAGGTGTAGACTTACAGTGAAATACTTATGGGTCCTTTTACAACAATGCAGTTTCCAATTAATTTGAAGGGGTGTCCACATACTTTTGTATGTATGTATGTATGTACAGTTGAAGTCGGAAGTTTACATAAACTTAGGCTGGAGTCATTAAAACTCGTTTTTCAACCACTCCACAAATTTCTTGTTAACAAACTATAGTTTTGGCAAATCTACTTTGTGCATGACACAAGTCATTTTTCCAACAATTGTTTACAGACAGATTATTTCACTTATAATTTCAAGGCCTACCTTCAAACTCAGTGCCTCTTGCTTGACATATTTTGAAAAAATCAAAAGAAATCAGCCAAGACCTCAGAAAAAAAATGTGTAGAGCTCCACAAGTTTGGTTCATCCTTGGGAGCAATTTCCAAACGCCTGAAGGTACCACATTCATCTGTACAAGCAATAGTAGGCAAGTATAAACACCATGGGACCACGCAGCCGTCATACCGCTCAGGAAGGAGACGCGTTCTGTCTCCTAGAGATGAACGTACTTTGGTGCAAAAAGAGCAAATCAATCCCAAAGGACCTTGTGAAGATGCTGGAGGAAACTGGTACAAAAGTATATATTTCCACAGTAAAACGAGTCCTATATCGACATAGCCTGAAAGGCCGCTCAGCAAGGAAGAAACCACTGCTCCAAAACCACCATTAAAAAAAGCCAGACTATGGTTTGCAACTGCACATGGGGACAAAGATCGTACTTTTTGGAGAAATGTCCTCTGGTCTGATGAAACAAAAATAGAACTGTTTGGCCATAATACGTGCCATTGGAACACAGGAGTGATGTTTGCTGATAATGGGCATGTGTACGCCTATGTAGATATTCCATTAAAAATCAGCCGTTTCCAGCTACAATAGTCATTTACAACATTAACAATGTCTACACTGTGCTGTATTTCTGATCAATTTTATGTTATTTTAATGGGCAATTTTTTTGCTTTTCTTTCAAAAACAAGGACATTTCTAAGTGACCGCAAACTTTTGAACGGTCGTGTATGTTTTATAGCTTTTAACCTGTTGGGGATAGGGGGCAGTATTTACACGGCCGGATAAAAAACGTACCCGATTTAATCTGGTTACTACTCCTGCCCAGTAACTAGAATATGCATATAATTATTGGCTTTGGATAGAAAACACCCTAAAGTTTCTAAAACTGTTTGAATGGTGTCTGTGAGTAAAACAGAACTCATATGGCAGGCAAAAACCTGAGAAGATTCCATACAGGAAGTGACCTGTTTGACAAGTTCTTGTTCATCTTGGCTCTTTTTATTGAAGCCTGAGGATCTTTGCTGTAACGTGACACTTCCTACGGCTCCCATAGGCTGAAAAAGCTGAATGATATCGAGGCAGCCCCAGGCTGAAACACATTATCGCCTTTGGTAAGTGGCCGATCAGAGGACAATGGGCTTAGGCGCGTGCACGAGTCGACCCCATGCTTTATTTTCTTTCGTCTTTTTACCTAAACGCAGATTCCCGGTTGGAATATTATCGCTTTTTTACTAGAAAAATTGCATAAAAATTGATTTTAAACAGCGGTTGACATGCTTCGAAGTACGGTAATGGAATATTTAGAATTTTTTTGTCACGAAATGCGTCGTGCTCGTCACCCTTCTTTACCATTCGGATAGTGTCTTGAACGCACGAACAAAACTGAGGATATTTGGATATAACAATGGATTATTTGGGACCAAACCAACATTTGTTATTGAAGTAGAAGTCCTGGGAGTGCATTCTGACGAAGAGCACCAAAGGTAATAACATTTTTCTTATAGTAAATCTGACTTTGGTGAGTGCTAAACTTGCTGGGTGTCTAAATAGCTAGCCCTGTGATGCCGGGCTATCTACTTAGAATATTGCAAAATGTGCTTTCACCGAAAAGCTATTTTAAAATCGGACATATCGAGTGCATAGAGGAGTTCTGTATCTATAATTCTTAAAATAATTGTTATGCTTTTTGTGAACGTTTATCGTGAGTAATTTAGTAAATCTTTAGTAAATTCACCGGAAGTTTGCGGGGGGTATGCTAGTTCTGAACGTCACATGCTAATGTAAAAAGCTGGTTTTTGATATAAATATGAACTTGATTGAACAAAACATGCATGCATTGTATAACATAATGTCCTAGGTGTGTCATCTGATGAAGATCATCAAAGGTTAGTGCTGCATTTAGCTGTGGTTTGGGTTTTTGTGACATATGCTAGCTTGAAAAATGGGTGTCTGATTATTTCTGGCTGGGTACTCTGCTGACATAATCTAATGTTTTGCTTTCGTTGTAAAGCCTTTTTGACATCGGACAGTGTGGTTAGATTAATGAGAGTCTTGTCTTTAAAATGGTGTAAAATAGTCATATGTTTGAGAAATTGAAGTAATAGCATTTCTGAGGTATTTGAATATCGCGCCACGGGATTACACTGGCTGTTGAGTAGGTGGGACGCTAGCCCATAGAGGTTAAAGGTCTTACCTCACATTGGCTACGAAGAGCGAGACACACACACACACACACACACACACACACACACACACACACACACACACACACACCCACACACACACACACACACACGACAAAGTACCTGCTGGGCTGGCCTCCTGGCCGGTGAGTATCTGTCGTAAGTTCTCTGGGCTCAGCCAGGTCCCGTCCCGTGAACGAGAGTGGCTCAAGATCTGGGACAGAAACACACAACCACAAACTAATGAGCTGCCGGCAGCTCTCTATCCCTCCCTCTCATCCACCTGCCTCTCCCTTCCTCATCCCCTCTCTCTCACTTCCTGTCTCTGCAGTAGTCCGTCTTGGTCCAGGTCTAGCAGGCTGAAGGTCTCCTCGGGGCTGAGGGAGAGCAGTGGCTGCAGTTCCTCCTCCTGGTCTCCTGGTGGCACTGTGGCCTGGCTCTCCATCAGACCCTTCAGCTGGGCCAGCTGCACCACCACACCACACTCCTCCTCAGACAGGAAGCCAGGAATCTCTGACAGGAACAAAGAGAGGGGGGACCCATATGTCATTGATTACCTGTACAACGTCATGCTCTGGGTAGAAGTGTAATGTATGGGCAGACACAGAATGACCAGGGTTTCCCACACTAATGTCTAGTGCTGGTTCGAGCCCTGAATGCTGATTGGCTGACAACCGTGGTATATCAGACCGTATACCACGGGTATGACAAGACATTTATTTTTACTGCTCTACTTAAGTTGGTAAACAGTTTATAATAACAATAAGGCACCTCAGGGGTTTGTGATATATAGCCAATATATCATGGCTAAGAGTTGTGTCCAGGCACTCCGCGTTGCATCGAGCTTAAGAACAGTCCTTAGCCGTGGTATATTGGCCATATACCACACCCCCTCAGGCCGTATTGCTTAATCAGAGGGTTAACATGGCAATGTTGAATCGTTGTTTCTGATTGGCTTGAAGGGCATTCTAGAGTGTGCATTATTTCCCTATAATGCACGGTATATTTTCATGGTAGAATTCAGTAGCTATAGTTCATTCTTACATGTTCTATGTTTGATCTGCTTTTGAAAGAAGAAGTCGAATTGAAAACATTATTGGAATTGTTGAATTTGATTTTAATAATGGCAAGCTAGGACTGATGGTTTGGTTAGATAAACTAGCAACCTAGGACTGAAACCAGTCCTATATGTGTAGCCATTCACTTGGCTTGCCTAGGACATCAGATAGCCTAGATGTAGTTAGATAGCGTATGTGCAAACACCACCCATCCAGACTCAACATAATGATACTGGAGTCAGTGGTGGTGTCCATGTTAGCATAACAACAGACAACAAGCAGCCTTCAGGTGAGCCCAGGTCCATGATCAAGGATTTCCAATGAGTGCCTTGGGAGATCAGACCAGCGTGATCAATGACTACAGACTTCTCTCTATGTTGCCCTGCTGATGATGATGACGCTCACACATGACTGTTCTATCTAGTAGAACCAAACATGACATGGATGGAAGACTGATTATGTTCCTGGTTTATGTTAATGTAACAAATAGCCTAGTATTCCTGATTGGCTGATGTCAGAAAACCAGAATGATGATCGCTGAGGAGTAGAGATGATTAAGACTTGGGCTAACAGTATACAGTACTTTAAATTCAAGAACCAAAGTTTTTGAAGACAAACAAGTTCTTATCTTTACAGAGTTACAGTAGAAAACGACGCAGGCCTTCTGCACTGCAAAGAGATTGGATACTGCACTGAAAAAGCAGTCATTCTTTTACAACTTGTTAAGAAATAACTTATCTAAAACAACATCTGTCTCGGTTGTGTTTGCTTTAGCTTTCTCTGTGCCGTGTTTGAGCAGGTGTGTGTACACAGGGGCTCTTTAGTGATCGTGGATATGGGGATAATGAGAACTCCCTGGCCCCCCCATCACCCCCACAGGGAGCTATTTGTGGTATGGCCCGACCCATTGACAGTGCTAATGAGCCAAGGCATTGAATGTCTCCCACAGGGGGGTGACTGAGAAAGAAGCTGTATTGTGGTTCCCCTGGGTGAGAGCCGGACTGGTGGTCGCTCATATATAGTAGTTAGTATGGAGGAGTACCAGTATGTCTGTGTGTGGTTGGTATCATCATTCTCATTCAGACCCATTCACATGCATAGGGAGTGTGTGGGAGAGCAAGAAGACCACACAACACTCACCCTATGTGAATATACAACCATGATTTACACATGGACTGTCAGAGGTGACCTAAAAGCACTGGGCTGGACCTGTGTGTTAGTCTAAGGCTTCCTGATCAGATATGAGAGTGCCCAGGACCCCCTGGTAACCCCTTAGCTGCACCCCTGCCTTCCCATCACTCCCTCCATCCATCCCTTCCTCTCCTAATAAAAGGCTTCCGGCTGGACGCCTGGCTGTACAGTATAGGCCTTGTTCCCCACAGCAGACCCTGTACTGTACTCTGGCTGATGAGATAGGGAGGGGGAGAGCGAAAGGGAGGGGCTGATGGCTAATCCCTATTGTCCAGTCATGCATCATTAAGCTAGATGGGTGATATGAATGAAGGGGACTGGGTCTGGCCCCTCTCTCCCTCCTCTCCCTCTGCCTCTCTCTTTCTGTCCCTGTCTCTCCGTGGAGGAAGTGACCTGCTTGTCTGGACAGGAATCAGGTCACAGCCTCACAGTGGGAGTTACCCTACCACCTCTCTCTCCCACACGCATGTTCACACACACACGCTGGGGCGCTCACACACGCTGGGGCACTCACACACGCTCACACACTAAATAATAGGTTTCTTACATTCCCTTAGATGTAATCAGCACAGAACAGACACGCAGTCAGAAATAGTACCAAGTTATCCTCATAAAAAGGTCATGAAATCAGGCATTCCTGATTCATCTGTAAAAATCACTCGACAGTTAGAGAGATGGGAGATGGGATAGAGAGGAGGCCTGGGGTCACGTCGGGATAAACGAGCTTGTAGGGGTATGGGGAGAGGGAGACAAGGGGAAACGGAGGGGATCATTTGAAGAGGGAGTGCAGACTGGAGGGCTTCTTGGGGACAGGAGTGCAGAAAGAGAGCAAGAGAAAGGGTTCCTTTGCCTTTGAAAAGAGAGAGAAAGGAAGGGAAAGGGGATACCTAGTCAGTTGCACAACTGAATCATTCAACCGAAGAGAGGGGAGAGGTGGTGTTCGTGACACGAGGGGGACTCTTTTCCTCATCTCAAGCTGTGGGGGCGGAATGGCAAGTCAGGCTAAGTCAGGACAACACACACACACACACACACACACACACACACACACACACACACACACACACACACAAAGAGAGCATAACAACCTGAACACACACATACAGGTAACTGCCAAAATAATGGAAACACTTGAGTAAATGAGGGATACAAAGTATATTGAAAGCAGGTGTTTCCACACAGGTATGGTTCCCGAGTTAATTCATCAATTAACATCTGAGCAGACCAAATGCTGGGCAGGCCATTATTTTGGCTACCATGGCTATGCCCCCATAGGATGACAATGCCACCATCCACAGGGCAGGAGTGGTCACTGAATAGTTAGATGAGCATGAAAACAATGTAACCCATATACCATGGCCTTCTCAGTCACCAGATCTCAACCTAATTGAACACTTATGGGAGATTCTAGAGCGGCGCCTGAGACAGTGTTTTCCACCATCAACAAAACACCAAATGATGGAATTTCTCGTGGAAGAATGATGTTGCGTCTTTCCAATAGAGTTCCAAACACTTAGAATCTATACCAAGGTGCATTTAAGTTGTTCTGGCTGGTGGTGGCCCAACACCCTATTAAGACACTATGTTGGTGTTTCCTTTATTTTGTCAGTTACCTGTACATTCACACACAATCCTTGATATCCTTAAATCAGTCACTACTACAGAACCCTCACTCACTCACTCACTCACTCACTCACTCACTCACTCACTCACTCACTCACTCCCACTCACTCACATTGGAGCAAATGAAAGTGAGTGGGTTTCATATCTAATCCCATCTCAAGCACTGTCCCACTCCCTTGTACCCCACGCCCTCCCCCCATCGTTAACCCCCTGCTGGCCCACTCCCATCCCTTCCCCCACCACTCTCCTATGCTAATGCAGACCAAGCCTGCAGAGGATACGTGTCACCGCCTGCCTAGTATAAATACACCAATCCCCTCCCTGTCATACAGACCATCACCACAAACACCCAGACACTCTCTCCTGTGTGGATTTCCTTTCCTCCTCCCGGGATGATGCCCGTTCCTGCTCCTCATCCTCGCACCACCTCTAAGAGGACCTCTCCTCGTGCTCCTGCTCTCCTCGTGCTCCTGCTCCTCCTGCTTCCAGCTGGGCCTGGCTGGAGTGTCAGGCTGGAGGCAGGACCTGGAGCTGGGAGTGGACCAGCGGCTGGTACAGTAACCAGGACCAGGGTCAGAGTTGGGTCTAGAGTTAAAGCTGGGTTGGAGACTGCGGATGAGGCCGTGGCTGAAGATAGAGCTGGTGCTACCATCCTGTCCGTCAGCAGTGAAGGGCAGTGGGAGCCTCGGAGCTCCTCCCGCTGTGTGCCCATCCCGGCGGGCATGGCCCTGTGCCAGAACATCGGCTACGCCACCATGAGGATGCCCAACCTGCTGGGGCACGAGTCGCCAGGCGAGGCCGTCCAGCAGAGTGCCAGCTGGCTACCCCTGCTCGCCCGGGAGTGCCACCCCGACGCCCGCATCTTCCTCTGCTCGCTGTTCGCACCCATCTGCCTGGACAGGTAAGGAGGGGAGAGACGCTGGGAAGGTGGAACTACTAGCTTGTCTTTGGAAATGACAGAAATTGTTGGAGGAAAATACAAAGGTATTTCTTTGTAGAGAACAGAGTGTAGAGATGTGTGTACACTAAATAAACAAGTCATTGGTAAAGAGGAGAAAGACGGGGAGACGTGTCTCCTTGAGAGAAGGTATAGTGTAGACTAGATAACTGGTCGAACTTTTAAACTCTTGATGTCATTTTGCATACAGTGACATTTACATGATTTGGCCTGGGTTGTTCCAGATCTTTATCATGATTATATTACAAGCACTTATCTACTGAGTGAGCATGATATCTTTTGGAAAGCTCTTCAAAACAAAGCAGACATTGAGAGGAAATGTAGGTGTGTCTGTCTTCATATCTCTCTCTGTTCCTCTGGGCTGAATCACATCTCCAGAGTGGGGGGCAAAGCAGTGGATTACACAGTGCTGGGAGCTATGCTAATCTGGGTTTGCCTCACAGAAAAGGGCCTGGTTTCACACAACCTACAGGCCATGAAAGGCCCCTCATGTCGTTTGAGTTGTGCTCAGCGGCTGACTGGCCGCTGACCATTTGCCCAAAATGCCAGATAGACTGGGCGAAAAATGGACCAGCCTAACTAGTTTTTTTGTGTGCAAAATGATCATTATCTGGCTAGTAATGGGGCCCTTAACCCTTTACACTTGTGTGAATTGACCTATATGGATAGGGCTAAATTTAAATGTTTCTTGCAGAAGAAATCTGAAAAGCATAACCATGGTAGCAATTGAAAGGGAACAGTTTGGAGATCATGGGAAATGTATTAGATTAAAGTTGAGGACACAACAGTTCACCTGACACAAGACTGATTATATGTGCATTATACTTTTACTCTACTTTTCGCCGCATTTGTTGATAACGGAATCTGAAAACCCTCTGGACATATTCAGTAACACGATAAGAATATTCCTGGAAAATGTGAGGTAGGTGTAACATAAGACAGAAAAATGACAAGGGTTTGAGTGAGAGGACTAACTGTTGTCTTTAAGTGGCCACACAATGCACTTTTATGACTCAAAGACCAGTCTTCAACTATAAGGTGCATTTTTGAGCTCTCCTAGTTGTGCCGTTGAGGAACTACAGTTAGCACACTTGTAGTTGTTTTGTATGGAACACAACCCTGCATCCCTACCATCACGTTTACGCAGTCCAAAAACGGTCCATTAGAAATCGCCATCTGGGTCAGGAGGGCATCATTTGAAAGCTTGTTCTATTACCAACATGACTAGCTAAGTTATAAAATATGATCTTACAGTGTTAAGCTTTCACAAGGCAATTCAGGGAAACAGATAACTTTGGTGCGCATATAATGGAGTCATGAGTGCATTCATGTGCTTATGCAGCGACACATTTTCTTGACAATAGACTAACATAGGCTCATTCTGTTCAGAACAACCCAGGGTATGACACCATGTCATCTTGTAACTGTACATCAAACATAGTGATCAGAAACGTTGACACTGGATATGACATGAGCTTTATGATAGGGAAATGTGGAGTGCACATTTGGACTCCTGGGTGTTCGGCTTGCTTGTATAATGGGCTCCCGAGTGGCGAAGTGGTCTAAGACACTGCATCTCAGTGCAGTGTAGTACCTGGTTCAAATCCAGGCTGCATCACATCCGGCTGTGATTGGGAGTCCCATAGGGCAGTGCACAATTGGCCCAGCGTAATCTGGATTTGGCTAGGGTATCATTCAAATAAGAATTTGTTCTTAACTGACTTGATGTCATTAAACGTCGTTTTCGTTTGATAATTCTCAACGTCTCATCTTTCAAAACACATATAGTCCTCTTAAATGTACAGCATTTCCCTCATTCTGATCTTTTCCCCGTTACCAGGAGGGATGGTGCTTAAGTTCAGAACGTCAGTTAGTATAAAACCCACACGGCACTGTGAAGCGGCAGGTAGCCTCGTGGTTAGAGTGTTAGAGTGTTCGAATCCCCGAGCTGACGAGGTAAAAATCTGTCGTTCTGTGCCTGAACAAGGCAGTTAACCCACTGTTCCTGGGCCGTCATTGAAAATAAGAATTTGTTCTTAACTGACTTGTTAAATAAAGGAGCAGAGCCTGAGCTCTGATGTCGTGTACAGCTACTACATTTAAATGTAGGTGTTTATCAGTGCCCAAATCTGCAATTTTCAATCCGTTACGGGTACGAGTGCAAATCGCTACGGGGGAAAAAATGGGCTGATTTCTGGTCCCAGTGTTTTTTTTTAAAGAGAGAAAACATAGGGTTAAAAAGGAGAAACAAATGTTTCTAAACGTTATCTCATAGGGTGTTGCATCATCTCTCTTCCTCCACATCTTCTCCTTTATTGATTTGGATCCATTCACTAACATACTCTTTTGTTCTCCTCCTGGCTCTTTGTTCTTGCATCCATTTTGTCAACCCCTCTCTCCTGGGCAGGTTCGTCTCTCCGTGTCAGAGTCTGTGTGAGTCAGTGCGGGACAGCTGCGCGCCCATCATGGGTTGTTATGGTTACCCCTGGCCAGATATCCTTCGCTGTGACCAGTTTCCTGCCAACCACCTCATGTGTATCTCCTCTGTCACCAACACCAGCACAGGAGGGCGCAGAGGTGACACACACCACACACACACTATGAAAAAAAGATGCTCTGTTTTCTACTGTCCATGTCAGACTAAGAACTCTGACTGGACGTGTCTGTGATGATTGTTTCAGCAGTGCCCCAGGCTAGCTGTCGGGACTGTGAGCTGGAGGAGGCCTCGTCTGCCAAGGACGTGCTGGAAACTTTCTGTAGGAGTGACTTTGGTAAGCAGAGCTACACTCTGTTCCTTTATTATATTACTATTTTACAGAGATTGGTTCAGATGATGTATTCCAATGTCTCTCTGTCCTCCCTATTGACAATATCCAGATCAAACATTGAGATGTACCCTACCTACCCATCTTAATGCATTTCTCTGTCTCTCTGCTGCCCTCTGTGTCCCCAGTGGTGAAACTGCGTCTCACGCAGCTAAAATCCAGTCAGGTGAGTTTGGCCCAGTTCTCCCTGGCCTCTCGTCTGCAGGTTCTGAAGCACGGGCCTCTCCTGGGAGGACAGATCCGCTCCCGCCTGCAGCTGTGGCTGGAGAGAGACGCCAGCTGTGTACGGAACATGACGCGGCGTCAGCCCCGAGGCGGGACCTTCCTGGTGACGGGCACGGTGCAGGGAGAATGGCTGGTGGTCAACAAGGCCTTTGCCTGGAACAAACACGCCAGGAACCTGATGGCTGCAGCCCGCAAGTGGAAACAGCACCGATGTAGAGGCTAGCAGGGGCTCTGGCTAGGAGCTGAACTTGAGGTCTGAAATGGGTCTGAGCTGAGCTATAGGTCTAGGTGTACAGAGTCAGGGATGTGATTAAAACACCATATGACATCAGCAGGGAGAGAGGAGGTTGTTTGGGGGAGGGTACATTTCTATGATAGACTTCCTGGATTTGAATTACATCCTTGGAGAGCTGGATGTTTCAGAGAGCACCATCCTGAGCTCAGGAGAGGACGCTGCAAAGGACAAGACCTTCTGTGTTTCCTGCAAATGTACATATCTATAAATTATAAGTAAATATCACTGATCTATATTTGTGAGAGGTTGACTGAAATTAAATGAGTGTTTTCAAAGTGTTGAGCTTGCATTCATTCATGATGTTATTGATGTAGTTTGGGTTGTCAGTTTTCATGGGTCTTGTAAGATGGGGGTTGTTTATTAACAGTGTCATCAATCATATTATTCTCAAAGCATTTGAATAACAGATATATATCCTAAACTGTATGTGTGTGGAAAAAGCCTGCCCTAAAGGGTAAAAGGTGCTATTCTTACCAAAGAGCAGAGGCTTGAGGCTGAGAGTCTTCATCTCCTGGATTCTGTCAGGCTTGAGTGACACCCTCTGGACATGACCCACCTGAGGAAACAGTCTACATTAATATTGTAAAGCCTTGGGCATGATCAAAATGAAGTGTTGGTTAGGATGGTGGTCTGCGCCTCGTCGTTGAGTTCGGTCCTGTACCACTCCGGGACAGTAGAGGCCACTGTGAGATGGGACGCTACTACCAAGCACAGCAGTTTCACTAAATACAGCCCAGATTCTCCATTTACAAACTGATTTTGACAAGACTTGGTCATTCATTGATGGTTTGCCATAACAATAAACTTTAATGCGAGGTTGGTTTGGTAACTCTTTAAAACATGAGATTTGCTACAAGCAATTACGTTTGTAGTCTAATGTATTGCACATTAAAAGAGGACTAAAGCTACTAACTGTGCTAACTGGCTATCTAACAAAGCTAGCTAGCTTGCTAATAGACTGATTTGAGTTTCCAACTGGATAGTAGAAGCAAAGGTAACTACCTAACGTTAGCTAGCTAAATAAACCAACACATGTGGAATATTGTACAAGCGATGCCGTGAGACTAACAACCACAGCTAACTAGCTAGCTGCCGTTGAGCCTTTTCCCTCATTTAAGGACGTTGCACTCATCTATTTTGACGTGCCACCGCTAGTATTTAGTACTAGTTAGCAGAACTAGTGGAAAGTCAAAACATAAAGAGTGACATTTTGTTCGAATGAGTGAAAAGGCAGATAGATGTATGTTTACTTTCCACCAAACCATGCCTGGGACTGTTGGAGGAGTTATTCTAGCTACATGTAGTGGCCTCGACTCTTCCTCTCGGTCTGGTTCTAGTTAGTTCGCGAAGTTAGAAAATTGCGGACGTACAGACCACGGCGATCGAACTTGGCTGGCATGTTATTTTTGTCTTCCGGTGGCCACTACAACTGGATGCACACCGCTTGTTTTGTTTTATGATAGTAATAGTATTAGGGCGCCTCATTATCTCCTCACCCGTATCCCCTCGATGCGTG
Source organism: Salmo salar (assembly GCF_965601325.2). Taxonomy (NCBI): domain Eukaryota; kingdom Metazoa; phylum Chordata; class Actinopteri; order Salmoniformes; family Salmonidae; genus Salmo; species Salmo salar. Next base: position 19,053,690 of record NC_138303.1, on the reverse strand, counting down.
GTAGACTGAAGCTCTGACGGACATCCAGGTCAGGGTCTTGTTGAGGTGGGTCTGACGGGGACAGGCGGCTGTCAACCCCGCTGCTAGATGCCGATGTGTCCCCGTCGGCGCTGACAATATCCGCCGGACTGTTATTGTAGTGTACGTAGAACAACAGCCCAATGATGTTTATGATGTAAACATGGAAGAAGACCATTACCACCACGAAGTAAGCCCGGGAGCAGACACTGCTCTTCTGAATCTGAAGCCGCTCTCGGCCGGGCATTGGAGGGAGGTGCGGAGGCACATACGGTGATGAGTCGCCACACGCATCCATGCTTTCCTGAGATTCATCATCCATTTCTGAATGGATATGTCGATTGCTATAATCCATGACTAGCTAAATGTCTGGCAGGATATTCGTGGAGATGTACATATGCTGGCTTCTTTACAAGATAGCTAGCTGGCTGTTCTGCCACTGTGTGCTAGCGTTAGCTAACGATAGCTGACAGCAGCATCATACATGCAAAGATGGCTAACTATGTAGCTAACTACTAACATTCATTTCACCCATACAGCTTAGCTAGCATGTAAGTCCAGTAGGTTAGCTAAGCGAGTGAGCCTGCCTTCTTCAGACACGACGACAGGTTGTTTTCCTTTAGATACAATACAAGGCAACACTATCTATGACCGTGTTAAATATCCGAAAGGACTGAACTTGCAATGGGATAATCCATATTTCATGTAGATGGGTTTACTGTTGACTGTACCCCTGACAACATCAACTACATAAACAAGAGTAGACGGCTAGCTCTGTTTTCTGAACCTATCAAAACACTATCGCCCTCTAGCGGACGACCCGAATAAAACATTCCAAATTCCGACGCAGTGAGCCTCTGTTACCACACGATGGCACCAAAATAAAGGGAATGGCGATACTGAACTGCAACGTGGGCTACTCTGCATTGGGGAGGTCCGGGTTCACTTATTTTTGTTTGGAGTAATGCTGCAAATACAGTTTTATCTATGGCTGTTATCGGAACATAATCCCTCCGCGCAGTCTTCATCTGCTTATCTTCTCATGGGCTGCCTAATAGCTCTCTCAATTCAATTAACTTAAATTCAAAGGGTTTTATTGGCATGGGAAACATGTTTACATCTCTCTCTCTCTCTCTGTGTGCCATTAGTCACTCTGTTGAGATGCAATACCAGCTATTAATGGTATTTAAAAGAGTATAGGTCGCAAATGATTCTGACATTTGATTTTAAAGGACATTTCCATTCATGAAGGGGTGTAAATAGCAGGTGCATATTGATACCACGAGTTCGACCTTTGGACCACTATGTTACGGGTCCAAATTTGAACTCAATGATCTTAGGGTGTTTTCACATATAGTCCTCTTTAAAAGAACCAATCTCAGTCCTCTTTAAAGTGAACTGGGGTAAAAAAAAGAAAAGAAAGTGAAATAACACATTTCTCTTTGTACTCACACTGCCACTGCCTTTGAATGAAGACTCAACTCTTTTGCCAGTTAACTTCACCTATTTTGTGGGCCGAGTCCTCTTTGCATTCACATTGCTATGTTTAGAAAGGAACCAAGAGCTTTTTCCAACATGCACTCAGGGTTTTTTACAAAGTGCAGGACAAGCCATTCAATCAGTATGTGTTATCGTGCAGCTAGGTTTACCTACTTACATTTTGGAAGCTAATAGATAGCATTTAATTAAAATATGAGACATAATAATTGTGATCAGAATATACACTACATGACCAAAAGTATGTGGACACCCCCGCCCCTTTACTGCTTTACACAATTCCAGACGACGCTTGGCATTGCACATGGTGACCTTAGTCTTCTGTTCGGCTGCTCGGCAAACCCTTGGAACTCGGTAGTGAGGGTTGCAACCGAGGACAGACGATTTTTACGCACTACGTGCTTCAGCACTCGGGGGTCCCATTCTGTGAGCTTGCGTGGTCTACCAATTCACGGCTGAGCCGTTGTTGCTCCTATATGTTTCCACTTCACAATAACAGCACTAACAGTTGACCAGGGTAGACATTCAACAAAATAATTTATTGGAAAGGTGGCATCCTATCGCGGTGCTATGTTGAAAGTCACTGAGCTCTTCAGTAAGGCCATTCTACTGTCAATGTTTGTCTATGGAGATTGCATGGCTGTGTGCTCGATTTTATACACCTGTCAGCAACGGTTGTAGCTGAAATAGCCAAATCCACTAATTTGAAGGGGTGTCCACATACTTTAGTATATATAGTATACTATTTACATGTACATTTGATTGCTAACAGAATAAATAGCAGAAGAATAACTTCAGAATAAATAATGCTGTAGTTGAAAATTGTACACCCAAGTTGGCTACTGGCCCTTTGAGAACTAGAATAGATTTTGTACCCTATGTTGTGATTCTCACCAAATAGGTTGTCCTCTCACACTATTCAAACCCCACAATCAATAAACAGTTTATGATCACAAATTATAATCAAATAATCTGAACTAAAAACTCCACACATTTTGACATTGCTGTGGAACGTTGACAATTTCTAATCAATATCCCAAAATAGCACTTTTTTTTCACACCAACATGCACATCATCATCTTTTTCGTTTTTTGTTCGGCACCTACAGTTGAGGTCGGAAGTTTACATACACCTTAGCCAAATACATTTAAACTCAGTTTTTCACAGTTCCTGACATTTAATCCGAGTAAAAATCCCCTGTCTTAGGTCAGTTAGATCACCAGTTTATTTTAAGAATGGGAAATGTCAGAATAATAGTAGAGAGAATGATTTATTTCAGCTTTTATTTCTTTCATCACATTCCCAGTGGGTCAGAAGTTTACATACACTCAATTAGTATTTGGTAGCATTGCCTTTAAATTGTTTAACTTGGGTCAAATGTTTTGGGTTGCCTTCCACAAGCTTCCCACAATAAGTTGGTTAACTTTGGCCCATTTCTCCTGACAGAGCTGGTGTAACTGAGTCAGGTTTATAGGCCTCCTTGCTCACACACGCTTTTTCAGTTCTGCCCACAGATTTTCTATAGGATTGAGGTCAGGGCTTTGTGATGGCCACGCCAATACCTTGACTTTGTTGTCTTTAAGTCATTTTGCCACAACTTTGGAAGTATGTTTGGGGTCATTGTCCATTTGGAAGACCCATTTGCGACCAAGCTTTAACTTTCTGACTGATGTCTTGAGATGTTGCTTCAATATATCCACATAATGTTCCATCCTCATGATGCCATCTATTTTGTGAAGTGCACCAGTTCCTCCTACTGCAAAGCACCCCCACAACATGATGCTGCCACCCCCGTGCTTCATGGTTGGGATGTTGTTCTTTGGCTTGCAAGCTCCCCCTTTTGCCTTCAAACACAACAATGGTCATTATGGCCAAACAGTTCTATTTTTGTTCCATAAGACCAGAGGACATTTCTCCAAAAAGTACAATCTTTGTCCCCATGTGCAGCTGCAAACCGTAGTCTGGCTTTTTTATGGCGGTTTTGGAGCAGTGGCTTCTTCCTTGCTGAGCGGCCTTTCAGGTTATGTCGATACAGGACTCGTTTTACTGTGGATTTAGATACTTTTGGACCTTTTTCCTCCAGCATCTTCACATAGTCTTTTGCTGTTGTTCTGGGATTGATTTGCACTTTTCGCACCAAAGTACGTTCATCTCTAGGAGACAGAACGCGTCTCCTTCCTGAGAGGTATGACGGCTGCGTGGTCCCATGGTGTTTATACTTGCCTACTATTGCTTGTACAGATGAACGTGGTACCTTCAGGCGTTTGGAAATTGCTCCCAAGGATGAACCAGACTTGTGGAGGTCTACATTTCTTTTTCTGAGGTCTTGGCTGATTTCTTTTGATTTTCCCATGATGTCAAGCAGAGAGGCACTGAGTTTGAAGGTAGGCCTTGAAATACATCCACAGGTACACCTCCAATTGACTCAAATGATGTCAATAAGCCTATCAGAAGCTTCTAAAACCATGACATCATTTTCTGGAATTTTCCAAGATGTTTAAAGGCACAGTCAACTTAGTGTATGATAGCTAGCATATGTCTAATAAGCATAATAGCTGCCTATAGAAAAAATGAAGAGCGAGAGATGTAGGCCACCACTTGTCCTGAATAATTATGCGGGATGTATAGATAATGGGCATCTGAGTAAAACGAGTGATACAGTGTATGTGTGGGCTATAGCCACTTTGATTTTGATTGGAGCGGAGAACTCGGAATTCAAGCTAACCGAACTCAGGCTTTTTTGAAGGGTTTGAGTTCCTTTGGAGTGTTCACACTGCACAAAAAAATTGTCGAACTGCACTGAGTTCACAAAAATGATCTGAAAGGGACCAAGTGTGAAAACGGTTAGTCGGCATTGCGCTCAAAATTATGCACAGCGCGAGTAAAATGGAACACGGTTTGAGGCCTGTTCAGACTAAGGGTGTTTTCACACTTGGTCCCTTTCAGATCATTTTTGTGAACTCAGTGCAGTTCGACAATAATTTTTTGTTGCAGTGTGAACACTCCAAAGGAACTCAGACCCTTCAAAATAGCCTGAGTTCGGTTAGCTTGAATTCCGAGTTCCCGTTCCCTTTTTTAGGGCAATGTGAACGCAAAGTTGCCCAGGTTCGCATGTCATTATTCCCGAACGACGCACTAGACTACTGCAACACCGTTTGCCTTGCCATAAACCCTCACATACAGTTGAAGTCGGAAGTTTACATACACTTAAGTTGGAGTCATTAATACTCGTTTTTCAACCACTCCACAAATTTCTTGTTAACAAACTATAGTTTTGGCAAGTCGGTTAGGACATCTCCTTTGTGCATGACACAAATAATTTTTACAATTGTTTAGAAACAGATTATTTCACTTATAATTCACTGTATCACAATTCCAGTGGGTCAGAAGTCTGAACAGGCCTAGTCTGAACAGGCCTCAAACCGTGTTCCATTTTACTCGCGCTGAACATCATTTTGAGCGCAATGCAGACTAACCGTCCAGAACTAGACCTCCGCTCCAATCAAAATCAAAGTGGTTATAGCCCACACATACACTGTATCACTCGCTTTACTCAGATGCCCATTATCTATACATCCCGCATAATTATTCAGGACAAGTGGTGGCCTACATCTCTTCTAATCTATCGTCTCGCTCTTCATTTTTTCTATAGGCAGCTATTATGCTTATTAGACATATGCTAGCTATCATTATAGGCCTATACAAAATGCAGAAATAAGGACCACATGCCTGTGGCACTTAAGGTATTCCCTTTTGTCTGGATAATTATGAATAAGCAAGTGATTTGAATATTAATTTATGATTAAATTACCATAAATTGCAGATAATCAATTATGTAGAAGAAAAATAATACCAGGAAGATATAAGACATTCGGATGAAACTTGCCTTAAATAATAAGGTAATTTCCCTTGTGTCTTGCTCTCCGAACTTTATTCTGTCTTTTCACACACATTGCCCCCCCCCCCCCCCCACACACACACCCTTTGCGGTGTTTTCCGGGATCACGCCACCACTTCCACTTGGGATCCTGGCGATATGGCTGATAATGGAATGGGACCGTGTTATTGTCAGCGCCAAACAGACAAACCCATAGTGTAGCCATCTTAAAGTCACTGGTCGAATAGAGCCGTAGAATATATTCTTACATAGTCTAAATATTAATTAGTGATTAAATAGGCCTATAGGTATTCCATAGCCACCTCCTTCACTTGCCACCACGTAGGCTACCGCGGTAGCTGCACAAACTTGTCGCATACAATCGTTTGGACTGCCCTATCTACAGGACTGAGCCTCTCACATTCCGATCTTTTCAGGTTCGTATTGTTACAATGTTGCTTTTCTATGTCTGTGACTGACGTTATTATTTTGTGGCTGGGTTTTGTTAAACGTTGTCACCCGTTAGTTGAAGTTCAGCTCAGACGCTAACCATGACGGTTTAGTGCGAATCGTGGGCTGTGATCCTATTGAGATTGCAGTTTTACAGTGGCGTTTAGCAGTACGATGATATGAATTTATCTGAATTGCCTGCTTAGTCGCGAAGGTGTTGATTCTGTATTTGTGATTTGACAAAGGCTACTAGTAAAGTTAGCCCAACCAGCAGCCTCAGACAGCCGACCATCACCAACCATAACCTAGTCAACAAAGCAGGTCGTGCTATGCGGGCTATCCACCTATCTACACCAACAGTGTTCTGGAGGTTAAGCCAAAAACATCACAGGAAAGATCAACCAATGGTCAAAATCTAATTGTATTTTATGCGTACCTTCCACATATCTCGACTACTGTTCTGTAACTTTTGTATGCCCTGTCATACTCTACCCTCCCGGATGCTCTGTTCCAGGAAAACACGAGGAGAGGGACGGAGTGAAAGGGAAAGGCCGGGGTTCCGAGAATCGCGCTTTAACTCAATATGTCGATCATTGCGTTATCGCTGAGAGCCAGTTCACTAGCCTACTATAGCCAATAATACTGACGTCTAGTCCAGCTGGGTCTCTGCCATAGAGATGCCTGAAGTCTCTACATGGGTAGTCCGCGAATGGGACGGTGTTGTTTGTTGCACCATGCATGCATTACAGAAAACATATAAAACAAAAGCATAATGAAGATAATGGTAATTTAGTAATACTATAAAATAATCCTGATATTAATGGCTATATTTTGTCTTCACGATCCGGTAAACCGTCCGTGGTGGGAGTATCATTTACCGATGAATTATTGATGGGGCTGTCAATGGATGTCCGGGTTAGAAATAATACGCAGCGATCGTTGCCATCGAGGTTAATAACGGCGTTATAGCCAGTGAAGAAGTGCACCGGACATACGGTATGTTCTTGATGAGCCGCATAAAATATCTGAGGTTATGAGCTTCCCAGGCCTTTTTAAATGTCAGAGAAGATGCGCATTTTTTTTATGTTGCATGGAAACTGTTGGTTCATGATTCAAGCAGAATTGCCGGTGCAGTAGTTTCCATTAATAAGTTAAAGTGATTACAGGGCCTGCGATGTTGTTTTTGTTGATGCAGCCAGGTGTTGAGAGTGGGTAGCCGATATTCAACCTGCTTTCACAGTCCAGTCCACTGTGTACTGTTGATTCTGGTCACAGAGATTCTGCCTTTCTAATGACATCATCTATTCAATTTCGGGTTCTCACGACTGGGGGGAGTTCATCACATTCCAATCATGCAAATATTTCTGCGTTTTTCGCCATATTCACCACCTCTATTGTCCAGAGTCGACTGCATGAACTCTATTGATTGGTGGCATGAATTCTATTCCTATCTCACTCATGTTGAAACAGAGCGTGACATCTTTTCGATTTGTCATTCAGAAGAAAAACAATGACAAAGACTGTTTTGTCCAGGCAGTTTAATTGTCTAATTGTCTGGCTACTTATAAACCAGTTATGAAACAGTAGGTAGGCTACAATAGCCTATGGCTTATAAGTTTAATGGCTAAGACAGTGTCCGTAGAGCCTTAGTCTTCTGATGGGTCCACTGGTCTTCCACTGTGGCCCAGCTGTGGTCCATTTTAAGGGTTATAGAAGGAATTAATCCGGTGTTTCTTTCTGTGTACTCTCTCTCTCTGCCTCTCTCTCTCTCTCTCTGCTCTCTCTGCTCTCTCTCTCTCTCTCTCTCTCTCTCTCTCTCTCTCAATACACATCATTTATCTCTCCCCTGCTCACTTTCTTTCCTCTATTCCATACATGTCTGTTTTTGTATTTTTGTACTCTTTTCCTCCCTCTATCCTATTTTCCTCCCTCTATCCTATTTTCCTCCCTCTATCCTATTTTCCTCCCTCTATCCTATTTTCCTCCCTCTATCCTATTTTCCTCCCTCTATCCTATTTTCCTCCCGCTATCCTCTTTCCCTGGGAAGATGTGCAGATTAAGAAGGAGGAGAGGAAAGAAACAGAGGAGGAGCCCAGAGACCTAATAAAGAGAGTGGGCTTCCTTGCATGTTATCACTATTGTGTGTGTGTGTGTGTGTGTGTGTGTGTGTGTGTGTGTGTGTGTGTGTGTGTGTGTGTGTGTGTGTGTGTGTGTGTGTGTGTGTGTGTATGTCAGTGTGTGTACATCTCTGTGCATGTTTATCTCAGTGTGTATATCTCAGCACGCATGTGTGTGAGTGTTGCTGTGTGCATATGTATGTGTGTTATTGTTTGGAAGGAAAGGCCAGGAAAATGGATTCTGTAGTGGGGCAGACTTGTTTACTCATTACTCATGCATCCTCAGTCAGACTACTGCTCCAAGCAGGACTCTGAGTGGCACTGAGTGCCCATTTCCCCTTTGCCACTAAGCCATATGTACAGTTGAAGTCAGAAGTTTACATACATTTAGGTTGGAGTCATTTAACTCGTTTTTCAACCACTCCACAAATTTCTTGTTAACAAACTATAGTTTTGGCAAGTCGGTTAGGACATCTACTTTGTGCATGACACAAGTAATTGTTACAGCAATTGTTTACACACAGATTATTTCACATATAATTCACTGTATCACAATTCCAGTGGGTCAGAAGTTTACATACACTAAGTTGACTGTGCCTTTAAACAGCTTGGAAAATTCCAGAAAATGATGTCATGGTTTTAGAAGATGGAGGTGTACCTGTGGATGTATTTCAAGGCCAACCTTCAAACTCAGTGCCTCTTTGCTTGACATCATGGGAAAATCAAAAGAA